>NC_143555.1:105217000-105545000 GCF_054136105.1 Typopeltis vanoorti
GAAATGACTGTATGTGTCTCTCTCAAAGATCTGGGAGACTTTTATCTTACGTAAAAAAGTATTTATCTTAATAGATTAAATTTGTTATTTCTATTATTTCCTAGCAGGCGGTAACAATTGTATTTTAATAGGTGATTCACCTAACATTTTGCCTGTATGTGCTATTACTGTTACATACACTGAAGATGTACTATTAATTTTAGTACGAAATATATGTCCTTTACTAATTAAAGATATCACTGTGGTTTTTTAATGTGTTACTTTATTATTTGGCCTATAATTATTGATATATATATAATTGATATGCAAATTTGACTTTTTGTTCAGTTTACTATTGGTAGTTGCGATTTCAAAAATGGAATCCAAACCTATGCATGATAACAGCAAATTAAAATTTCCACCTGAAGATTAAGATTTGTGCTGGATTTTTCTTAGTGAATACATTGTTAAAATTAAAAAATTAATATGTGTCAAAAAATGGGAAATGTTATGTGATGTAAAGGGTGAGTAAAAAGAATGAGAGCATCATGGTATGTGCAAAGTGTGATGACAGTTTAGGGCATTCCAAAAATGAGAATAGCATGACGAAAAGTTAGCAAAAATTGGGTGAAGTGCTAGTAATGGAATCTAAAACTTATGCAAGAGTCAATGAAAATGAAAAGTAAAATATGTCTCGAGTGTCTTCGGGGCATCTCTGATATTAGTGATACTAGGGAAAATTTGAATGAAGATATTCAGTTGTCAGCAAATGATGCAAAGTTTGAAAAAACTGAGAGGAGTAGAGCAGATTCTGTGGCTTCATAAGAGGACCTAAATAGACTGAATGAATTGGCATCTGAGTGTGTTTTCAGGGTTGCAAAGTTTAAGGTTTTAAAATTTTATTATTATTATTATTAATATTCTTGTATGGGAAACTCCATGGAGCCCGAAGACTCATCGTAGGAAACCCAAACTATATCCACACAATCTGTCATACCTCTCCTTAAACCCATTAACAAACAAAGACTCACAATTGACTCTGGCAACCCATTCCACTCATTCACAACTCTCCGAGTAAAACATCTAGTCCTCACACCCCCCACTAACCCCACCTTTATTCAACTTCCAGGGATGACTCGTTGTTGGCCCCTGCAGCCAAGTGCTGAAATATTTCTCCTGCATCAATCTTATAAAACGTTTTGAGCAACTTAAACATTTCTATCGAATCTCCACTTTTTCTCCTATCAGCCAACTTCTGCAATCCACAAATCTTCAATCTATTTTCATAGGGAACATTCCACAGACCATTCACCATCTTGGTCACTTGCTTCTGAATCTTCTCCACTGCTTCCTCATCCCCAAGAAATCCAGGAGATCAAACTTGAGCACAGTAATCCAGATGTATCAAGGTCTTATAAAGAGGAATAACAACTTCCTTATCCCTACTTGTTAATGTGTTCTTCAATAGCCAAGTAACCTTATGGGCTTATGCCTGTATACACAATATGGTCTTTAAAGCAACATGGCCAGTCTGGCTGGCTGAGTGATTAGCGAATCCGCTCTCACGCCAAAAGGCTGCGGGTTCGAATCCCGTTGTCGGCACGGATGTTTGTGATTGTCTGTAGAAATACTGGTGGTGGTGGTGATTGACGGTAGATGGCATTGGTGAAGTTGCAGTCAGTTGGTGGAGACAGAGTTGTAGAATAGGTGCCCTCCCTCGATGAGTCTATGGACTCCCTGGAGGTGTCTAATAATAATAATAATAATATTATTATTATTATGTTCTTTAAACTAACTCTCTGTCTATCCACCACCCCTAAATCTCTAGCTTCATCTATTTCCTGGAGTACAGTATCATCAATGTCATACATAACTTATGATCTGTTTATTCCAAAATGCATAACTTTACATTTCTCCACATTAAATTGATATACGTTATCTTTTGCCCAAACAGACAGCCCATTTAAAATGTCCTGCAAGCTCTCCACATCATCTATTACTCTACCTAGTTTTGCATCATCAGCAAACAACTCACCTGTTTTCATGTCAATTCTGCCTCTCCATATACCACTTTTTGATATCTGTCCAGCAGCCACTCTCTTATCCACTTAACCAGCATCATATTCATTCCCATTTCTAATTTGCGTAACAGTGTTCCATGTGGTATTCTGTCAAATGCTTTTGTAAAATCCTGCAAAATCATCATGTAGCCATTTTCCTTTATCCAACTCAGCTGTTACTCTATTATAAAAAGTTAGTAAATTACTAAGGCATGACCGATCCTTCACAAAGCCATGTTGACCCTCATACAGTATCATATTTTTATCTACCCATTCTTGAATTATCTTTTTTTACTAATTTTTCTAGTACTTTTACCACCATGTCTGAGATACTGATTGGTCTATAATTTGCTACTGTAGTCTCAGAACCTCCTTATGCAAGTGTAATTATTTTGTCCTCTTTCCACTACCTTTAAACTCTACCAGAGCTGAGACTTAAAGAGCCTAGTCAGCAGGTACTGCTAGTTCTTTTGCACATTCCTGCAAAACACGAGCTGATATCACATCTAATGTGATATCCTTAGAACCTCCAATTCATCAACCTCTGTTCTCACATTATTGTTTGTCACACATGTTACAGCAGTAACTTCACTTGGATGATAAATGTTTGCAAAATGGTTACTCAGTAACTCAACAATGTTATCTACTTCTGTCACCTCATAGCCATCATCACTCATTAAGATTAATCTTCCATAGTTAAGATTAATCTTGCCATGTAACAAAAGAACTCTCTAGGATTTCCTTTGGCCTGCTCAGCTAGATTCTTCTTGTAATCTGATTTTTCCCTTCCTTAGCATGCAATCTTGCTTGAGCCTTGTACTGTTTTTCAAGAGTTTTCTGTCACATTTCTCCTTATACACCCTCCACAGAATTTTCTTCTTCTGCAGCTCATGCTTAATGATATTACTCATCCATTTAACTCCTATCTGACTAACTCTCCTTACCTTAGGTATACAATTTAATATTGCTTCCTCTAGATGGCCCTTAACTATCTCCCATGCACTATTCACATTCTTCCCTCCAGTGTTTTATGCCATGGCAGAAATTTAAGCTTCTTCTTTAGCTTGTCATAATCACCTGCCTTGTAGTCCCACATATACCCCTTCTTGATAGAATATTCCTCATGTTTTGCAATCTCCCAAGTCAAGACTGCATGGTCACTTTTCCAAATCAGAGGCAATGTGGCTACCTTGTTATGGATAGCTCTTCTGATCCTATGACCAGGTCTAATACTCTCATACCCCTAGTCCCCTCCATCACATACTGCCTCAAGATTTAAATTCTGACTATTATATCTTCTTCTTCTTCTTGGCTTCTTGTGTTAGGCAATTCTCGGCCTGTAATGTTTTCAAGGGTTTAAAAAGTCTTCTGCCTATCTCCTCCAGGGTCATCCTCTTGATCAGTGTCCCTTTGGTTTACATTTCCAGGCAATATTTGGCCATCTGTCTTCATTCATTCTTTCTATGTGGTAGTGGTTTTTCCAGTTCTTTCTATAGTTTGTGATGTCTTCTGTTAATTGTGGATAACTGTTTTTATTTCTGCAGCTTCCACTTGTCTTTTATCTTGTTCTCCCCAAGTCCATGTTTCGCTGCCATATTTCAGAATTGGTTTGGCTATTATTTTATACAGTTTTGTTTGGGGTGTTCCAGACATCTCTTTATTGAAGTGTCTTTTCAAAGTTCCAATGACTGCTAGAAATTTTTGCTTTTCATATGCAATGTCAATTTCTCCACTGGGGCTTATGTAATTTCCTAGATATTTAAATTTGTTCACTTGTTCTATTACTTTGTTGTGGATGACTAGTTTGCATCTTTAATTTCTTTTCCTTGAAGTGCTATTGATTTTGTTTTATTTATTGAGATTTTCATGTCATACTGTTCTATTGTTTTGTTCAATACATGTAGAATTTTCTGTAATTTTTCTAGTCTTCATTTTCAGCAAAAATAACTTGATCATCAGCATACAAAAGGCTGGTTAATTTTTTATTTCCTATTTTAATTCCTGATTTTGTTTTTCCTCCACTCTCTTGAAATTTTCTCTCTCTCTCTCTATATTGAAGAGTATTGGTGATAATCCACTTCCTTCAATGAGACCTCTATTGGTTTTAATTTTTTCGGTTGTTTCATTATTTATTTTAATTTTAATATAGATTTTTTCCATTATATTTGCTATTATTTCATTATATTTGCTTTTTTAGTTTGAGGTGGAGCTTTCCATTCATACAGTATATTGATTAATTTTGTTCTGTTGATTTGATCGTATGCTTTCTCACAATCCAGGAAGGCCATATATGTCGGCAAATTAAATTCCATTATTTTTTCTATAATTTGATTGAATGTAAATGTGGGATCTGTGGACGATCTTTCTTTCCTAAAGCCACATTGTTCTTCACCAATAATTTCCTTGGTCCGTGGTGTTAATTTACTTTTAATTATATCTAGATATATTTTATATCATGTATTTAATAAGGATATTCCTCTGTAGTTTTTACAAATCTTTCTGTTTCCTTTTTTGAATATGTTGATGACTATTGCTGTCTTCCATTTTTGAGAGATGTTTCCTTCATCCCATATTCTGTTCAGGAATTTAACACGTTCGCTGCCACGCTACTTTGGCATGGTCTGTTCCCCTACGCCGAGCTGTTTTACTTCTTCAAGGTCAGTACGATAATCTCGTTACCGGAGGTAAACGACCTACGAGTATACTCGTAGTTGGCTTGTACAGAGCATATACGGTCTATGAGAATACACAGTTTTGAAGCTAGCCCCACAAGCCAAGCATTTTAACTTCTTCAAGGTCACTACAATAGTCTCGTTCCCGGCGGTAAGTGTCCTACGAGTATACTCGTAGCTGGCTTGTGAAGCAGGATTACCCACTATGAGTATACTCGTAGTTGGCAGCGAATGTGTTAATTATTTGTAATTGAAATGGTTTAGAGCTGTATTTGTACAGTTCTGAATTTATTCCATCTTCTCCTGTAGCTTTTCTATTTTTTAGTTTTTCCAATATTTTCTTTAGATCATTTAACTGTACTGGTTCCTCATTTGTTTCTTGACTTATTACTTGTTTTATTTCAATTTGATTATTATTGTTTAGAAGCCTGGTGTAGTTATTGGTGCATTCTTTTGTGGAGGGGCCTTCTAATTGTATATTATCCTTTGTTTCTTGAGTAATTTTTTTAATAATTTTATAGCTCTTTAGTTGCATTGATCCATTCATTATTATTATTCAGGCCTCCATGGAGTCAAAAGACTCATCTTGGGAGGTCCTTTCTAAGAAACACAAGTCCATCAAGACTCATCAAGGGAGGTCCCTCCTAGGAAACACAAAGTCTATCATACCACTCATTAAACGCACTGACTGTTCTCGCTCTCACCACTCTATCGGGCAATGCATTCTATGGTTCAACCACCCTCCATGCAAATAAACCACTCCTCACCCTCTTTCTCACAGTTTCCTTTCTAACTTCCAGGTATGGCCCCTTGTCATGACTCCTTCCCGCTGTTCAACCAAGCAAAAGAACTCCCCAGTGTCAACCCTGTAACCACTTCTCAACAGTTTAAAAGTCTCAATCATATCACCTCTCCTTCTTCTATCCACCAAACTCTGCACTCCACACTCTTCAGCCGATCCTCATAACTAACATTGTACAGTCCCGACACCATCTTTGTTATCTGCTTTTGTACCCTTTCCACAGTTAATTTATTCCCTTCAAATCATGGGGACCAGATCTGAGAAAAATAGTCTAAGTGTTGTCTGATCAGTCTTATACAACAGAATGATAACCCTTTTATCTCTGCAGGTCAGTGTCCTTCTCATTATTGCAGCAATCCTCTGTGTTACCTTCACTACCTTTGCAACATGTCTCATAAATTTCAGGTTTCTATCAATCATCAATCCCAGATCTCTTGTCTCCCCTACCTCCTCCAGTTTAACTCCTCCCATAGAGTATGCACGTCCCATTGATGTGTCCCAAACCTCAAGACCTTACATTTTGCTGCATTAAACTGACACCCCCATTCATTTGCCCATCTATCTAGCTTATTCAAATCCTCTTGCAAGGCTACCACATCTGCACTGTCACTAATAACCCTTTAAAGCTTCACACCATCCCCAAACAAATGAATATTCCCTTGCAATCTACGGACAATGTCAGTGATATAAAGGTTAAACAATATAGGTCCCAGTACTGAGCCCTCTGGAACCCCATTTGTAATCTTCTGCCTCTTTGATATTACTCCACCATACACAACTCTCTGGTAGTTTCTGACCTCTGGAATGTCAAGTATGAGGAAAGATTGAGTAGATACAATCTGCAGAGTCTGGTGGAGAGGAGGAAGAGCGAAGATATGATAGAGACCTACTAGTTGGTAAAGGGTTGTTATAGGATCAATGCTGGAGAAGTTCTACAGAAAATAGTTGGAGATCGAGGAGAACCAGAGGTCATCCCTGGAAACTGTATAAAGAAGGTGTGAGTAGGGGAGTGAGAGGCAAGTTTTTTCGTGCAGAGTTGTAAATGATTGGAATGCCTTGCTTGAGAGTATGGTGTCTGCAGGGAGATTGAATGTGGTCAAAGCACAGTATGATGAGCTGTGTGTGTGATAAAAGGACCTCCCAGATGAGTCTTTGACTCCATGAGGTCGTGGGTAATAATAATATACCTATCGTACAGCCAATCCTGAATCCAGTTGACCCTGACATCCAGACCCATGTGCTGCAACTTGAATACCAGCTTATCATGATCCTTTGCTAAGTCTAGGAAAATGGCAGTATATGCCTTTTCCTCATCTAATGCTCTTGTAACTTTATTATAAAAGACTATCATATTGCTAAAACAAGAGTGCCCCTTCACAAATCCATGTTGACTCTCACAGATAACATTACCCTCATCTGCCCAATGCTGTATATGGTCCCTCACTACTTTCTCCAAGATCTTACTAACTACTGATGACACACAAACTGGCCTATAATTAGATACTTCCAGTCTGCTACCACCCTTATGCAATGGCACTATCTCACCTTCCTTCCATTCCATGGGTACCTTTCCTGCAGCCAGACTTTCATTGAAAAGTCAGGTCAAGGGCACTGTCAGTTTCTTAGCCCATTCTCTCAAAACTCGTGGTGAAATACCATCCTGTCCAACAGCTTTACTAACATCCAGAGTATTCAGTATGTGGAGCACACTCTCCTCCTGCACCTCTAAACTTCAAACCTGCTCTATCCCTGTAGTATTCAAATCGACTCCTCCAGAATGAAATTCTCCAATAAAGTGTTCATTGAACAATTCCACTATGTCCTCTGCGTCAGTAACGCGATTCCCATTTTTATCTCAAAATGTTATTCTTCCACAGTCATTTCTCCTCCTACTGGGCACATAGCTAAAAAATTTCCTAGGATTTTCCTTGGATCTAAGGGCCAATCTTTTCTTATATTCCAGTTTTGCCTTCCTTACCATACTAGTCACTCCCCTGGCCTGTGTCTTATATTCCTCATGCATCTTCTCTTCACCTGTCTCCTTATATCTCTTCCATAGCCTCTTTTTCGCATGCAGTTCCCATTTAATATTGTTTGTCATCCACTTTACTCCAAATTGTGTCCTCTTCTTCACTCGTGGAATACAGCTTACCATTTCTGCTAAAATATTCCTTCACAATTTCCTAAGCACTAATGATATCCAGGCCTTGCAATTCCTCCCTCCATGATACTTCTCCAAGTTGACGTCTAAGACTATTATAATCACCTGTTTTCTAATTCCACGTACGTTCCCGTCTCTTTGATGCTCCTGCATGTCTATTCATTTTCCAAGTCAAAACCATATGGTCACTCTCTCCAACTGGTGGGAGAGATGTCATCTCAGTTATTATCAACTCTTCTAATGCTATAACCAAATCCAAACTCTTGTTCCCTCTGTTACAGATTGCCTAAGACTTTTGTCCCTCAATACTTCTAGAAATTCCATTCCCTTATTGCTACATGCATCTTCCTCTCCCCAATTTATACTGCTGTAGTTAAAATCTCCATAAAACAATCATTCTTCTTGCACTTGCCATGCTCAACTGTCTCAACATCTCCTAGTCCCCACCCTCTGTGCTCCTTGGTCTGTAGCAACACGCCACTAAATATCCTGTCTTGCCCACCTCCACCTTACACCATATGCTTTCAAAATCTTTGTCAAGCTCTAATCTTGATACAAATTTTTCCCAGTCTTGTGTTCTGATTTTCCTGATTTCTCTTATTGTTATTGCTCTGATTCTTTTATATTCTATTTCATTTCCTATGGTTCTGTCATTTAACCATTTGAGGTACATTTTTTTTTCTTTCTTATTAAAGATTCTATTTCTAGGTTCCAGGCTCTGAGTCCTATCTTTTTTCTTTGCAGTTTGTTCCTATGGTTTCATATGCTGCTTATTTTACAATTTGTTTAACGTTTTGCCATTCATTGTCTATATGTGTATCTTCATTTAATTTCTTTGTATGATTTGTAAGTCTTCTTTGATATATTCTGATACTATCTTGCTGTAATAATTCTATCTTAAATTGCCCCTGCTTTTGTTTTTGTGTTCTTATATTATATATGATGATAAAAATCTGATTTAAACCAAGTTGGCTAAAAATAAAATAGAAAATGCTGATAAGCAAAACTAAAAACTTTCTTTGTTATAAGATTCCAGAACTAGGCAACAATATATCAAAAACGCACTGATTAAAAAACAGAAAACACACAAAAATCAAATATAGAAGCTGAATGGGGAAAATCTGAAACAGATTCTGTGAAAAGCAGAAGATTAAGATTACGAATAAAGAGGAAATTTCAGGAATACAGAAACAGAGAATAAAACATTTTATTTCACAAAAAGAGAAATAAGAAGAAACCAAATAAAGACAGAACAATTTTGAAACAACTCAGTAAACTGAAAGAGAATATACAACAACCAAGAACTTTCCACACAGTAAAACGGATGAATAAAGAAATAAAAGAAATGTCAAAATGCATTAGAAAAATGGATAAATCAGAAAAAAAATATATAGGAGGTATATGAGGACTTAAGTTGATGTAATTAGTCAATGGGTCTCAACTGTATATTATTAAGTGTGTTGAAGGAATGTTCCAGGGAATTACTGGAAACCTCGGTACAACTGTTTGATATGAATCTTTGCAAAAAGGCAAGTCTCCAAGAGTGGAAATATGATAAAAATGGTTCCATTTCACAAGCATGTGGGGGGAGGGGGAGAGAGGAATAAGAATGAGGCTACAAATTATAGATTAGTGCATGTCTAGGGCTGAAGTTATGGTGTTAGATGGGTTGATGAAGACTAAGATTCAGAATTGGATACTTGCATACTTTAACAAGGTGACAAATTCACTGGATAAAGGAGATGAATATACTTGGATTTTTTTAATATGATAGACTGCCACAATATAAGCTTGTAACTAAGGTGAAACAGATGAGATTGGACAGGAGGCTAGTAAGTTGGATAACTGATTGGCTGTCAGATAGTATAAGCAGTTAAGTATGCAGGAGTGGTATCTCAAAAGAGGAAGATCACTAGAAGAGTGCTGCAGGGATCATCAGTTTTTGGTGCCATTATTGTTTAACTTATATGTTAATATTGGGACAGGCGTAACTGAAGATATGCAGCTGTTTGCAGTTGATGCAAAGTTTGGAAGAACTATGTAAAGCACAGCAGACTGTGGCCTTGCAGGAAGATTTATTATTATTATTACATCAACTCTCTTGATAGGGTCAAAGACTCATCAAGTAATGTTGCCAAGTGTAAGGTCTTGAAATCTGGTAGAAAGGATGGAATTCAAAGTATACAATTAATAGGGAAATTTTGAAGAAGGTTGAAGAGATGAGAGACCAGGGAGTGAAGGTGGACAAAGACTTGAAGTTTAAGGGTAACAGTACTGAAACTGTAAAAGGATCACAATAAATTATGACAATGTCAAGAAGGACCTAGGCATGCAGAAGTGAAGAGGCTATGATTCCCTTATATACAATCTTGATCAGGCCTTATATTGACTACTGTGCACAGATCTGGTCTAGTTTTCAAAGGGGATGAGAATATCATAAAGTGGTTCCAGAGAAGATTCACTGTCTTTGCCAGGTCTATAGAATGTGGGATATGAAGACAGATTACGGGAATGCAATTTGCAGAGCCTCGTGAATAGAAGGAGATAAATATTTTGAGACATATAAGTTGGTAAGGGGTTGTAATCATATTAATGTGAAGGAGTGAATTTTTCATAAAGTAGAAGGAGACAAGAATAAAACAAGAAGCCATCCCTAGAAACACTATATAAGAAGGGCATGAGCAAGTAAGTGAGGAGCAGGTTGTTTCTATGGAGATTGGTTGGTGACTGTTTCAGCTCTGTTTGTTCTAAAGGTACTCTCAGGAAACATGGAGTTCTCAACAAGCTGAACATGGAGTTCAGCTTGTTGAGAACAGTGGATAATCGTGAGATATAGGCTGAAATGAGTGATGAAACAGTTGTTATGAGTCAAATTGCTCTCTTCTGGACAGCATCAAGAATTTTTAAGAAGGTTTTAAACACAACATTTGAAATAATTGAACAGTATTCTAAGAATGGAAGATCATGTTAATCTGGACCGGATTAACATTATTATTACGGGTATCTCCATGGAGTCAGTAGACTCATCGCGGAAGACCTAAACTATCAAAACAATATTTATCATACCTCTTCTTGAATTCATTTACAGACGAAGAACTCACAACTGAGTCAGGCAATGCATTCAACTCATTCACTACCCTCCAAGCGAAAAACCTAGTTCTCACACCCTTGTTAACCACACTTTTCCTTAATTTCCAGGGATGACCTCTTGTTCTTCCATCACCATCAACACAGCTGAAATATTTCCCCTGCATCAATCTTATAAAAAAACTTTTAAGTAATTTAAATGTTTCAATCATATCCCCATTCTCTGCCTATCAACCAACCTCTGCAATCCACAAGCTCTCAATCTATCAATGTAGGAAGCATTTTTTACATCACTCACCAACTTAGTCACTCTCCTCTGAACCGTTTCCACAACTCCCTCATCTCCAAGGAATCCAGGTGACCAGACCTGAGCACAGTAATCCAAATGTGGATGTATCAATGCTTTATAAAGGGGAATAATAACCTCTTTATCTCTGGATGTTAGTGTGTTCCTCAATAACCAAGTAATCCTATGTGCAATCTTGGACACCTTAGTAATGTGTCCCTTGAACTTCATCTCCCTATCCACCAACATCCCCAAGTCCCTAGCCTCATCAATCTCTTGGAGTACTGTTCTACCAATGTGGTACACAGCTGGTAATCTTTTAATCTCGAAATGCATAACTTTACACTTTTCCACATTGAACTGACATCCATTACCTTTTTGCCCATTTTGCCAGCTTATTTAAATCATCCTGCAAACTCTCAACATCAGCTTGATTGTTTATTGCACTACCCAACTTTGAATCATCAGCAAACAACTGAATGTCTCCCTTCAAGCCATTTCCTATATCATTTATGTACAAATTAAACAATAACGGCCCAAGCAGAGAGCCCTAAGGCACACCACTGGTCACCTGGACTCTGCTCCTCCATACACTACTTTCTGGTATCTCTCCATGAACCATTCTCTTATTTATATCACCAGTTTAGTATCCATCCCCATCTACTCTAATTTGCACAACAGTATTCCATGGGGTATCCTGTCAAAAGCCTTAGCAAAATCCAGAAGTATTATGTAGCCATTCCCCTTGTCCAACTCAGATGTCATTCTATTATAAAAAGTTAATAAACTGCTAAGGCAGGATAGACCTTTAACAAAACCATGTTGGCCCCTATAGAGTATCATATTCTGATTCACTCATTCTTGAATTCTGTCCTTAACCAACTTTTCCAATACAGAAGATGATCGGTTAATGATCATAATCCGTTCAAAGATGATGTTCATTACCCAAATTGTTTGTTATCTGATCATCGATTTACCATAGATTTTTATGGGAATTTGATTAATTCGTTCTGGAGACCCAAAAAAAAAATAATAATAATTATATAATTTCTTACTACGTTTATTTATAATAACAATAATACATAATACACAGTCTTACATTTTCATCAGTCATGTTTTTTTTTCCATTTGTGGGGTGTTAAAGAATCTGTCCAATGTCAATTGCTTTTCTCTTGTAGAGATCCCCAAGCCTATTGACCTCAACCTGGTTTGGGTGCCATTCTATGACCGTTGTTCTGACATCCTCCCACTTCTTCAAAAGATCTTTAATAGTACATGTCAGCATTGGTCCTCTTTTGTCTTCCTCTTTTTCAGAAGAAAACACATCTCGCTGAGTTTCTTGGTGTTCTTCATTCAAGAGTTCTTGGAGTTCTGTCATCAGATCATTTTCATGTTCCATTATGAGCTCTTCAATGTCATCTTCATTCACCTCCAATTCCAGATCTCTAGCAGTTGTCACAATTTCATCCATAATTTCAGGGACATCATCCCCATCTCCCTGAATGCAGGATGGACACAGCTTTTGCCAAGCAGAATTCAACTGTCGTTAAGTGACTTCTGACCATGCCTTTTGAATGAGCCAGATAGCTTCAAGAATATCAAATTTTTCTTTCCAAAACATTTTTAATGTCATCGTTGAGAAGAACTGGCATGCTTTAAAACAAACACCGACGAAACAGCACGAGAGTGTACAATTTCTTGAAACCCGCAATAACCTCCTGATTGATTGACTGAATCAACGAAATGGTATTTGGAGGCAGAAACTGAACTGCAGCCAGGGAAAGTCTTTCAGCAAATTATCTTCAAGGTCTTTTGGGTATCCTGGTGCATTGTTCAACAGCAACAGTGCTTTCAATGGCAATTCATTGGTCTGAAGGTAATCCTTGATGCTTGGGGCACAAACTTTAAACAGCCATTCTTTGAAAAGAACCTGCGTGACCCCTGCCCTTTCATTCGATCTCCACATCCCTGGCAGTCTTTCTTTAATTATGGAATTTTTGTTGAATGCTCTAGGGTTCTCAGAGTGATAAACAAGAAGCGGTTTAAGCTTCATATCACCACTAGTGTTAGCTCCCAAAAGTAACGTCTATCGGTCTTTCATGGGTTTATGCCCAGGAATATTTTTTTCATCTTTCATGGTGTAGGTACGGTTCGGCATGTGCTTCCAAAATAAACCAGTTTCATCACAACTGAAAATTTGTTGTGGACAAATTTGAAATTTGAGACAGAACTTCTCAGCTTCTTCTTTATCTGCACTAGCAGACTCACTGTGCATTAACACATGTTCAATGCCAGATCTCCATCTAAACTTTGCAAACCATCCAGTGGTAGCCTTGAATTCTATCTCCTCATGTGATGAATGTGGAGTTTGTTTCTTCAGTTCTTCAAAAATTTCTCTAGCCTTCTCTTGAATGATAGTCATACTAGTTACATCTCTTTTCATTTCCCTTTTTTTTATCCAAACTAAAAGCAATCTCTCCATTTTTTTATGGATGGCACATCTTTGTTTCTCAGATGTGATTTTCATTACTAGTTTAGCTGCTTGAGTCTTCTTGATTATATCTTTCTTCTAAGATTGTGCCTACTATAGACCTGTTCAAGCCATACTGCCTAGCAACATCAGATATCTTCTGCCCACTCCCAACCTTGGCTATTATCTCTTGCTTGGTTTCTATGGTGAGCACAGTTCTTGACATTCCACTCTTTTCAGGCCCCATACTATTATCAGTTTTTTTTTTAAATAAAAAGTTCAGAAAAGCATTTACAAAAATTCAGAGAACAGAAATCAACTAGTGCACAAAAAGGTTATGTATACAACTGTCAAAGTCTCGTTCCAGAAATCGTTCATAGATGGCAGTAAAATACAGTTCTACAAATCTTACAGTGTCGCTTCTTCTTGTGTTTGTTCCGTGAGGTATTCGTTATCCAAACATGTGTTTGTTGTCCAAACATAAAAATCTTTCGCAAAAATGTTCGTTGTCCGATTTGTTAGCAGTCCGAACTGTTTGTTAACCGATCACCCACTGTACTTTTACCACCACTCCAGAGATGGTAATAGGTCTGTAATTAACTATCGCAGTCTTAGAACCACCTTTATGCAAAATAACCACTTTGCCTTCCTTCTAAGGGACCATACCAGAGTTCAAACTTAAGTTAAATAACCAAGTGAGAGGCATTGACAATTCCTTGCGGAGTGCGGTCGGAGTGTGGTTAGATAAAGGTTAGATAATAAAGGATTGAATGTGTGTAGAAAATGTAGGGAGAATGCGGAATTGAAGTGTATTTCGGATCGTGAGTGTGATATTTTTGTCAACCTTCAGAATGAAGGAAATAGGGATATGACAAGAAACGGCAAGGTTGTACATGAAAATTGTGAGAGTGTGAATGTAGAAAGTGTGAATGATAGTATAAATGGTTTCTCAGAGAACAAAAAAGATGAGATAGATGCATTGAGTGAGATCGCGTTGTTGAATAGTGCGATAGAAAGAGCAAAACAGCAGCTAGAGTGCATGAACAAAAGTAGACTGAATGAACCAACCAATAATAAAAGGTATGACAGGAAAAATAGACGTATGAATGTGAACATGAACAAAATGAAGGATAGAGTGCAGTATGGAGACTCGTTAGTACGAGGTGTGTTAGTAGAGGATTTGACAAAATAGCACCAACCTGGTGCGACCATAAAGGACGTAACTGCATCTATTAGAGAGCAAAAGGAAAGGGTGAAAGAAATGATTGTTGTGGCAGGTACGAATGATTTGAAAGGAGATAAAATGGAAATGATAGAAGACCTGAATGAATTGTTTGAGGTAGCAAAAGAAAAGAGTGAGAGAGTTAGAATGATTAGTCTTTTGCCATGGTATGACAGTGAAATGTTTAAAAGGAGGGCTATAATTGCAAATGACTTTATGCGTGGGTTATGTATGACGAGTGGTGTGGAATTTGTGGATGTGTGGAGTGAGTTTGATGGGCGAAAGGATCTATATAAGATGGATGGCTTGCATTTGAATGGTTACGGTGTAAGAAGACTTGAGAAAGTGTTGCTGAATGTAGTGGATGTGCAAATTCAGGGAAACTAGATTTGTTAGGGGGGGGGGGGGAGTAGAGATACAGTCCTTATGGAGGCAGTTGAATGTAAGAATGAATATAATATGCCAGAGCACATAAGGACAACAAATCTGAGTGGGATAGTTAATATAAGGCATCAAGGTAGGGTTGGGGCTAATGGGGGTCTTAAATTCATGTACACTAATACTAGGAGTATTAGGAACAAGAAGGAAGAGTTTTTGGCCATGGTTGGCACTTCCAGATCACAGGTTATAGGTATTAGTGAAACATGGCTGACTGTAGATGATATAACTAGTGGGATTGAATGTGATGGGTATAGTGTGTTCAGGAATGACAGAGAGAATAAAATGGGGGGAGGAGTATTGTTGATGATAGCTGATGAGCTCCAGCCAAGGAGAATAGAAGTTGAATTGCAGGATAGAGAAAAGAGCACATTTGAGGCCATTTGGTGTGAGATTGTGGCTAGCAGAACTAAATATACAATTGGGTGCTGCTATAGACCAGGTGATGGAAAAGATGGTGGTGACAGTATGCACAAGCAAATAGAAGAAATGGGTGGAAGGAGGGTGATTATTATGGGAGATTTCAACTATGGTCGCACTGATTGGAGTGAGGAGAGGACACACGGGAGGAAGGAACTGGATTTTATGCGGTTATTAAGGGATAACTATCTGCGACAGCATGTAATGGAAAATACTAGGGGTCAGAGAGTGCTTGACCTAGTAATTACATCTGAGGATTTGGCTGTAACAAATATGACCACATTGCCACCAATCGGTGAGAGTGATCATAGGGTCTTAACTTGGGAGGTGGCTAAAGGTGTAGAATTTTCAATTAAGACAGGGTACATGTGGAATTATCGGGCTGGAAAGTATGACAAACTTAGGAGTTTGATTGGTTCAGAGCCATGGCATGTACAACTGCAAGGACTAGAAGTTGATAGTGCATGGGAGGTAGTTAAGAAGTGCATGCATGAAGCAATGGCTGACTGTATACCTAGAGTCCGAATAATAAATCAAGTAGGGGTTAAATGGATGAATAACACCATTAAGCTTGAGTTGCAAAAAAAGAAACAACTATGGAGGGAATTTAAGGAGAAGGGTGACCGGCAGGCACATAAACGGTATAAAGCGCAGGCCAGAAGGGTGACAAGTGTGGTAAGAAAAGCAAAAAAGGATTACGAAAGAACATTGGCCATGCAGGATAAAGAGAATCCTAAACAGTTTTTTAGATATGTAGCAAGTAAAAGGAAAAATGTACATGGCAGATTGATTTTAAAGAATGCCGATGGTAGGGAGGTAACTGAATCAGTTGAGATAGTTGAGTTACTGAGTGAGCACTTTGCAAAAGTATATCATCCAGGTGGTGACATTGCAGAAACGAATAAACCAGTAGATTATACGGGAATTGTGGTTAATGAAGTGGAGGTGAGTAGTCTATTGCATAACCTCAATGTCAATACATCTGTGGGATTGGATGGTATACCAGCTCGTGTTGTACGAGAAGCAGCTAAAGAATTGTCAGTACCCTTGACCATTTTGTTTACTTTGAGTCTCGGGTCTGGGTTAGTCCCGAGCGGGTGGAAAGAGGGGAAAATAGTTCCACTGCATAAAGGTGGTTCCAAGACTGCTGTTGTAAATTACCGACCGATTAGCATATCAGGAATCATTGTCAAGGTCTTAGAGAAAATAGTCAAGAGGAAAATACAAGATTGGATAGAAGAAAATGGGATACTGTATCGGGGACAGCATGGTTTTGTGAAGGGTAGGTCATGCCTCAGTAACTTTCTCACGTATTATAACACAGTGACGGCTGAACTGGATAAGGGTAATGGGTTTACGGTGATTCTACTGGACCTTGCCAAGGCCTTTGACAGGATTCCACATGGAATTCTAATCAGTAAATTGCAGCATATGGGAATGGACATAGGGTTGGTGAGATGGATAGGAGGGTGGTTGACGGAGAGATATCAGAGAGTGGTTTACTCGGGAGTAGAGTCCACAAGACGGCCTGTGACTAGTGGTGTGCCACAAGGATCTGTTCTTGGACCACTGCTGTTTAATTTGTTCATAAATGATATAGGAAATGATCTGAGAGGAACAGTTCATTTGTTTGCGGATGATGCGAAGTTGGGTAGGGCAATAGTGAATGCAGATGACGTCAAAATTTTGCAAGATGATTTGGATAGATTGGAGGTCTGGGCTAAGGAGAATGGATGTCAGTTTAATGTGGCAAAATGTAAGGTTATGCATTTTGGGGTGAAAAGATTGGCGGCAGTTTACTGCATTGGTGGAACCCTGCTCCAGGAAATTGATGAGGCATGAGATTTAGGAGTGTTGGTAGATAAGGAATTGAAATTTAGGGGACACATTGCAAAAGTGACCAAAACAGCTCATAAAATCACTTGGTTGCTGAATAATACGTTGACAAGCAGAGACAAGCAGGTTATTGTTCCTCTGTATCGAGCCTTGATAAGACCCCATCTAGACTACTGTGCTCAGATTTGGTCACCTAGGTTTCTTCTTGATGGGGAGGAGGTGGAGAGGATCCAGAGGCGAGTGACTAAGATGATAGCAGGTCTGTGGAATGAACCGTATGAGAACAGGTTGAGGATTTGTGGGTTGCAAAAATTGGTTGATAGGCGGAGGAGGGGAGATATGATTGAGACATTCAAATTACTGAAGGGTTTCTATAAAATTAATTCAGAAGATATTTTTGAGAACAGGGCTGGTTGTGGGGGGACTAGGGTACATCCATGGAAACTGGGCAAAAGTGTGGTTAGTAAAGGTATTAGAGCTGGGTTCTTTACTTTTAGAGTAGTGAATGAGTGGAATGCGCTCCCTGAGTCTGTGGTGGATGCTGTGACAGTGAATGAGTTTAAGGTGAGTTATGATAGATACTGTATGAATGTCAAATAGTTGTGATGAATATGATTTGGGGCCTCCCTCGATGAGTCTAATGACTCCCTGGAGTTGCCCGTAATAATAGTAATAATAGTAATAACTGTCAAAGTCTCGTTCCAGAAATCGTTCATAGATGGCAGTAAAATACAATTCTACAAATCTTACAGTGTCGCTTCTTCTTGTGTTTGTTCCGTGAGGTATTCGTTATACAAACATGTGTTTGTTGTCCAAACATAAAAATCTTTCGCAAAAATGTTCGTTGTCCGATTTGTTAGCAGTCCGAACTGTTTGTTAACCGATCACCCACTGTACTTTTACCACCACTCCAGAGATGGTAATAGGTCTGTAATTAACTATCGCAGTCTTAGAACCACCTTTATGCAAAATAACCACTTTGCCTTCCTTCTAAGGGACCATACCAGAGTTCAAACTTAAGTTAAATAACCAAGTGAGAGGCATTGACAATTCCTTTGCACATTCACACAACACCCGAGCTGATATTCCATCTAAACCTACAGCAGTGTTGGCATTTAAATTCTGAAATGTATTAAGTACCTCTGATTTATTAACTTCAATTCTTACATTAGTTATTGCTACAAGTACAGAGATATCCTCACATGGGTGATAGACTTTTGAAAAGTGATCACTCAGTAACTCTACTATTACATCTGAATTGGTCACCTTAATGCCATCAGCACCCACTAAGGTTATCTTTCCAAAGTTATTCTTCCTTTTACTTGCCACATAGCAGAAGAACTCTTTGGGATTACCCTTGATCTCCTTGGCTAAGGTCTTCTCATAATCTGATTTAGCTTTTCTTACTATTATGGTAACCTTCCTAGCTTGGGCCTTGTACTACTCATGAGTATGCTGATTGCAGTTCTCCTTGTAAATTCTCCATGACATTTTCTTTTTTTGCAGATCAAGCCTGATACTACTACTCATCCATCTAACGCCTACCTTGTTTGCCTTCCTGACCCTTCTTAAGAGAGAAATCCACAAATTTTGCAACCTCCCTAGTCAATATCACATGATCGCTCTCACCAATTGGAGGTAATGAGGACACCTTACTTATGCACATGTCCTCTGAACCTATGACCAGATCCAACACTCTCACACTGCAAGTCCCTTCAGTTATGTGCCGTTTCATGTAATTATCTCTTAGAAGGTGTATGAATTCCATTTCCTTTTTGCCACGTGATATTTCCTGCTTCCAATTGATATCACCATAATTAAAATCCCCCATAATAATCACTAACCCTACACTCATTGCACTAATTTGCTGATGCATGAATTCAATATCGTCCCCATGTACCCCCTGGCCTATAGCAGCAACCGACTGTATATTTGGTTGCGTTGGTCACTGTTTCACACCAGACCACCTCAAATGAACTATCATTCACACATCTATCCACTTGATATACTACTTTCTTTGGTTGCAACTCATCAGCTATCATCAACAGTAATCCTCTTCCCATTCTATCTTCTCTATCCTCCCTGAAAATATTGTACCCATCACATTCAATTCCAGTAACCACATCTTCTGACAGACAAGTTGCACTAATGCCTACAACTTTTGGTGAGATTGCACTGACTAATGCCAAATATTCTTCCCTCTTATTTCGAATGCTTCTTGCATTAGTATACAAAAATTGCAGATGCCCTTTAGTTCTTGTACCAGTCTTAGAACTGATATGCATTCTACTAATTTCAGTAGTCCCATGCCGATTTTTATCCACTCTATTCTTCAAATTATTTTGCGTAAAAGGATCAACAAATATACATTCACTGCATAAGTTTCTCCCTCTTATATTCAACCTTTTCTATTTTAGTTTCCCTGCCCAATTACTTCAACTTGTTCAGAAAACATGGAGGATAATGTTGTTCACAAAGTCGAGAGAGAGAAGGGAAGAAGGGGAGACAGAAGAAGGAAAGTGTAAACTAAGGGATGAGCAGCAGGTTCTTTGCATGGAGAATAGTTGGCGAGAGGAATGCATTGCCTGATAGTGCAGAAACTGCAAATGGCTTTAAGGTCTTTTGATGATCATTTGCATGACTGTGAACCTCCTGCAATGAGTTCTGACTCCATGGAAGTCTGCTTGTTAATAATAATAGTAATATGTTTCCTTCCCATGCAAGAGTTACTCATATGGATCGTCAGAGAAATGCATATATTTGAACATCAGACAAAAGTTAAACAGCCTACGGAGAGGATAGAAGCACTTTTTTTTTTCTTTTTTTTTGTTAATGTAATTCCCACTTATGAAAGGTAGTACGCCTATAGTACATTAGTACCATGAGTGGACAATGGAGGTCTGATTGTTAATAATATGTTTCCATCCCATATGAGATTTACTCATATGGATTGTATGAGAAATGCATATATTTGAATAAAGACAAAAGTCGAACAGCCTAAGGAGAGGATAGAAGCACTTTTTTTTTTTTTTTAATGCGATTCCCACTCATGAAAGGTTATATCGCCTATAGTACATTAGCACCATGACTGGGCTATGGATTTTTAAATTCTATTCTTATTAAAATGTATAATTTTTATTTATTTATTTTTACATACTACTCTAGAGATCAAACATGGAACCGAATAAGAAACTCAAAGATTGGAATCAGAGAGTTTCATGCCGAATATAGTAAACTATAAAAGTATCGGCGATTACTAGCGTGAGCTAATGTAAGTAGTCCTAGTACGTAGTACAATCTCGGGCAACTCACAGTAAAGGTGGTAAAGTTCTGATCGCTATTTTTGGTATTTTCCATAATGTAAGAACACATTTCCTAGGAAATGTATGCTGTTATTACATTATGGTGGGAGGTCACTACCCAGACCGGTTTCAGCCTTTTTTGAGGCTTCATCAGTGAGTAACTAGACCAAATAGATACCAAAGAACTTTACCACCTTTGCTGCGAGTTGCCCGAGATTGTACTACGTACTAGGACTACTTGCATTAGCTCACGTTAGTAATCGCCGATACTTTTTACTATATTCGGCATGAAACTCTCTGATTCCAATCTTTGAGTTTCTTATTCGGTTTTAAAACAATGTGGGATTTAATATCCCCTTAATTTAAATAATGTTTATATCGCCGAAATGAAGCCTATTGGCTCTTTATTTATATTTAAGTAACTTAATGGTTGCACCTTTTTGACAACTCGTATAGCAGAGTATATAAGTTCTTTTCGCTATACCCTTTGGTATCTATTTGGTCTAGCTACTCACTGATGAAGCCTCAAAAATGGCTGAAACCGGTCTGGGTAGTGACCTCCCACCATAATGTAATAACAGCATACATTTCCTAGGAAATGTGTTCTTACATTATGGAAAATACCAAAAATAGCGATCAGAACTTTACCACCTTTACTGTGAGTTGCCCGAGATTGTACTACGTACTAGGACTACTTACATTAGCTCACGCTAGTAATCGCCGATACTTTTATAGTTTACTATATTCGGCATGAAACTCGCCGATTCCAATCTTTGAGTTTCTTATTCGGTTTTAAAACAATGTGGGATTTAATATCCCCTTAATTTAAATAATGTTTATATTGCCAAAATGAAGTCTATTGGCTCTTTATTTATATTTAAGTAAACATGGAACTTTTTCAAGCCACTTTAGATCTCCAATAAACAGGGAAGTGGTCTCACACCTGGGTGATGAAATTCATCTCCCACCATTTCTAAGCACGTGGGTGCTTGTATATAATATGGATATGTCCAGTGAATGAAAGAAGAACAATGGCCACTGAGAATTATGAACAGGTCACTCAAAGGAGAAAAAGAGAAAGACCAAGGGCTACATGGAAAGGTACCATTGTGAGAGCGATGAAAAAAAAAAGAAGTTTACAAATGAGAACTGAATGAATCATAAAGAGTGGAATGTAAGGACAGGCAACTGCTGAAGAGTGGAGAAGCCTGAAAGAAGAAGATGCTTGCTTCCATGATAAGTACCAGTTGAGTACAGAAGATTGAAGAGATGATATAGGATCAGCTCTGCAGCACAATGTTTTGGTACAATTGGAGAAATGCTATTAAAACCAGAAGACTTTTTGTGCCAAGTTATTTTGTATTCTTTCTTATATCTTTTTGCCAAAAATCAATATGATTTCTTTCTTTTAAGGTTACACGGTGATCAGCATTCATATTTGTAGATTTAGGGACACAAAAACACACATGTTGAACAGATTATTTTATTAATTACTAATAAAATAAAACTTGACATTTCGACCCCTGTATCAAGGTCATCATCAGAAGGATACAAGTGTATAAGGAACCAAGCTACATGCTCTAGCCCTGCATATCGGTAAACTAAATCTACGTAGTTAATTAATCCTTTTCCCTAGCCTGACCTCTAGTGATTAAAAAAAAATTAATAAAAATAATTTAAAAAATAAATAAAATAAAAAATAAATACAACTAAATTAAACTGCTAAAGTCCTCATGCATTAATATTCTTCTGGAATTGTACCGATCTGATTGTTATAATATGATTTCTTTCAGTTGCTGTTGAATATTACAAACACTTCACCAGGTTGTCTTCTTGTTGTGAGATTTTTCTATGGCTAGTTTGGGTTGTTATACAGGTTGTAGATGGGTCCTCCACATTCTTGAAATGGTTAGGCCATCATTTTTGTTGAGATTTGGGTTGTGTTTGAGCATTTCACATGACTCTTTAAATTTTCTCTCAAACCAGGTTTTGGTGCAGTGTAGGGACTTGGTATTTTTCCAATCAATTCTGTGGTATGTTTGGAGTGCGTGGTCAGAAAGGCCGGTTTTCCCAAAATGGAGGTATTTAATGTGTCGTTTGTGTTCATCTTGTCTGATTGGGATAGTTCGCCCTGTTTCCCCTATGTATGGTATATTACATGTGCATTGTATTTTATATACCCCTGGGTGGGCTAGGTGTGGAAGAGGATCTTTAGAAGAACCGAGTAGGTGTATTAACTTGTTTAAAGGTGGTTTTTCTGACCACGCCCTCCAAACATACCACTGAATTGATTGAAAAAATATCAAGTCCCTACACCGCACCAAAAAAACCTGGTTTGAGAGAAAATTTAAAGAGTCATGTGAAATGCTCAAACACAACCCAAATCTCAACAAAAATGATGGTCTAACCATTTCAAGAATGTGGAGGACCCATCTACAACCTGTATAACAATCTAAACTAGCCATAGAAAAATCCTACTACAAGAAGACAACCTGGTGAAGTGTTTGTAACATTCAACAGCAACTGAAAGAAATCATATTATAACAATCAGATTGGTACAATTCCAGAAGAATATTAATACATGAGGACTTTAGCAGTTTATTGTAGTTGTATTTATTTTTTATTTAATAATTTTTATTATTATTATTTTTTTTATTTATGTATTTATTTATTTATTTATTATTATTTTTTTTTAATTTATGTATTTATTTTTTATTTTATTTATTTTTAATCACTAGAGGTAAGGCTAAGAAAAAGGATTAATTAACTATGTAGATTTAGTTTACCAGTATGCAGGGCTAGAGCATGTAGCTTGGTTCCTTATACACTTGTATCCTTCCGATGATGTACCTCGATACAGGGGTCGAAACATCAAGTTTTATTTTACTAGTAATTAATAAAATAATCTGTTCAATGTGTGTTTTTGTGTCCCTAAATCTACAAATATGAATAGGAGGTATATGGTTCTCGGTTACTGGCAGGGAAGGAGATTTTCCTTCATGATCTATGCTAGAGTTGGAGGAATGCCAGGAGGTCAACTTTATCTTTTGCTGTAACTGTAGTCCCATATGGATGAGAGAGGTAGAAGTTCATGTGAGCAGAGGTTACATCTTATCGCCTTTTCAAAAGACTAGAAGACTTTCAGAAGGTACGGCTTCCAGTTGGACAGGAGGTGAATTTTCTGTTGTCAATCTTTATGAAGATAGATTTGCTAATGGTTGTTTTACATTTATTGTGTGCTTCAGCATAAACAAAGTGTGAAACTGATGTTTTTGTTGACAGCTTCCTGTTGTAAGCTTTTTTTTTCCCCCCTTCAACTGATTTCGTGCATCTTCTATTGAAGGAAAAAAAGAACCAGCTTGGAAAGTGAATGATTATTTTGGGTGAGGGGATGAAGGATTTCATGCCAGTGAGGATAATTTCTGTGACCCACCTTGTGCAGGTGTCTCAAGTTAGAAGAGCATGGGAAAGAATAATAGCAGTTCTAGAGATTATCCTGCTTGGTACCTTTGTAGTACCAAAAGAAAGATGTGAGGTCAGAAGTAGTTGAAAGAAAAGTATTCTGTGAGTGGAAACTTTTTGTGATCTGAGTTGCCAAGTGAAAAGGTGACCTCCACAGTGTATCTGACAGAAGAAATGGTTTAAAAAAAAAAAGGGTGCTAGAGTATTAGGAAAGTGAAGAGGATTATTAGGAATTTGGGTAGGTACAGTATATGTGCAGTGTGCATTAGGTCACTTCTTATAGGAAAAACTTCCACATCACATTCAGCAAAAAGAGGAGCAAATTGGAGTTGTGGATATAGGTCACAAGGAAGATGACTTCATGATTTGGAAAAATGGATTGCAGAAGGCTAAGCTTCATAGAGAAGAGGTCTGATTAGTTTTCAGATGGGGTGTTACATATACAACAGATGAACATTACTGAATGTGATAAGGAAACCATTTTCTGGCAAGCAATGTTGGATTGCACAAAGGCATAGGTGCTACCCTTGTGGTGAAATGAATCATGAAGTGTCTAATAATTTGGGCAGTGAAGGACTGCTGATGCAGTAGCAATTTTGGTTTCTGTCAAGAGCAGGCTTGGATGTCTGAAAGTGATGATGCACATCATTTATGTAAGAGTTTATGCCAGAGATCTTTGTAAAGTGGATGTAAAAGAGTTTTTTTTTTGGGGGGGGGGAGGATATTCTAGTATGTTTTGAATATTGCACTCAGTTTGATTTGTGTGATGTGATTTGATTTCAAGAATGATTTATTCTGATTGCAGTGTCACTGTTTGTCACTTTTTTTTGGTTCATTTTTAGATGAAAGGAAAGAATGGGGGACATGCAGTGAAAGGAGACAGACTCTTGAACATGACATCTACACAGAGAGAGAGAGAAAGTGACCAGTCTTCTTTCCCTAATGTGGATTTGACAGTGCCTCACACATACCATTATTCAGACTTCCTCTCCAGAGATGATATGATACAGTATGTGGCAGAATTATGTGCTGAATGACTGGGAAGCCTTCTGACTTGTTACTGATCAATTTGGGCCCAGGTACTATCTGGTGAATGACCTGCAGTATGACTATTTTACTGATGTGCCCTCAAAATGGAGGATTTGGATCTCTAAGTATATTTTGGAATACCCTCAAAGAACATCACTCACACTGTATGGAGAAAAGGGGGAAACAGAAATTGAACCCCTACTCTAGTGGACAAAAAAGCAATTGTTATGTCAGGCCTCTGTTAGACGTGGTGATTTTCATTGGGCAATAAGGGTTGCCTACAAATTAGTAGGTTCAGGTGGTCTCCTTGAACTAGGAAGTATCCATTTTCAGTGGTATTGCTTGATGAGTTTGCCAGAGCTTTTGTGGAAACAGGCAACATTACAAGAAGACGGGGCTGAACTGACAGGGAGAGGTTGTATATTGTACATCCCTGGCCACTGGTGACTGAAAATAACTATAGGGAGATGGAATAGGAGTGTTCTCAATCATAGCAGGGTTTTTTTCTCCTGGCAGCTCTGGGTTTTCATCCTGCTTGCAGACAAATTGGCCTTCAGAACACATGCAATTTACAGACAAAAAATACTGTTGTTGGTGATGGTAGATGGCGTTGATGGTAGTAGTGTTGTAGTATGAGAATTAAGTAGCAGTGGAGAGGGTGAGATGAATTTAGCAAAGCAGAGTAGATTGCCCTCCTGAAATGAGTCCTTGGATTCCCTGGAAGTGTCACTCTCTTTTAATAAGTGTCACACTTATTAAAAGAGAGTTTAACAATGTTAAAAGAAAAACTAATGAAAGGAATGAAATGATTCCAAAAAGTCCAGTCTTCAATAGATTCAATTTTTAGCATGGTTGAATTGACAGAAAAAAGCTCTATACTGCATCTCCCTGCCCATTAGTGACTGCAAATAACTACTGAAGAATTAGTTTATTAAATGCATGCTATAAGATATATGCAGGGATAATAAAAGCAAGTTTAACAACATTATAGGGAAAAAACTAATGAAGGAAACAAAATGGATTCCAAAAAATTCAGTCGTGTATAGACTCAATTATTACATCAAAATTAAGTAAAAGGAAAGAAGAGGATTTCAAAGAGATATAGACTTGAATGATTACAAAAAGTCATTGATAAAACCAACAGACGAAAATTGTTCAAAATATTAATATTTATAATCTGCAGTAATTACAGTCCAAGTAAATTATAATATACAAGAAATTATATTATTGTTGTTTCAATCCTTTACCAGAGCATAAGTGAAGAAAGTTTGATTGTGAAGTATCCAAATGAAAAAGGCCATGCCTGGTCCTCTGTAAAGACCACCAGACATAAATTTCTGCTTACTTGCATCTCTCTCTCTCATCCAGATGCCCCCCCCCCCATGTTACAACACTCAAAGATAAACCTGACCTCCGTGGCATTACTCTTTTCCTTCAACTCGAGCAAATCACTAATTTCCATGCCAGTAACTGAGTATTGTATTTTTATTTATGTTGCTCCCACCCATGAAAGATTATTTGCAAACCTATAGTACATTTTGCACTGTGGATGGGCTAAGTATTTTTTGTTTTCTATTTTTATCATTTTATATATTTTTCTGAATTTTTAATTTAATTTTATAAGTCTAGATACCCTACAACTCAGACCAGTTTTGAACTTATCAAAGTTTCATCAATGGGAAGTAGACTCATAACAATAATGAGGTTCAATTTATATTTAAATATTTTCCTTATACAAGTATTAAATGGTGTATCATGGAATTTTTTTTAAGTCACTTCAGGTTTCCAATAAGCAGGGTGCTGGTTTCACACTGGGTGATGAAATACACCTCCCATATAATTATATAAATAATTTTCCTGTGATCTTTTAGCAAAGAAACATAAGAAAAATATTAAATAGTTTGATGAAATAAAGAGCCAAAAGGCTTCACTTCGACGATGTAAAATTATCTAAATTAAGGGGATATTTAATCCCACATTATTTCAAAGCCGAATAAGAAACTCTAAGATAGAAATCAAAGAGTTTCATGCCAAAAATAGCGAACTATAAAAGTTCAGCGAGTCCAAGCATAAGCAAACACCTGGTGGTACAATGCCGGGCAACTCGCAGAAAGGTGGATAAAGCTACGATCATTGTGCTTAGTGTTAGCCCTAATGTCATGAGGGCTATTACTAGTCCTATTATAGGGATATATAATGACATTAGGGCTAATACTAAGAACAGTGATCGTAGCTTTATTTTATTGTACTTTATTGTACCACCAGGTGTTTGCTTATGCTTGGACTGGCCGAACTTTTATAGTTCGCTATATTCGCCGTTAAACTCTTTGATTACTATCTTAGAGTTTCTTATTCGGCTTTGAAATCATGTGGGATTAAATATTATTATTATTATCATTATTACCCCAAGACCTCATGGAGTCAAAGACTCATCTGGGAGGTCCTTTTATCTCACACACACACACACACACACACACACACACACACACACACACACACACACACACACACACACACACACACACATCTCATCATACCGTGTCTTAAACACACTCAAACTCCTTGCAGACACCACACTCTCAGGCAAGGCATTCCAATCATTCACAACTCTGCACGAAAAAAACCTGCCTCTCACTCCCCCTACTCACACACTCTTTATACAATTTCAGGGATGATCTCTGGTTCTCACCTGATCTCCCACTATTCTATGTAGAACTTCTCCACCACTGATCCTATAACAACCCCTTACCAACTTGTAGGTCTCTATCATATCTCCCCTCTTCCTCCTGTCCACCAGACTCTGCAAATTACATCTTCTCAATCCTTCCTCATACTCAACATTCCAGAGGTCAGAAACTACCTTAGTCAGTCGCCTTTGGACCTTTTCCAACATCTCTTCATCCTGCTGAAAACCCGGTGACCAAATCTAGGCACAATAATCCACGTGTGGCCTAATCAAAGCCTTATACAACGAACAAGAATCTCATCTCCCTACTTCTACACGTCAGTGTCCTCCACATCATTCCCAGAAGCCTTTGTGTTGTCTTCACAATTTTAGCGATTTGCCCCCCAAAATTTTAGATCCTTATCCACTATCACCCCCAGATCTCTTATTTCCTCTACCTCCAACAATATATTCCCACCAAGCATAAATTCTGCATCCCATCTTTGTTTTCCAAATTTTAAAACCTTACATTTTGCAACACTGAACTCACATCCCCATTCCCATGCCCAATCACTCAATTTATTCAAGTCTTCTTGTAAGGCCACAACATCTTCACTACTCTTTATGGTTCGTCCCAACTTTGCATCATCTGCAAATAACTGAATATCTCCATCCAAATCTTCGCCAATATCATTAATATACAAGTTAAATAGTAATGGCCCTAAAACAGATCCCTGAGGCACTCCACTAGTGACTTTCCTTTTCCTGGATATTGCACCCCCATACATAACTTGTTGATACCTATCAGATAGCCATTCTCCAATCCAATGCACTAATCTAATATCCAACCCCATTTACTCTAGTTTGACTATCAACTTATCATGAGATACTCTATCAAAATCCTTTGCGAAATCCAAGTATATCACCGTGTATCCTTCTCCTCTGTAATAAGTAAGTAGATTACTAAAACATGACCTCCTTTTAGCAAATCCATGCTGTCCATCAAAGATAATAACATTGTTGTCAATCCAACTCTGGATCCTAGTTCTCACAAGCTTCTCCAACAACTTAACCACAACACCTGACATACAGATAGGCCTATAGTTTGATGCAAAAAGCCACCTACACCCGTTGTTCCCAGGTGATCACTCTCCCAAGTATTGACCGGGCCAAACGCTGCTTAACTTCAGCGATCAGACGAGAACTGGTGCATTCAGCCTTGTATGACAGTTGGCTAGAAATATCCCCTTAATTTAAATAATTAAATAGTTTGGATACTAAAAAGTCTTCTGGTTCTGATGGCATCTCTCCAACTATACTCAAATGTTGTGCTCCAGATCTAACACCTGTCCTCTATCATCTATTCAATCGTCTACATTAAGCTGGTGCCTATTCCAATATGTGGGAGCAAGCATATAAACCAACCCATTCCAAAAAAGGGGAGATAAAAGTCTACCATCCAACTATCAACCTCAATCCCCTCCAAAATAATAGAGACAACAACAATAGAGTTATAAAAATAACAGTTATCAACAGTCAACTTCTTTGCTACTTAGAAGCTCAATGGTTAATCAACAATTGACCATCAATATGTTTCAATAAGGAAATACCGTAAGTAGACATATTTAGATAAATTATAATACTGGCATAAGGTCACGTAAAATATTATTTTATTAGTATAATTTTCGCCTAATATCAAAGTCATCTTCAGTACACGTAAAAAGCTAATCAAAATATAACTGACAATTCTAAAAGGCACCACCTAAGTAGCTAATATAAGATAACTAAAAAAGGTCATTAAATTTCCTAACTTGTTAAATATATATATATACACATATGTATATATATATATATATATATATACGTAGAAAGTATTTTTACCTTGGGTATAATTATGTTAAAGATACCAAGCAATTTTAAACTTGGTTTTACTCCATTTTTCCCAAGTAAGCAAACAGACAAAAATGTCAAGTTTGCGCCTGCAAGTGATGCAAGACAAGCTGATCCTACAGGTAGTGCAAGACCAGGGCAACTCGTGGTAGAAGTGGAACAAGCTCCAATCACTAATCTTAATATTTACCCTTAATGCCAAAACACATCTCCAATAAGGGGATGTATGATGTTTTGTATTAAAGGCAAGGGGCCACTACCCAGACCGGTTTCGACCTTTATTGAGGTCTCATCAGTGGGAGCTAGGCTAGAAATACCAAGATTTAGTAATACAGAGCTTGTATATATATATATATATAGATGCCAGCAAAGGTTGGTCAGTTGTAGAGCCTCTACTAATGGTTCATGCAAAAAGGTAAGCAAGTTTGAGTGTGGTTAGTAGTTTGGAAGGAAATTAATCGCTGTTGGCACACTCTCCCTCGATGAGTCTTTGGACTCCCTGGAGGTATCACATAATAATAATAATATACACATATATATATTATATACAATTAAATAAAATAAAGTTAGGAAAATTAGCTGATTTAAAAAGTACCATCTCCCACAAAGGAGACAGCTGTAGACCATTTGATCAGTTTAAGTTAGGAGAGTGAAGTAAAGTTTCACATATTTCTTAATAAAGCCATTTTATGAGGAACCGACTTCTTGCTCTTGATTCCTTGTTCTTGTGGGTTATCTTATTTCGGACAAACAGGAAGATCTGCTTTTATTTAGCTAGAAGAACACAAGTCTTATATTCAATACCTTGAGCCTGAACAGTCTGGTGGAATTGCAGAGCATGCTATCAACACTAGACATAGAGTTCATTGGAACAAGACAAGAGTCCTTCACAAAAGTTGATTCCTCATGGAATGGCTTTATAAAGAAATGTGAAACTTTACTTTACTCTCCTAACTTAAACAAATCCAATGGTTTATGTTTGTCTCCTTTGTGAGAGATAGCACTTTTTAGATGAGGTTCAATTTATATTTATATAAATTTCCTAACTTTATTTTATTTCATTATATATATATTTCAATAAGTTAGGAAATTTAATGGCTTTTTGCCACCTATACAGAAGTGCCGCAGGCATTAGTTCTATCTCTTATCCTTTTCCTCTTATACATAAATGATGTCTCAATCATGATCGATCCTATCCAGAGCTTCTTCCAATGGTGGCACACTTCATTCATCCTACTCTTCCAACGAACCATGTAGTTCCCAAACGCCCCAAGAATCAAAATCATCTATGACTAGTGCCTTAACCACTGTCTCCATACCACCCTCCAGTGGGCTAAAGATAACCTGATCACTTTCAATGCCATCAAATGCAGTTCTGCCTTTTTTTTTTTTTTTTCACAAAAGGGATCTCAATTCATCTTCCCTAATCCTCAGTAATACATCAACATCACCAGAGAAGTTGAGATCCTTCTCCTTGAACAGACACATACCTCCATCCTCTCCTGGCATAAATATACACATCACACCACATCAGTAGCTTCCTCATCCTCTAAAACATTCAAGAAGCTATCGGGTTTGTTGTGTCATACATCCTGGCTATGAATCCGCCATCTTGTTGGAACGTTATTTTTATTTAAATTATCCATTTTATTATTAATTGTTGGTTGATTACTGATCCAAATATAGAGAAATTTATATTATCCTGGACCACCCCATATATTCAGATTAGTCTATATAACATAGTGGAATCAATCATCAACTAACTTTTGCAATCTCACTTTTCTACAGGCCGAGGTTAATATTATCATTTAAGGCTTCCGCAAGGTCCGATAAACTTTATGAGCGGTGCAATGAAAGAGAATCAGGCAAACACCAAATTGGAATCAATAAAACAAAACATTTAATGCAGGGTTACATAAAATGTCATTAAGTATAACTTTGAAAACAAGATAATGCAAATCAACTTAGTTCAAATACTCATAACAAACATAAAACATTAGGCATCAGACATCCAGCTGTCAATTTTACATTCTTCCGAATAATTAAAAATGGTTCACACAGTTCAATGTTACAGAATCTTACAGTAAATATTCTTAAAGTAGAATTCTCTAGTTCTCTCTTAGTCAACAAACACTTAATTCAATTATGAGGCAGTTATCACTTCAAGGGGGAAACACTTTAAAGCTCCATACTTCGGCTAATTTTAGTAGAACGCCACAGTTAATGTTAAGATATATCGGGCGGAGCTAACTCTTATTTCTTCATGCTGAAATATAAAAATATGGATTGCTCTTACCGGGTTACATCCTTTGCACATTGGATTCACTATAGGCACACTTAAAACTGAAGTTAACTATCACTTTGAAGTAACACTACTCAAAAGGAATCTTCACTATATAACTGAAATATTAAACATAGAGCTTCACAAGTCTTGACGCACTCGTTTCAGGTAATCTACTTATTCCTTATTTTGTTCTACGCATTAATTTCAGCTTTGCACTATTCTTCCTCTAAACAATTGGAATTTGACGTAATTTTAGAATTCCATAGAAATATTCCTAATTGCCTATTAATTTCCCGGTCCCTTCTTAATTTATTTATGGCATTTCCAAATTTCCTTTACTGCCATCCATTACTTCACTCCATGCTGTCCTGAATGCTTCTCCCCTGTTTACTTTCATTTTCCAATAAAATATCTTCATTCTTCCTGCCAAAATCCGGTTCTAGCCAGTCCAGCTCATATCAACTCCTTCTCCCTTCGAATACCGTAGCTCACGCTCCACGCAATCTAAAATTAACTCCGTTTCCTTGACAACAGCCAATCAAATTTCATTGGCAGAATTTCTTAAATTTACTTTCACTTTCATTTACAATAAATAAAATGCACACATTACAGTCCACTTAGGATACATTTACAAATTATATAATGAATTTTTACAGAATAAATAACTAAAAAAAATTACAATTATTATTTCAATAAAAAAAAAATAACAATAAGTATTTAAATTAGAATTTACTTAGGAGCAAAATTAGCTCAGGATATGCAATTTATGTTAAATCATGAATGAAGTATTAATAATCATAAAATTCTTCATTCACAATTTAACAGGTTGGCAAATAAGTTTGTTTGGTTTTTCAGAGTGGAATGAAACACATTTTATTTAATATATATAATACATACAAGTCAGTTATATATTGACCCTCTTTATCAATGACCTCTTGATATCTGTCCACCAACTTCATTATGCCACGTTCATAAAACTCCTGAGGTTTACTGGCGAAAAACTGATCCAGGTGTCTTTTGACAGCCTCCTCATTAACGAAGGTTTTCCCGTTCAGACAATTCTGCAACGATTGGAATAAGTGGCAATCGGAAGGTGCCAGGTCTGGTGAATACAGAGGATGCGGCAAAACATCCCAGCCAAGACGTAACAATTTACTCCAGGTTGTTAATGATGTGCGAGGTCTGGCATTGTCGTGATGAAAGACAACTCCTTTCTCATTTGCCAATTCAGGATGTTTTGTGCTAATTGCATGGGCCAGTTGCGTTAGCTGTGAGCAATAGACAGTTGAATCAATCGTTCTGACTGAAGGTAACACCTCATAGTGGACAACACCTTCATAATCCCACCACACAGAGAGCACGATCTTCTTTGGGTGCAATCCCACTTTCGAGGTTGTTTGCAGTGGTTTGATCTTGTGCCCCATTATCTTTTATGTACTACGTTATCGTACATGACCCATTTTTCATCTCCCGTAATCATTCGCTTCAAAAATGGGTAATTTTCTTGGCAACATCGCAGCGAATCACAGATGGATATGTGAGCAGTCATATTGGCCTCAGTCAATTCATGCGGCACCCAAACATTGAGTTTTGAAACATATCCCAGCTTGTGCAAATGGTTCTCAATGCTTGTATGAGATATGTTCAGTACTGCAGCAATCTCCCGCACTGTTTGTGACAGATTTTTGTCGACAATATCCTTCACAACACTTGAATCAACCTCGGTCGGGCGACAGGCACATCACTGATGTCGAAATCTCTAGAACGGAATTTGGCAAACCACTTTTGGCATAAACTGAAGTAGACTGAACAAAAATTCACTGAAAGGTTATGTGAAATGTCGCCTTTCAACTGCGCAATAGCATTGCGCGGCAGCGCAACAATAGCGACAGAGGAAGCAGTGTAAACTTGTACTAACGCATAAACCGAACAAACTTATTTGCCAACCCAATATTTTATACCCACCACCCAATTACTAACCTACAATCCCAAATCTGCCATCCATGAAATACTATTCACAGATTTCAATAGTATGTCTAAAACCTCCCAAAAAATTCTTGGAGTTGTCCAGAAAAGCTCAAATGATTCTTCTCTTCACAGATTCACTTCAGTCTCTAATCTCACAGACAATGTTTCAGCTCTGTGTCTATTCTACAGGTACTTCCACAGTCACTGCTCCAGTGAACTGGCAAACATGATTCTCCACTTACAGCTGGGTTTGCTAAAATAAGAGCAGAAGCTGCCAAACATCCCTATTCAGTACAACTGCAAACATACTGAGCCTGCTTCTCCTTCTCCTTACCTATCCCATCTACTCAGTACTCTGGAACACTCTTCCTCATAATGTGTTTTCCAACTCCAACCTCCAGCTCTTTAACAAAAATATCAATAGATTACTTCTTTCTCAATCCTCATCTGCACCTCACACATGGCACTGAAGTGTTATAGATACTTGTACCTCTCGTCTGTAAGATAAATATAATATAAAAAAGAAGGATACTTGTATACAAAGACTGTTGACTTCACATCTATTGCCTCAGTAGCCCATAATGCACAGAACACTTCTCTTCAATGTATATTGCTCTGCATTATGGCAAGACTTACAACTCGGACTAGTTTTGAACTCAATCAGAGTTTCATCAATGGGAGATAGATTCATAACAATAATGAGGTTCAATTTATATTTATATATTTTCCTTATACAAGTATTAAATGATGTATTACTTACTATATTAACCCCCCAACCGGCCAGGGCGTCTATCTATATACGTCCAGCTAAATCTGGATACGATTCTGTAACACCTATTGAATAACATGGATAAAAATTGCAATTCGGTCTCACTATTTATCCACCTCAGCCAGTAGGGGTGTTAATAACATACTCTAGATCAGTGCTTCCCAAACTTATGGATGCCAAGGGTCCCTTTGGAATAACTAAAATATTTCACAGCCCCCCCCATTGAAAAAAAAATCATAATATAGACATATATTATTATAATATTTATTGTATTTATATTCAATACAATTTATATTCAAGATTTTGCATTTGTAATCTTTTTTGTGTTTCTTATCAATACCTTTGAAATGAAACTTATATGAATAAGTTTCATTTCAAATTTATATGCATATATTTACTAATATTCATTAAGCGCCAAAATACGCAAGCAGCAAAATTTGTGAACCAACACCAATGTGTGAATTTTTCCATTAAAATATAAAAAATAACAAAAAATAAATAATAAATAATAAAAATTAAATGTTTCTTTTAAGATTAAAAAAAAATCTACTTAGTCTTAAAACATTTTAAATTTGTTTTCATTATTTCACGGCCCCCCTCAGCAAAACCTATGGCCTCCAAGGGGTGCCGTGGCCCACAGTTTGGGAAGCGCTGCTCTAGATCACAGAGAGTGGTAGAAAGTTTCTTCACTAGGTTACAATGTATATCATCCCAGACAAAATACATTCTTGTTTTAATCCTTTACCCAAACATAAGCAAACCAAGTTTGTATCTACAGTATCTTCATGACTTGGCTACTTGTGAAGTCAAGCCTCTAAATACAATTAGTCTATTCATGAAAATAAACTTTGTTTGCTTACACATAATAAAGGATTAAAACAAGACTAACTGGCAACCTTGTTTGCAAAGTGGTTGGCATACTTGCTCTCCATTACTCAGGCTCTATTTTAAGAGGAGAGAGAGAGAGAGAGAGAGAGAGAGAGTTTTTTCATGGGACATGAATTTCACTTCTGGTGTGAGACCACTTATTCCAATAAGTGAGGCCCCACTTATTGGAATCTTGAAGTGGCTTGAAAAAAGTTTCATGTTTGGTATCTAAAGAATAGTTTCTGGATTATGCATTAAAAAATAATAATAATAAAAAGAGATGGAAGGATATGTCATCTTTTGTGAAGACAGATAAAGTAAAAAGGGAGAAGGAGGAGTGTTATTTAACAACTCCTCTGATGGCAGAGGAGTTGTACCCATCTAGAGTCTAGATGCAAGGAGCATATACTGATAGTCATTTTGAAGCAGTATTATGTGAAGAACAGGATGAAATGTTTAGTAGGGTGTTGTTATAGACCTAGTAACGTGGAAGGTAGTGAGAATGCAATGTTTAGACAAATTGATCTGGCTAATAAGTAAAGGGTGATCATTATGGGCAATTTCAATTATGGTAATATATAGACTGGAATGAAGAGATGGCATCACGAACCAAAGTGAATGAATTTCTTGAGTTTTTAAGAGACAACTATCTTAAGTAGAACAGAAGCCACAAGTAGATCAAGGGTCTTGGATTTGATTATCTCATCAGAAGATATTGTTGTAAATGAAATGTCACATCTTCTCCAGTGATGAAAGTGACCATGAAGTTATCATATGGGTGATAGCCAGTGATATCAGGACTTTTATGAGAAAGAATTAAAGTGAAACTATAAGGCAGGTGATTATGGCAAACTCAGCAGGCAACTTGCAGGCGATATCATGAAATAAGGAATTGAATGGGAAAGAAATTAATGCTGCTTGGTCTCTAGTCAGAAATTATCTGGTAGAGGCAATGATAGTGTATTCGAAAGGTCAGGAGATTTGTAAAATGGATGACTGAAGAGGTGAAGTGTGCAATCTAGAAGGAAACAGACTGTGTAGGCAGTACAAGATGAGTGGAGATAATCAGTTACATGAGGAGTACAAAGAGCAAGCAAGTAAGGTGACACACTTAGTAAGGATAGCAAATGTGGGGTTATGACCAGCAGTTAGCAAATGATACTAAAAGAAATCCTAGGGAGTTTTTTCAATATGTGGTCAGTAGAAGAAGGAATGATTATGGGAGAATGATATTGGTCAGTGATGATGAGCAAATGATAAACACTGAGGAGGATATATTAGAGATGTTTAATGAGCAGTTTATAAAAGTATTCCATCTGTGATTGTAACATAATGCATAATTTGAGAGCAGTGGGAATAGGGGAGGAACCAATGATGATGAGTGAGCAGGAGGTATACGAGGAATTGAGTACACTTGATGTCAACAAAACCATGGGTCATGGTGGTATATCAACACATCTCTTGAGGAAATGTTCCAGGGAGTTAACAACAGCTTTAATGTACATTTTTAATATGAGTCTTAGATTAACCCAGGTCCCAAAGAAATGGAAAAATGGCAAAATTGTTCCACTTCATAAAAGGAGATAAGACTAAGGCTTCAAATTACAGGCCAGTATGGTTGTGTGGAGTTATGGTCAAAGTTTTGGAGAAGCTAGTGAGGACAAGGATTCAGAGCTGGGTGGACAGCAGTAGAATTCTCTTTTATGGACATCATGGGTTTGCTAAAGGAAGATCACGTTTTAGCAATTTGCATACTTATTATAACAAGGTGATGAATACATTAGACAAAGGGGTATGCTTATACAGTAGTATATTTAAATTTTGCAAAGGCTTTCAATAGACTGCCACACAACAAACTAGTAGTTAAATTGGAACAGATGAGGTTGGATAGTAGATTAGTGCACTGGATTGGAGATTGGCTGTCTAATAAGTATCAACAGGTTTTGTAAGGTGAGTGATATCCCAGAAGAAGAAGAACGTCATTTATGGGGGCCATTGTTGTTAAATTTGTATGTAAATGATATTGGAAAGGGATTAAATGATGATACACAGTTGCTTGCAGATGATGCAAGGTTGAGTAGAGTGATGAGAAGTAAAGCATGTTGTAGCTTTGCAAGAAGACCTAAACAGACTGTCTGAATGGGCGAGTGTGCGGGGGATGTCAGTTTAATGTGGCAAAGTGTAAGATTTTAAAATTTGGAAAGCAAAGAGGGATACAGAGTATAGGATTGGTGGAGATATTTTGGAGGAGGTGGAGGATATGAAGGATTTGTGGATTGTGGTGGATAGGGGTTTGAAATTTCATGGACATTTTACTAAAATTATAACAACGACACAGCAGATTATGGGAATGATGCAGAGAACACTGACATATAAAAGTAATGATGTTTTAATTCCACTGTACAAGACTTTGATCAGGCTGCATATGGATTTTTGTTCACAGATTTGGTTGCCCTGCTTTCTAAAGGATGATGAGATGTTGTAGAGGTTCCAGAGACAATTGACTAAGTTAGTTTCTGGTCTCTGGAATGTGGAATATGAGGACAGAATCAGAGAATGAAAATTACAGAGCCTAGTGAATAGAAGAAAGAAGGGAGACATCATCAAGACATATAAGTTGGAAAGGGGTAATTACTAGATTAGTGTGAATGAGATTTTTCATAGAATATCTGGCAGAAGGGGGGAGAATGAGAGGTCATCCCTGGAAGCTGTATAAGGTGAGCAAGGGGGGGGGGGGAATAAATTTTTTGCATGAAAGTGGTGGGTAATTGAAATACACTGCCTGAGAGTGTGGTGAGTGCAGGGACAGTGAATGCATTTAATTCAAGGTACGATGAACTGTGCATGTAAGAGTGGGACCTTCCACAATGAGTCTCTTGACTCCATGATGTCTTGTTGATGATAATAAATAAATAAAAATAGAAAAAATACAAATAAAAAAATAAAAATATCCACAGTATAATGTACTGTAAGATGATATATATTATTATTATTATTATTATATGACACCCACAAGGAGTACAAGGACTCATTGGGAGGGTACTCAGCTCTTATCCACTACACACACACACACACACACACACACACACACACACACACACACACACACACACACACACACACACACACACACACACACACACACACACACACACATTTCATCGTCTTTCCTACTATTTAATTCTTCAAATACACATCTATTACCCATCATCACAAACAATATTTTTTTCCTGTAAATTGCTTGTGTTCTCATTATCCAATCTGTCTGTACATGGGATGAAAAACCTGAGTCTCCAGGAGGGAAAAAAAAAACCTTGCTGCCTCCGTCTGAGATCAGCTAACTCACCTTCAATTGAAAAAGCCCATATAAAGATTCCTCTCATCATCATTTCTAGTCTAGTTATAATGTACCTTATAACAGAGCAGAAAAAGTTTCTGCTACATACCAGTTTTAAAGGTCCATGACGTGTTTAGTCTGATGAATAAATGCATATTTCTGTGTGTAAATTGTGTATGTTAACTGTAAAAGCCCTGATAAAGGTTCTTTGATTCATAGAACAGGATTCGAAACCAGACCTTCCAACCAAAGGGCTTCATTGAAACTAACCGAGTTACAGAAGCTCTGTTTTATTATTATTATTGCATCATTCATGGAGAAGGGAAACTCATCGTGGGAGGTTCATTCAACTGACAATATATTTATCATTCCAAATCTTAAAATTCTTAACATTCCTTGTATTAACAACACATTTTGATAATGCTTTCCATTCACTGACAATTTTTCATGTAAAAAAATCTACTCCTCACACCCCTCTTCACCACACTCTTACATGGCTTTTGGTTTTTCCCCTCTCCCCTTTTACTCTTTTTAAAATTCCCTCTGGATTAATCTGATAAGATCCTCTATCTTAACCATCTCCATCATATCACCTCTTTTCCTCCCAGCTATGCAACCCACATCTATCAAACTCATTTGCAAAGCCCAAGAACATCACTGTATATGATTCTTCCATATCTAACACCCTCATTACCTTATAAAATACAAGTAAATTCCAAAAACAAGACCTTTACCCCTTTAGAAATCCATGCTGACCATCATAAAGAATGTTATATCTCTCAACCCAATCCTGTATTTTATTACTAACCAATCTTTTCAACACCTCAACTAAAACTGTACTTGCACAGACTGGTCTATGATTGGAAACTTCTGTCCTAGAACCATGCTTGTGGACTGGTACTATTTGCCTTCTTTCTGCCTCCTTAGTAACCCTACCCACTGCAAGACTTTCATTAAATAACCAGGTCAAGGGGCATAGCCAACTGTTGTGCACATTCCTTAAGAATACGTGATGATATGTCATATATTCCCACATCCATATTAACACCTAACCCAACCAACATCTGAATAAACCTCTGGTTCTTTCACTTCCGTTCTCCTTAATACTTGCCTCCCTTCTATACATTGCACTGTATCATTTACACCAGCATGATATATGCTGATAAAGTGCTTGTTCAATAATTCCACTACATCCTTTGCAACTGTTATTCTTCTGTCATGACTATCCGCCAGTGTCGACCTGCCATAATTATTCTTACTCTTGCTTGCCATATAGCAGAAAAATTCCCTTGAATTAAACTTGGCATGACCAGCCAATCTCCTCTCATACTGCACCTTTTCATTCTTTACCATCCTTATCACCTTTCTAGCTTGCACTTTATACTCTTAATGGATCCGATCACCAGCAACTATCTTGCATCTCCTCCATAGCATTTTCTTTTCCAGCACAGTTTGCTTGAATTCCTTGTTCATCCATTTCACTCCTACTCTATTTACTCACTTAACCCTTGGTATGTTATACATTGCTTTTGTCAGATACTGCCTTGTGAGTTTCCATGCACTGTCAACATCTGTTCTGCTCAGCTCATTTACCCAATGTAGTGATGCTAACTGACTACAGGGCTTCTTATAATCACATGCTTTATACTTCCACATATATCCATTTCTGACAGTAACCTTTTATTGTTTCATCACTTCCCAAAGAAATACCTCATGATCACTCTCACCAACTGCATCCAGTGAAGTTATCACCAAATCCAAATCATTAAAGCCTCGGGTACCATCACTCTCACAAACTCACTCTCTGGGTTCCCCTACACTACCTCCTCCTTCTATGCTATATTCCTGTAATTAACATCTCCCATGAGGATCACCTTCTATTTACATGCCCAACCAATATGTCTAAACATTTTGACGTCAGTATTTTCTACATTACCTGGTCTATAACAGCATCCTATCAATGATAACATGCTGTTATAGGCCAGGATGATGCAGCATCCTATCAGTTGGTAGTGCATGCACAGAGTTTCAATCTGTGCGTGTACTATCAACTTTTACATTTTGTGGACACAATTCCTCTGCAATCATTAACATCACTCTTCCTCGTTTTTCCACATTTCTATCCTTCTGGAAAATTATATATCCTTCTGTTTCTATTCCTGACATCACATCCTCCTCAGTCAACCAGGTTTCACTTATTCCAATTATCTTTGGACATAATGACTCAATCAATGCAACAAACTCAGCTCTTTTGTTTCAAATACTCCTTACATTTGTGTATACAAACATAATCCTTGTGTCTTTGAGGACATTCTACCAGCACCAACATTTTTTATTCTAGCTGCTATACCACACCTCTCTCCAGTCTGACTACTTTCCTTCAAATTCACTCTGTAGATTTACAAATCGAATTCCCTTTGCCTCACACAACTCACACAAGTTACTATTCATTATCTCTGCTCTCCTCAATTCACTATTGTCATATCTGGGCAACACGCTAATGACTTTTCCAACAATACTATTATCCTTTACATGGTGCAACAACTTTCTCAACTTCCTGAAAAAAATGCAGCACAATTTGTGATAAAACAGCACACTATATACTAATTAAAAACACTTTTTTAGCACAGCTTAAATCTACTGCTATGTATTAAAAATATTAGTTGATTTAGATATACCAAGCCATAGTTTCCCTGCCCTAACACAGTTTCTTCTTTCTTTCTTTGTTGGCAAGAGAACAACATCCTTTTCAAATGCCTGCATCCTTTCATTTCAAATCATATCCATCTCTCATACAGTTCACTTCTATCATCAAACACACACACACACACACACACGATCTGTAAATTGTATCGCATTTGGAGATGAGATGCAATAATAGTGTCTATTTGAATTTCATAATGAAATTTTAACATCAATCGTATTAATTTTTATTCTAGGATGAAAAAATTCCATGCATCTATACATGAACAACAGGACTGCCAAGCTTAGTCATTTTCAGCAAAGTTGTTCCTAAAACCTCCCGATTAGATCAATTATTTGAAATACAATATTTTTAATATCATATAATATAAATTTTCATATGATTCTTACCAGCCTCTACTAAGTGATCTATAGTAGGAAATCTTTTCTTCACACATGGGCTAATAGACGTCATTGTAAACACGAATGCTAAATTGACATAGCGCATTATTGTTCTTCGCATCAGTCTTCCTCGCTCATCCTAAAAATAAAGCATTTTTACACATCCATTACTTCTATTTTGTGTGTGTGTATGTGTGTGTGTGTGTGTGTGTTCTGTTTAAGGATGAAGTTTTCAAGGATTTCATTTCTTATTGGGCTTATATGCATGTATATATGCATGCATACTTCAAATATTACAGTAAAATTGTGGGAGGAGCATCTTTGTTTGTCTACAGCGGTGAAACCTTGAGCAAGTGAGGGGGATGAGAGTTTTGTGGAAGCAAATGAAGAAAGTATGTCTTGCAAATGGAGTGTAAGTGAGTAATTATTATTAACATTGAATCTCCGTGGAGTCAGAGATTCATCGTACACCAGTGTTTACTTTGCATCTCATAGTTGCTTCCCAAATTTCATGTGATAACTTAACCACCATAACAATGTGGTCACCTAAACTTTAGCTTGCTCTCTACTATCAGCTCAGATATCAAGCTTAATTTACCACTAAAAGCAAATTACCATTTATGTAATACTGCCTGCATCTCCAAAATGCATAACCTTGCATTTAGCAACTCTGAGTTGATATTCATTCTCATTTGCCCATTGAACCAGGTTAGCCAGATAAGCTTTCAAGAATTCTGAGGCAGATTCCAATAAGAATTCACATTATGCTTGACAAGAAATTATATTCTTCTTTTAATCCTATACTCAAGCATAAGTGTGAACTTACTTAATGAAAGTTTACTTGTATTTAAAGTCTGTAGAAAGATTTTCCACTTGATTAGAAATTAAATTAAACTTGTCAAGAAATTATATTCTTGTTAAATCCTTTAGCGAAGTGATAAATATGTAATAATAAATATATGGCTTCTACATTAATTCAACCATGGTATTTCTTCTGGGTCTAGCTCTCACTGATGAGGCCCTCAATGAAGGTTGAAACCAGTCTAAGGTGATTGTTCCCCATAATGTATAGCAACATACACTTTTGCATTATGGGATACTAATGCTTTTGATGTAAAATAATCAGCTTCTATATTATACAAGCAGCCTAGCCATGATGTTATACTTCCATAAAGGATTAAACAAGAATATAATTTCTTGGCATGCTTAATTTAATGTATTAAAAGGCTGCTGACTTCACAGCTGTTGCCATAGTATCCCATAATGATACTTCCCATAATGCAAAACCATAATGGGAAGGAAGATTCACTACACAGACAAGTTTTGACCTTTATTGAGGTGAAAAAGTTCACCCTAGAAGAGGAGAGAATAGAAACAGCAGAAGAGAAGGGAATGAGAAGAATACAAGGAAGTGCTGGAACTAGAGAGAGAGAGCGATGTAAAGATGGCAGGTAAGTAGGGAAACACAGAGAGAAAGTGTTAGAGGAGGGAGAGTGAGGGATGCAAGTGAGCAATCAAGGAACAGAATGGTAAGAGGTGTGTGATGTATGCAGATTGGATGATCTGTGGCATGAAATAGGATGCCAGAGCAATGTTTGCCAGGAGGAATGATAGAAAGTGTGGCTATGGCAATTAAGCAGGGTGAAATAGTGGATGAGATGATTGTGATGATGGGCACAAATGGCTTGAGAGGCAGTGTAAATTGGGTGGCAAGAGATCTAAGATTTATGCTTGAGGCTGTACAGAAGAAAACTCAGAGAAGAAAGATAGTGTGTGTTGCCCAGGTATGATAATGATGAGCTAAGTAGAAGAGCATTAATAATGAATAGCATGATAGGTAGAATGTGTCAGAAGAGAGGCTTGAAATACGTGGATGCTTGGAGGGCATTTGAGAACAGATAGGAACTGTATGTGAGAGACAGCTTGCATTTGAATGAGGAAGGAGATAGGCATCAAGAGAGAGATTGCTGTTTTCTGAACGAGTCGGTGTGTCAATGCAGGGAAACTAGAAGTACCAGGGTGGATGGTAGCTGGCGTGGCCTCTTGTGGGAATAGGTACTTCGAAGAAGGGGAAATATATTGCGTAATGTTGAGTCCAGTGGAGTCAGTAGGGGATAAGGATAGGTATAGAAACAGTGATTCCTTTCTTTCATGCTTACACAGTGATCAGAATACATTATGAAAATTATGGATACAACTACTATGTTAGAGTAAAACTTTAGTTTAATATAAACCAAAATATACACTCGACGTTTTGACCTTCACATTAAGGTCATCTTCTGGAGTATACGTATACATACAAAGAAACAAGCTGCACTACAATCTACCTGGCATGCTAAAGTTACTGATCACCCATTAAAACTATTTGCCTGACCTCTGGTGCTTCAAAAAAAACACTTTCACTACATCAAAGCGAGAGTCCTGTTATTATTATTATCTATCAGGTTACAAAGTTAAATTAAGCTGGAGAGTAACATGTTCATACAAAAAATAATACATAAATAAATAAACAAAAAATAAAATTACTTATATAAGTATACATATAAATTGTAACTGGTAAAGAGTGGGCAATAACAGAGGTCAGGCAAATAGTTTTAATGGTTGATCAGTAACTTTAACATGCCATGTAGAGTGTAGTGCAACTTGTTTCTTTGTATATATATATATGTATACTCCAGAAGATGACCTCAATGTGAAGGTTGAAACACCGAGTGTATATTTTGGTTTATATTAAACTAAAGTTTTACTCTAATACGGTAGTTTTATCCATAATTTTCATAATGTATAGCAACAATTACATTTTTATGCTTTATACTAATGCCAGGAGTATCTAGAATAAAGGAGATGAATCGGTGGCACTGATAGCATCAGCATGTCCAAAGATTATTGGGATCTCTGAGATATGGTTGACGAAAGATGATATAATAACAGGAATAGAAGTAGCAGGGTACAGCATTTTTCGAAAGGATAGGAAGGAAAAACATGGTGGTGGAGTCATCACTTATTTTAAGTGATGACTTATGTCCTCTCGAAGTATAGGCTTTGGAGGGCATTGACACTGATAGTTTTAAAAGCATATGGTGTGAGGCGGAGGTGGGCAAGACCAAGGAGCACAGAGGATGAGGAGCAGAAGATGTTTAGGCAGTTGAGGTTGGCAAGTGCAAGAAGAATGATTGTTATGGGAGATTTTATAACTATGGCAGTATAAATTGGGAAGAGGAAAATGCATGTAGTAATAAGGGAATGGAATTTCTAGAATTGTTGAAGGACAAATGTCTCAGGCATTGTGTAATAGAAGGAACACGAAGTTCAAGAGTTTTCAATTTGGTCATAGCATCAGAAGAGCTGATTATAACTGAGATCGCATCTCTTCCCCCAGTTGGAGAGAGTGAACATGTGGTTTTGACTTGAAAGATGAATAGACATGCAAGAGTATCAAAGAGAAGGAAATATATGTGGAATTATAAGGTGGGTGATTATAATAGTTTTAGATATTAACTTGGGGAAATTTCATGGAGAGAGGAATTGGAAGGGCAAGATATCATTAGTCCTTGGGAAATTGTGAAGGAATATTTGTTAGCAGCAATAGTAAGCCGTATTCCACTAGTGAAAAAGAGGACACAGTTTGGTGTAAAGTGGATGACAAACAATATCAAACAGGAACTGCAGGTGAAAAAGAGGTTATGGAAGAGATATAAGGAGAGGAGGTGGAGATCAGATGCATGAAGAATATAAGACTCAGGCCAGGAGAGTAAAGTATGGTAAGAAAGGCAAAACTGGAATATCAGAAGGGACTGGCCCAAAGATCCAAAGAAAAGCCTAGTGAATATTTTATGATTGTGGAAGAATGACATTGTGGGATAAAAATGGGAATAGAGTGACTGATGTTCAATGAACACTTTATTGGAGTATTTCATCCTGATTAGAGATTATCCCAGGCAGGAAAGGTCAACTTAAGGCATCTAACCACCTGTATCAGTCATCTCTGTATTTTAGTTCCAACTGGTCTTTTGGCCTGGAGAAGGAGGTTTTAATACCAGGAGGGAAAGGGCAGGTTTTGAGGTTTAGAAGTGCAAGAGGAGAGTGTGTTTCAAATACTGAGTACTGTGGATATCAATAAAGCAGTGGGACTGGATGGAATTTCACCATGGGTTTTGAGAGAATGTGCTAAAGAACTAACAGCTCCATTGAACTGGCTTTTCAATTAAAGTCTTGCTATGGGAAAGGTACCCAAAGAATGGAAGGAAGGCAAGATAGTGCCATTGCATAAGGGTGGTAACAGTCTGGAAGTGTCAAATTATAGACCAGTTTGTGTTTCATCTGTAGTTCTTAAGATCCTTGAGAAATTAATGAGGGACCATATGTAGCACTGGGCAGATGATGGTAATGTTATCTGTGAGAGTCAACATAGATTTGTTAAGGGGTACTCTTGCTTTAGTAAGAGTTGTTGATGAATGAAAGGCATATTCTGCCTTTTTTTTATTTTTTTTATTTTGCAAAGGCATTTGACAGGGTGCCACATGATAAGCTGATATTTAAGTTGGAGCACATGGATTTGGATGTCAAATTGGTCAACTGGATTCAGGATTGGCTGTCCGATAGGTATCAGAGAGTTGAGTATGGTGGAGCAATATCAAGGAGACAAAAGGTTACAAGTGGAGTCCTACAGAGCTCAGTACCAGGACCTATATTATTTAACCTTTATATCAATTTATATCACTTTGTCAGTGGATTGCAGGAGGATATTTAGTTGTTTGCAGATGATGTGAAGCTAGGAAGGGTTATTAGTAATAGTGCAGTTGAAAGTTTATTTTTCACTTGGTTAGAGTATAATAAATTTAGTTTAATCCTTTATCCAAGTGTGAGCAGACAAAGTTTGCGCCTGAAAGTATCTTCAGGACTGGGTTAAGGTGGTACAACACCAGGGCAACTCGTTGCAAAGGTGGAGCAAGCTACCAACACTCCTATCTCAATATCTCCTATAATGCAAAACACATCTCCTTGCGGATATGTCTAATGTTATGCATTAAGGGAAGGGCCACTACCCAGACTAGTTTCGACCTTTATTGAGGTCTCTTCAGTGGGAGCCAGGCCAAAGTGGAGATATCAGGCAGAAGCATTAGCAGGTCATCTCTACCTATAGGAATTGCCAATTGGTGTGCCACCCTTTTTTAATAATTTACTCTTGATTTAGAGAAAGATGTTGAAAGTTTATTTTTCACTTGGCATAACAATGACCACAATGTTGTACCACCTTAACCCAGTCCTGAAGATACTTTCAGGCGCAAACTTTGTTTGCTCACACTTGGATAAAGGATTAAACTAAATTTATTATACTCTAACCAAGTGAAAAATAAACTTTCAACATCTTTCTCTAAATCCAGAGTAAATTATTAAAAAAGGGTGGCACACCAATTGGCAATTCCTATAGGTAGAGATGACCTGCTAATGCTTCTGCCTGATATCTCCACTTTGGCCTGGCTCCCACTGAAGAGACCTCAATAAAGGTCGAAACTAGTCTGGGTAGTGGCCCTTCCCTTAATGCATAACATTAGACATATCCGCAAGGAGATGTGTTTTGCATTATAGGAGATACTGAGATAGGAGTGTTGGTAGCTTGCTCCACCTTTGCAACGAGTTGCCCTGGTGTTGTACCACCTTAACCCAGTCCTGAAGATACTTTCAGGCGCAAACTTTGTTTGCTCACACTTGGATAAAGGATTAAACTAAATTTATTATTATAGTAATAGTGCAGATGTGGCAGCCTTGCAAGATGATTGGAATAAACTGGACGGATGGGCAAATGATGGGGATCTCAATTTAATGCAGCAAAATGTACAGTCTTGAAGTTTTAGATACATTGATGGGAGGCTGTTGGAGGAGATGTACTGAAGGAAGTAGGGGAAGCAAGAAATATGGGATTGATGACTGATAAAAATCTGAAATTCAGGGAACATATTAAAAAGGTGGTGAAGGTAACTCAGAGGATTGCTGCAATACTGAGAAGGATGCTGACCCGCAGAGATTAAAAAAAGTTGTCATTCCACTGTATAAAGCCTGATCAGGCCACACTTGGACTATTCTCAAATTTTGTCCCCAGGATTTGAAGGGGATAAATTAATTGTGGAAAGGGGACAGAGGTGGATAACAAAGATGGTTTCAGGACTATACGTTGGTTATGAGGATCGGCTGAGGTAATGTGGACCGCAGAGTTTGGTAAATAGAAGGAGAGGTGATATGACTGAGACTTTTAAGCTGTTGAGAGGTAATTACAGGGGTGACACTGGGGAGTTCTTTTGCTTGGTGGAACAGAGGGAAGGAGTCATGACAAGGGGCCATCCCTGGAAGTTATGAAAGGAAACTGTGAGAAAGAGGGTGAGGAGTGGTTTCTTGGCATGGTGGGTGGTTGAACCATGGAATGCATTGCCTGATAGAGTGGTAAGAGCACGAAAATGGTCAATGCATTCAAGAGGTGGTATGATAGACTTTGTGTTTTTCTAGGAAGGACCTCCACGATTAGTCTTTTGACTCCATGGAGGCCTGGATCTTAAGAATAATAAAGTAAAGTAGTGTTCATTGTGGTCTTATGGTTAACTGCAGAAATGACTAGAGGGTAATCCCAGGCAGGAAAGGCCAACTTAAGGCATCTAACCACATGTACCAGTCATTTCTGTATTTTAGTTCCAATTGGTGTTTTGGCCTGGAGTAATATACTGGTGCAAGAGAACCTGATCACATTAGGAGAAAGAAGGAGGACGAGAGTCAGAAAAAGGCCGCAGCTCCTTTATATCATCATATAGCCAAAGGATATCTTTTTAATTTTTCACCAATTTCATGCAACGGAACAGCCAAAGACCAATTGGAAGTAAAATACAGAGATGGCCAGTAGGAAAGTAGGAAAGGCCAGGTGGTTAGACTTTTCTAACTACCTTAAGTTAGAAAAGTCTAACTTAAGGTAGTTAGGTTAACTTAAGGTTGACCTTCTCTGCCTGGGATTACTTTCCAGTCATTTCTGCAGTTAACCATAAGACCACAATGACTTAAGAAAATGGAAATGTGTGATAACCTTCTCATAATAAGAATAGGTGAAATTTTATATCCTCAGGTGAAGACTGTGTGAAGACTTTTTATTTACACTACATATTATGTAGTGTAAATAAAAATTGATCGAATAATAAAAATAAAAAATCATCGAACTGAACAATAAAATTTACATAATACAATATTGCAAAACACTTGTATTTAATACTGCTAATTTTCAAAACTATATTTTTGCTAACATTCCATAAATGATATTTGAATAATAATAATAAAAAAAAGCCTGTTTTGTCTTAAGCAATAGAATGCCTAATACACTGCATAATATGTTCCAAATATGCAGAGCAAGAGAGAAGCTCTAGGATGCATGTTCTACTGTCTCCAATATTAAAGTACCACCATTTGATGGCATTTACTGGAAGGTGACCATAATGTGGGTGGGCTACCACTTTTGGCTAGGTAGTGTAGACCAGCGCTTCCCAAACTGTGGGCCGCGGCCCACTTCGGGGCTGTAGGTTTTGTTCAGGGGGGGGGCCGTGAAATAATGAAAACAAATTTAAAATGTTTTAAGACTAAGTAGATTTGTTTTTATTTTAAAAGAAACGTATTTAACTTTTATTATTTATTATTTCTTTTTTGTTATTTTTTATATTTTAATAGAAAAATTCACACATTGGTGTTGGTTCACAAACTTTGCTACCTGCCTATTTCGGTGCTTAATGAATATTAGTAAATATTGCTTATTCATATGTTTCATTTCAAAGCAGTGGTTAATTGTATTTACTTCGAATGCTCTCCAGGGAAGCTCCAAATCTTCCTCTCCCTTTCATCACGCGTTTGTAATCAGGGACTGTTGATATTGACTTGATATACATATCAAAACTCGTTTTATATTATCACTGTAATCCGAGCTAGTTTTCTGTTACCAATAAAAGTTTCGCATATACTTCACACATGAAAAAAACTTAAACAAGTTCATGTGAGGAGATAGTAACTCGATTGCAGTGGTAAACAACACGCCCTCCCTAACAGCCACTATACTGCAGAGGCAATAAAAACAAGTACTTTTATTATGCCAGTGAATAAGGTATGAGCAGTCTGTGAAATATATTTCTCAACAAATAGTGCAATTAGAGACAACTGGGATAAAAACACACTAATTAATGAATCACATGTCCCCTCATACAGAAACTATGCTATATAGACTGAAACAAAACCATACGTTGCATGGGAAAACACAGTATCTAACTAAAAACTATTGTTATTAATTAGATGTGTGCGAGTTCGATTTCCCAAGGCAGCAATAAAATTCAACCGAACGTGTTAAAATTCGTAAAAGTGTTAAAACTAAGTAATATATATATAATGAATGTTATGGCAGCTTCACATATGGAATTCGGTTGAAGAGAGTTAGCATTTCAACTCAATTGTCAGCAATGCTTTTGTCTTTCGGTTGTGCGATCTTTTGTTAATACTGCACCAATCATATGCATTTCTTAATAACCTGCCATTGCTATCTGTTTCGCGTTAGACTTAATTACCGTAAAGGGAGAAAAGTCACAAAAGAAAAAAATGTTCCTGGTCTGGGGATTCCCTTATTCAGGTAATATTCACTAATTTCATGTTGTTAGTCTGTGGTGTGCCAGTATCGGTAAGTGGTGCTATTATTTGATCTATTCTACGTTAAAAAAATTTAACTCTGAGATGGATAAGTGGCTGATAAAAAAATGAAAAAAAATCCCGCGAACAGTCAGAAGAAGCAGAAACAGACTCAAAAAAAAAAAAAGTATTTCATATTTTACCAGAACAGCCTGCATCGTCTTCAGAACCAAATGGTAAGAGGCAAAAAATATAATATGTGCATTTGATTTTTGCAATATTCGCTGTGTATTGAATATAAATACAATAAATATTATAATAATATATCTCTCTATTATGATTTTTTTTTCAAGGGGGTCGTGAAATATTTTAATTTTTGCAAAGGGGGCCCTGACATCCAGAAGTTTGGGACGCACTGGTGTAGACCACTCACATTATGGTCACCTAGAATGCTTCTAGATGTCAAAAATGTCCAATTTTAGAGTATCCTTGAAACTTGTAAGTTATTAAACTCAAAGAAGTGAAAGAGATTAAAGATTTCCTTATACCAGGTTCTGCTGCTATTAATAGAAAGAATGTCAGTGCTAGAATAATGTAGCAGTCTCATAGTTAAGCACATAATAATTAGTTAAGCACACAATAAATAATTACTGTGTAGTCCATGGTAATCATTTATTAGAAGCCCTAAATATTCACACTTCTTTGATAGTTGATTAAATTCCTTTTTAAATGCCTGGTATCAGCAACATAAAAAAAAAAACTGCACAGGTTTACTATACAACTTCTTTTCTTCAGCATATGTAATGTCTGTAATATTTATTATGTATAGCTGAGCAGAAAAGATTATGATTTAAAGCACTATTGCTTTAGAAAAAAAGAAAAGTGGCCAATTTTCCATTCTTCTAAGGTTTTTCACTGTTTCTTGAACTTAACATGTTGGACATGGTCATGTTGGTGAAAATGATTTTTCACCACCATGTTGTTTCACATTTTACAACAAGTAAAATAATTATTTGTTGTAAACAAGGCTACAGTTCTTCACTTGCATATTTAGTCAGGAATTTAGTCAGGAAGTTCAATATTTTCCTCTCCCATTTCTTTTTTTCTTGATAGCAATACATATTGTAATCAAACATTTTGCAAAAGACAGTAGCTATACATACACTGGTATTCAAATCTGAGGATGAACATTATTTCTGAAGATTGCAACTGCAAATTCAGATGAATCAGCTTGTGGCAATTTGTATAACTGATGATTTCAAGCAGAAAGTGGGTACAGATTCAAATTTTCAGATTGCATGCAAAGAGGTTGCACTGTGAACAGGATAAAAGGCAAAAGGCTGCACTAAGCAAATTGTGTTTGAAGGAAGCACTTTCTGTGAAGGAATAAAGTTGCAAACCTGGACATCTTGTAATTTCTCAAAGACATTACCTAGATGATTTCGTGCTGGAAAGAATTATTGGAAAGCTTGAAGAAGGCTGCAGAATTACTAATATTGCCTGAGTTTGAACCTCACATAGCATTCTATCCAGGCTCTGGACAGAATTTCAAACCAATGGAATGTGTTCCAGACATTTGCTAAGAGGTCATCCTCACTCTAATACAGAGCACAAAGAGAAATTTTTGGTTATAACAGCAAAATGTAATCGATGCACCACAGCAGGAAAGCTTGCAAGTTGGCTCCACTCAAACACAGATAACTCGACAAACTGTGGCAACACATCTGCAACAAGTATGCTTATATGCCCAAAGGCCTGTAGTCTGCATCCCTTTATTCACAGCTCATCGTAGAGCATGTTTTCAGTGGTGTTGTATCCATAAAAATTGGACACCAATAGGCTAATGTACTCTTTACAGATGAGAAGTGTTTTAGTCTTTCCTCTGACCCTAGATGACACTTGATGTGGCAGGAAAGTATTACTGCTTACCATCATGAGAATGTTCTTGAAAGGGATATAGAATCATGGTGTAGGGAGGAATTATGCTTAATGGATGCACTGGGCTATGAGTACTGGAAAAAGGGACTATGACTGGTGAATGATATGGCAAAGAAGTTCTTCAATGTCATGTTCGATATTTCCATGGAGCTATAAGTGAAGAATCAATTTTTATGGATGACAATGCCACACCACATTGTACACGATCAGTGGAGATATTTCTGAAAAGTGAGGATATTGCTGGCCTGGTTGGCCAAGCAGTTAGCATATCTGCTCTCTACCCAAAAGGCTGTGGGTTCTAATCTTGCACATGGATGTTTGTGATTATCTGTGAAAATACTAGTGGTAATGGCAGGTGGTAGATGGCTTTGGTGTGGTTGTAGCTAGTTATAGTTGGTAGATTTGAGTTGTGGAGAGCTGTAGAGTAGGTGTCCTCCCTCGATGAGTCTTTGGACTCCTTGGAGGTGTCAATTAATAATAATAATCAAATTGAGTAGCCAGCAAGCTCCACAAATCTCAAACCTATAGAACACGTTTGGGATACAATAGGGAGATGCATTGGAGCTCAAAATTCCACTCTAGAAAACAAACAAGACCTTACTTGTGCTCTAAAAGAAGGAGTGAGCCAGTTTGTCTCAAGAACTCTGGAATCACTTATTGCTACATGGGACGATGTTGTTAGAACTACATTGCAGTTCAATAACATATTCTACAATGAAATCTCTCTCCGCATAGTTTTCTATAAGCACTTTACATTAATTCCTTAACTACGTCCTTAGGAAATTTGTAATTTTTGCCAAAAACATATTGTAATTTAATTTGTACGAAATTGATAACACATTTTTTGTGTTACATAACTTATTAGTATGCTGAAAATAAATTTATGTCCATATTTAGTCATGAAAATTTTTTTCATATACAATTAAAAATGTAGTTTGTCCTTAGTTTTTGAACACCGGTGTAGTTCCACATATAACACTTTCTCACAAAAGTCCTAATATGGCTAGCCACCACCCAGTAATCACTTCATGGTCACTTTCACCCACTAGAGGAAGATATGACATTTCATTTACAGTAATATTTTCTTTTGAGATAATCAAATCTAAGATCCTTGATCTGCATGTGGCCACTGTTACATACTGCTTAAGGTAACTGTCCATTAAAAATTCAAGAAATTCATTCGGTGTGGTTCATGATGAGGTCTCTTACTTCAAGTCTATATTACCATAATTGAAATTTCTCATAATGATCACCCTTTTCTTATCAGCCAAACCAATCTGCCTAAACATTTCCTTCTCACTGCCTTCCACATTACCAGGTCTATAATAACACCCTACTAAACAAGCCATCCTGTCATCTCCAAATCACACCATACTGCTTCAAAACCACTGTAAGTATTTGCTACTTGCATCTCCACCCTACATGTGCACAATTGCTCTATCATCATCATCAGTGGCACACCCATGAAGGGGGTGCACCACTGATGATGATACTACTATCGAATACTACTACTTATCTATACTACTTATGAATTAGTGATCACATAAGGTGGGAATACCCTATAGCTCTCGGGAATCCCAGCCACTGTGAATGCAAAGCGAATGAAGTAGTGCTCTTGCAGACCGAGTGCTACTTTGTTTGCCCGAGCTGGGCCAGAGGAGATCATGGGTATCATGTATTGGCAATCACTGCAGATGCTCAGTCATAGGTCATATGCAATGTAGTGTGCATTCTCAAATCGTCAACTCAACTCGGCCCACCAAGATTAAATCATGAGTGCACTCCCCCCCCAATATTAAATCTTGAGTGCTCGGCCCTCTCCAAGATTAAATCCTGAGTGCGCTACTGATCATCATCAATAGCACTCCTCCTTCCTTTTTGTATTGTCTGTCTTCACGAGAGACTACATATCCCTTCATCTCTGTTCCTGTCAAAATGTCATCCTCATTCAACCATGTCTCACTTATACCAACAATTTTTGGGCATATGAACTCTATCAATGCTACAATTTCATCCTCCTTGTTTCAAATAATTCTAGCACTAGCTCATTTCTGTTTCTATATTCTAGTGACCCCCATTTCTCGGATATGACTCCTCCACACTCCCCCTGTCCATTCCTGCTATCATCGCTGACATTAGACTCCTCCCCAGACCTAAATGTTATCCCCACATCTTTGACTATCTTAATACTTTCTTGTGAATTCACAAGAAAGTCACACATCTACTCCTGAAACCATCATCTACACTTCTCATGCAGTGTCTCCCTATATACCCTATGTCATGCTCTTCATTCATGCTACTCATTCTCCATTCATAAATGTGCCTAGCTTACTCTCCTGCTTTTTTGCCAATTTTCGCCAATCTACCATTTTTATCAGCCAATATAATCCTTTCATAATTATTCTTTCTTCAACTGACTGCTCGTTGAAAGCAATCCAAGAAATTTTTGTTGGCTAATTGCTGCTATTATACTCATTTTGCAATGCATTTTTCAATTGTCTTATTTAACTTTCTAAACCTTGGAATACATTCTCAAATTGCTTCATCTAAATAGTTCTTGAGTAAGGAACAGTATTGGTCTCCTTTCCACCCACTTCATTTCATGATAGAGGTGCAGGCTGTCTCATGAGTTTTTCATAATCAGGGGCAAATGCTAGTCTTGAAATTCACACTTGCTCTGTTTCCTTCTGGTGCCTCTGTAGTGGGTGCATAAACATGTATAATGGTCATATTTATTGGATGTCCACTGACTCTGAGAGAAATGATTCTGTCGCTCACTGGATTAAAACCTAATACATACCTAGCAATCCTTTTCCTGAGTAAGAAGGATACTCCATTTTTACGACGTCTCATGTCCTGAGCAATACACCATACAGTCCCCTGATTGAAAATGGCCCATTCCTGTCCATCTAAGTTCACTTATTCCCAACATATCCAGCTTCTTGCGCTCCATTTCCATCTTTATTATTTCCAGAGGGGGTGGTCTGCCCCAGGCAGCACTTTTGGGGGGTGTTTCAGGTGAGACACAATTTTATTTGTCGACGATTCTTTTATTTATGTTAAATTAGTAATTATTATTACTTAATTAACAATTAGTTTTTAACAACTATACTTACAACTAAAATAAACAAAATATAAATATAACAAAACCGTTACATTTCCCTATCATACTATAATTCAAATTCTCAAAAATGAAACAATAAAACTCATGATAAGACGATCTTTACTGGTTATTGCTTATGGCTGCATCTCAGCAGCAGGCATTACACAATCAGTACACATTTGTGAAAGCATATTGTTTTTTTTTCCTTCTAATTTTGTGTATAACTAAGGCCATCGACAGGTTTTAGGATCCCAGTAATAATATTTCTGCAGTTCCCTATTATATTAGGGTTTTTGCTTAATCCTTTTGATGCATGTATAAAAATTAACAAGCATGATTCCAAAATGATAAAATACCTGATTCATCATTAGTTTTTTTTAAATCTGTTACACATTTATATTATTTGGGTCATTATCGAAACCATCGAAAACATATTTATTGTATTCTTTATCTATGGTTAGTCTAGAGCAGGGGTGGGCAACCCTTGGCATGCTAGCCGAACGTGGCACGCCAACGACTTTTTTGTAGCACGCAACCCAGGGCTCACCTTAAAAAAACAATTAAATAAATAAATACATTTCAAACATCTTCGTTGACTTGTATACATTAACTTAATATAATACAATTTTATTAAGTACAGCTATACTAAATAAAAATGCAATAAAGAAGCAAACCCTACCAACTGTTTTAGTAATAATAAGAAATAATAAAATAAGAAACAAAGATCCTATTTACAAGCACTCCATCTCCACGATATACTGATGTACAAATTTCATCCAGTTCAGTTGCATCATTCACCAGGCAGCCAGACGTGGCATGACTCCTTTACCTTCATTTGATATATCTTTTCGTGTTTCGTAAGGAACATATCCATTTTCTAAAGTGTGTATATATGTGGATTTGGATTTTATTAAATCGTAAGTCATTAAAATATGGATTGGAAGTATTTATTGTCAATGAATACGTTTAACTTATTAGATATAAAAGCAAATTTCCCTTACATTGCCATAAACATACCGTATTTACTCGAATATAACTTGTACTTGCTTTTCCCAAAATTAAAATTCATGGTGCAAGATATATGTGGGGATTTTCGGAAACTAAAATTTTAGGAAAGAGCCTCCATAGTACAATTGGAAGAATGACAGTACATTGTGCCCTTCGATTAGAAAAGGCCTAAGTTTGATTCCCGCTGTGGCGGGAGGAATCTTTATATGGACTTTTTCAATTGAAGGTGAGTTAGCTAATCTCATACAGTGGTAGCAAGGTTTTTTTCTCCTAGAAACTCAGGTTTTTCATCCCGCATACAGACAAATCAGCCCTTCAGAACACATGCAGTTTAGAGACAAAAAATACTAGCGGTGGTTGTGGATGGCGTTGGTGTATATGATCGGTAGTAGAGGTTCAGTACAGTGGTGGAGACAGGGAGTTGTACAGTGGGTGTCCTCCCACGTTAGGTCTTTGGACTCCTTGGAAGTGTCACGAATAAAAAAAATAATAAAGTTTTCAGTTTTCGTAAAATCCCTGCATATATCTTGCACCACAATTACTATTGCTATTTCCTGCCTAGAGAGCAGTTTCCTTGTGTGCATCCTACGCAAATAGTGCCACCGTCTTTCCCATTATTTCAAGCAGAAATTACCAGTAATTTACAAGATTTGAGATACTTAATGAACAATCCTTCACGAACGACTAATGAACAGATGCTACGGTACTAGGCCAGTAAAGATAGAGCAGATATGAAGATGTGCATATAATTGGTGCGGTATTAACAAAAGATCATGTGAGTCAAACATAAAAGCAAGCTGACAATTTTTTAATTGAAATGCTAATTCCCTTCAACCAAATTCAATATCTGAAACTACCATAAAAATATTCACTATATATTTCTTAGTTTTAACACTTCCCATTTATTATTTTTTATTGCTGCTTTGGTTTGAGCTGGGGGGGGCAGACTCTCCCACATCTAGTTTTTAGTTAGATACCGTGTTTGCCGGTGCAAAATATGGTTTTACTCAAATCTAAATAGCATAGGTTCTGTGAGAAGGGAACATGTGATTCATTAGTTAGTGCCATTTTTATCGCAGTTGTCTCTAATTGCACTATTTGTTGAGAAATATATTACACAGACTGCAAACGTCTTTGTACCTTATTCAGTGATACAATAAAACGACCTGTTTTTACTTATGTCTGCAGTCACTATTGGCTACTGGGGAGGGCGTGTGGTTTACCATGGGAAGAGAGTTACTATTGCTCTGAAACGTGTTTAAACTTTTTTTTTTTTTCCTGTGCAAGGTATAAGCGAAACTTTTCTATTTCTGTTTTTGTAAAATAAAATCAGGGGTGTGCATTATATGTGAGGGCAAGTTACATTAGAATAAATACGATAAGTTATTTTTAAAGCTATGTGAAATGTATTATCAATATTCAGGATTATGAAGTGTTATCTGCACTTGATTAGATTTCATGCATACCTGCAGAAGTCTCATTGATGCTAAATAAATAAAATGTCCACTATTTTTCTTTCTCTAGTTTTGATTTGATGTTTTCTGCTAAAAATGATAAAGATTTCTGTTTAATATATTATGTAGGTAAAATAACAATTTATGTTAATTTTTATGTATTACATGTAAGGGATTAAGAAGTAATAAAATTAGATCTTTATTTTAATTTTCTTTTATTTTGCTTGAGTCAACTAAAACGATTATGAGATTGTGCACTGCAATATATTAAAAAAACTTGAAAAACTTATGTCTGACTGATATTTATAAAAAAAAAATTCAGAATTATTGTTTACTCTTGCTAATGTTAAAAATTGTCAAATTAAATTATAATTTAATATGGCAGCTAGAATTACACTTAAATGCAAATAAAAAATATTCACACTATCAACAAGGTAGGACTTTTAAGTAAAATTTCTGTCACTAATTTTTACATTAATTCAATCTTACATGACTTACAATAATCACTCTTACAATATTCTTTGATTTTACCATTCTAGTTGAATTTTTGATTATTTGAAAAGACACCAAATAATATGTTCCCCAAAATTTCGGTTGGCACGTGAGAAAATTTTGCATCAAAAGATTTGGCAATTTTGGCATGCAAACTAAAAAAAGTTGTCCACTCCTAGTCTAGAGTCTAGATTTAAACAAATCTATCATACTGCTGCGTGTTTGAGAATTTACGATGATCATGGAGCTGCGGCAAAAACACCCGCCAGTCTGACCAGTGACTAAGCCTCAGATTGTCAGAAATGATATACGTCTTTTTGACTTTTTTGTAGTATTTTTGAGAAGGGCAGCAAACTAAGGGACCGCCCCAGGCGGCAAAAGCTCTAGCTATGCCACTGGGCACTAACACTAAGCAAATATGGCTGAAGAAACAACTGAAATCGGTCCTATCCAGGGTACTTCTGAAAAACTAACAAAAATCCAATTTAGCCCCAAAAAATCCAAGATATCCCAATTTGGCCCACTAAGGGGCTAACAGTCAGGAATACTTAAGACAATCGCTCCAGCCATAGGTCTGAATTGTCAGCTATGCCAGTCCCGAGCCCAGATAAAAATAGGGAATGGGGGGATTGAGGTGGTGTCGTACCTTCCCATAAAAAGGGCTCGCAGCCATTGAATCATCATATGAAATGAATGGAATGAATTAGGTTGTCTTGGCTGTTGGGCTGATGTTCTTAGAATGCAAGCTTCCCATATTCGGGACAGTCTCATGCATCCAAATTTGTTCACGTTTGGGGAGTATTTTTCAGAGCTGAGGCTGATTCCAGGAATAATCTCTCAAATTTATACCTGCTGCAGTGTAGTAAAGTGGCTTTCTTCCAGCATGTTTTGTGGTGGGTGTCCAAAGCACAGTCAGCAAGTCCTGAGTGGCTGTATTGGTGGAACTGGATATAGTCCTTATGTTCAGATATCCTGATATTAGCTGTCCTGCCTGTTTGGCTGTAGTGAGGCAGTTTGCAACTACAAGGGAATTGGTATACTCCAGGTAGGTCCAGGGGAAGTGGCTGGTCTTTGGTGGAGCAGATAAGAGATACCAATTTTTTATATGGTTCATAACAAGTTGTCAGGTAATATTTTTTTAGGATTTCTGTTGGCTTTTCAGAAGTACTCCAGATATAAGGAATGGTGATAGATTTAGAGTAATCTCTGTTATGAAGGGGGTGATTGTGGTTAATTGGTTTTAATATTTTTTTGGGGGAGGTGGTAGCCATTGGCTACAAAGGTGTTAAGAATATAGTTAAATTCAGTAGTTAGAGCATTGTTATCTGAACTGATTAATTTTGCCCTGTTATATAGGGTTTTCATAATCCCATACTGTTGGGGGGGGGGGGTGATTGCTGGTGAATGTATCTACCTGTATGTTTAGGTTTTCTGTAAACAAAAAATCTAGGGATCCATCAGGCTGTGTGTGTAATGAGAGTGTTTAGGAAAGGGAGATTGTTATTGTTTTCCTTTTCCAAAGTAAACTGGATCCTGGGGTATTGATTGTTTAAGTGTGTTAAGAAGTTGTGGAGGTATCCAAGCCATGTGGCCAAATAGCAAAGACATCATGCCGAGTTTAAGGCTTTTTCTTCAAAGGTCTACATAAAGAAGTTGGCCAGGAGTGGAGAACCCATGGCTGTCCCCTCTATCTGTTTGTAGAATTTTTTGCCAAATGAAATAGCCTGAGTTCATGGTGAACTGAAATAGGGCTGAAATATCGGGAGGAAATTTGACTTGGATGAGGTTTAAGGTATCTTTAAGTGGGACATTGGTGAATAAGGAGGAGACATCAAATAAGGACAAAAAATGGGAATGGGATATTTAGAATAACGCATCAAGATAGGGGTGGGACAAAGGGAACACTGCAATTCATGTATACTAATGCCAGGAGTATTAGGAACAAGAAGGAAGAATTTTTGGCCTTGATTGGCTCTTCCTGGCCACAGGTTATTGGTATTATTGAAACATGGCTGACGGAAGATGATATAGTTAGTGGGATAGAATGTGTAGGTTATAGTATGTTTAGGAGGGACAGAGAGAATAAAATTGGGGGAGGGGTGTTATTGATGATAGCTGATGAACTGCAGCCAAGGAGAATTGAAGTATTGCAGGATAGTGAAAGGAGCTCATTTGAGGCTATTTGGTGTGAGATTGATACTGGCAGAATAAAATATGCAGTTGGGTGCTGCTATAGACCAGGTGATGGAATAGATGGTGGAGATGGTATGCATAAACAAATTGATGAAATGAGTGGAAGGAGGGTAATTATTATGGGGGATTTCAACTATGGTAACATTGATTGGAAGGAGGAGAGGACACATGTGAGGAAGGAAATGGATTTTATTCAATTATTAAGGGATAACTATCTGAAACAGCATGTAATTGAAAATACTAGGGGTGTGAGAGTGCTTGACCTGGTAATAGTATCTGAGAATTTGACTGTAATGAATATGACCATGTTGCCACCTATTGGTGAGAGTGATCATAAGGTCTTGACCTGGGAGGTGGCTAAAGGTGTGAAATTTGTGATTAAGACAGGGCATATGTGGAATTACCGTGCTGGCAAGTATGACAAGCTTAGGAGATTGCTTGGATCAGTGCCATGGCATGTACAACTGCAAGGGCCGGACGTTGATAGAGCATGGGAAGTGATCAAAGAGCATTTACAAGAGGTTATGGCTGATTGTATACCTAAGGTCCGAATAGTGAAACAAGGAGGGGTTAAATGGATGAATAACACCATTAAGCTTGAGCTGCAAAAAAAGAAACAACTATGGAGGGAATTTAAAGAAAGGGGTGACCTGCAGGCACACGAACGGTATAAAGTACAGGCTAGAAGGGTAACGAGTGTGGTAAAAACAGCAAAAGCCGATTATGAAAGGAAACTAGCTATGCAAGCAAAAGAGAATCCCAAACAGTTCTTTCAATATGCTGCAAGCAAGAGAAAAACTGTACATGGCAAAATGATTTTAAGGAATGACGATGGTAAAGAGTTCACTGAACCAGTCGATATAGTGGAGTTACTGAGCGCGCACTTTGCAAAAGTATATCATCCAGGTGGTGACGTTGAAAAAATGAAGGAACCATTAGTTTATATGGGAATTGTGATGAATGAAGTGGAGGTGAATAGTCTATTACAGAACCTTAATGTGAATACATCTGTGGGATTGGATGGTATACCGGCACGGGTCTTGCATGAAGCGGCTAATGAATTATCAGTGCCCTTGACCATGTTGTTTAATCTGAGTCTCAGGTCTGGCTTAGTCCCGAAGGCGTGGAAAGAGGGGAAAATAGTTCCACTGCATAAAGGAGGATCCAAGACTATGGTTGCAAATTACCGACCAATCAGCATATCAGGAGTCGTTGTCAAGGTCTTGGAGAAAGTAGTCAAGGGAAAAATACAGGAATGGATTGATGAAAATGAGATACTGTACAGAGGACAGCATGGCTTTGTGAAGGGTAGATCATTTGCCAGGTCCAGCAGTGATACTGCTGGACCTGGCAAAGGCGTTTGACAGGATACCACATGGAATTCTAATCCGTAAACTACAACATATGGGAATGGATATAGGCTTGGTGAGATGGATAGCTGGGTGGTTGATGGAGAGATATCAAAGAGTAGTTTATTCAGGAGTAGAGTCCAAAAAACGGCCTGTGACTAGTGGTGTGCCACAGGGTTCTGTTCTTGGACCACTGCTGTTTAATCTGTTCATTAACGATATAGGGAATGGTCTAAGTGGGACAGTTCATTTGTTCGCTGATGATGCAAAGTTGGGTAGGGCGATAGTGAATACAGAAGATGTCAAAGTCTTGCAAGATGACTTAGATAGATTGGAGTTCTGGACTAAGGAGAATGGATGTCAATTTAATGTGACAAAATGTAAGGTTATGCATTTCGGAGTGAAAAGATTAGCAGCAGTATACCACATTGGTGGAACTGTACTCCAAGAGATTGATGAGGCCAGGGACTTGGGAGTGTTGGTGGATAGGGAGATGAAGTTTAGGGGGCACATTGCGAAAGTAGCTAAATCAGCTCATCAACTCACTTGGTTGTTGAAAAATACCTTGACGAGCAGAGAAAAACAAGTTATTGTACCTCTGTACCGAGCCCTGATAAGACCTCATCTCGACTACTGTGCCCAGATTTGGTCACCTCGGTTCCTTCTTGATGGGGAGGAGGTTGAAAGGATCCAGAGGCGAGTGACTAAGATGATAGCAGGTCTATGGAATGCACCATATGAGAACAGGTTGAAGATTTGTGGGTTGCAGAAACTAGTTGATAGGCGAAAAAGGGGAGATATGATTGAGACATTCAAATTGCTAAAAGGATTCTATAGGATTAATTCAGATGATATTTTTGAGATCAGGACTGGTGGTGGGAGAACTAGGGGACACCCATGGAAGCTGGGCAAGAGCGTGGTTAGCAGGGGTGTTAGAGCTGGGTTCTTTACTTTTAGAGTGGTAAATGAGTGGAATAAGCTGCCAGAGTCTGTTGTGGGTGCTATGACAGTGAGCGAGTTCAAGGCAAGGTATGATAGATACTGTGAGAATGTTGAACAGCTGTGTGGACATGATGTTTAGGGCCTCCCTCGATGAGTCTAAGGACTCCTGGAGTAGCCTGTGGTAATAATAATAATAATAATAATAATAATAACTGACCATTATGTCAGTGTGTTGGAGTGAGAGGTTTTCTATACTGTCTAAAGTGGGCAGAATATTGTGGATGGCACTGATTCTTCCAAATATAAATTAGCCAAACATTTAGCCAAAGTGCTGACGCACTATACCAGCAACACACCTTCACACATAAGAGAAGTTTATGAGAAAAACTGCAAAGTATAGTCTGTTTGATCACAAAAGAAATTATGAAAGAATTAAACCAGGAATTAGTAACAGAAAAATTGAAAAATATAAACATAAATGGTATGGGACATGTTCAAAGAATGAAAACAGAAAGATTACCAAAACAAGCCTTAAAGTACAAGCCATTAAGAAAATGAAAACCAGGATGTCCTCTTAAAAGATTCAACGATGACTTCTAAGGGCAGAACAGGCCATTCTAGGCCTAAATCCTTGATAGGCATGATGATGATGACTGCTATTTCAATAAATTCAAATAAATAAATAAATGAAGATACTGGAATTGTTTTCTGCATTTCTAACCAGCATCTTCAAAGCACAAATCACAACAGTGGTTAAACACACACAACACTCAGAATGTAGTAGAAACAATTTGAAATTGTAACTGCAAAGGAACTAATGTTCTACCAAGGCACGCTCTAAGCCAAGATTAAAATAATAATAATAATAATTTTGGGAAGTTAGGCAAAATATTATTACATTATTTTTTAATCTTGGCTTAGAGCATTTTTGCTGCGATTTTGTGTGTGTTGGTTGCAGGAGGAATAGAGCTCCAGAGGACAGGTAGTATTTTTCCTATTTTATTGAGGTTATCTGAACTAATTAATTTTGCCCTATTATACAGGGTTTTTATAATCCCATATTGTTGGGAGGAGGTGGGGAGGTGATTGCTGGTAAATGTATCTACCTGTATTTGTTATGTCCATTGGTTAAAAATGTGTGACAGAGGCATGATTTCAGTATCTAGAACTGTGTTGTTTGACCTGGCTCTCTGTGTGTGTGTGTGTGTGTGTGTGTGTGTGTGTGTGTGTGTGTGTGTGTGTGTGTGTGTGTGTGTGTGTGTGTGTGTGAGCATTTTTGAGGATGCCTACTGCCGGGATGGGTGTCACACATCCTCTATCCCAGAGAAATAACAGCCTTAATAAACTTATACAACAAAAAAAAAAATGTATAATCCTCTAAAAGATTTCTCTATATACTGGCTTAAAGATCAGAATCCCAGTAAAGCTCAAAGCATATAAATCATTTTTAAAAAGTTACATCATCTTGAATAAAGAAATTACCAAAAAAAAAAAAAACTTATCACATTAAATCATCTCAGATATATGGTGTCCCCAAAATTCAAAAATCCATTACTCTCCCCTCCCCCATCCAATAACTGATAACATAGATTACTCCACCTACAAACAGTGTTACATCTCACAGGCAACTCTCCCTCCTCCATTAAAACCCATTCAATTCAAAACCCTAATAAAACATCTCTAACTAAAAGATTCAGACATCACGGTGAACTTCGATATTACTTCACCATTCACATTCATTATTCAATGCACCATTGAATAATGAATGTGAATGGCCCTTGGCTTTATTAATCCCTCCCACTACCAACATACAATATCTGAATTATTCAAATACACCATATTCAGTTTATTTATTATGAAAAGGAAAAATATACAAATAAATATCTAAATGGGACTATAATGGATTCTCTTTCAACACCCTAGCCAATTTTGACATGGAATTCCTAGAAAATCAAACACTCGACATGGCTACATCCAATACTACAGACTGGCTGTGATATACATGTGTTTGCTATTTGGTCATTGGCCCAGCTACCTCGGATACATTTTTAGTGCATTTAAACAGCCAATATCCAAAAATGCACTTCACCATAGGAAAAAAACCAGTCTTCCCTTCCCAGATAAATCAGTTACACGAATACCAAATGGTTCGTTATTCTTTCCTGTTTATAACATGAAATACATGTTATAAACAGGAAAGAAACTGAAATACACATGCATTGGAAGGTACATATGTAAGCAGTCAAACCATCACTTATTCCAACAGCATGGCAACCCAAAATCACTTACACACAGAGCCAATGTTATTTATTCAAATGACACAGCCCTTGCCTCTGAACTTTTTGTAGCCAATGATTACAACTCTTATAAGACAATATTTATATATCCCCCATACTTCTTGCATCCAACACATAGGATCAAAGATATATAGTTGTTGGAAGTTTTTCCACTTGGTTATACTACTTGGTTTAATCCTTTATCCAAGTGTAAGCAAACAAAGTTTGCACCTGAAATATAATCAGGACAGGGCAAACTTTCAGGCACAAACTTTGTTTGCTTACACTTGGATAAAGTATTAAACCAAGTATATAATTTCTTGGCATCTTTAATTTATAATATAACCAAGTGGAAAAACTTCCAACAACTATCTCTAATCCAGAGTATTTTAATAATAAGTTATGTTACTTGAACCTTAGTATCACCTCTGGGTCTGGCTCCCACTGATGAAACCTCAATAAAGATTGAAACCGGTGCGAGGTTGGCCTTGAGAGGCTCTGCTTGGGGGTAGGTTTTGCCTGTCTCTGAGTGGGCCACCACTGAGATTATGGCTCTGCTTGGTGGTGGGAGTGAGCCTGCCACTGGGTAGAGCCAATGCTGAGAAGTTCTTCTCGGTGACGGGGTGAACCTGTCACTGAGTGGAACAATGCTGAGATGGGCAATCTTTCGGGATCGTCTAATTTTTAGAGCCCGCTTCACCTATAACAAAGGTTGAAAAAACTGGTCTGGGTAGTGACACGTCCCATAATGTATAGCATTATACATACCCATAAGAATATGTGCTTTGCATTATGGGATACTAAGGCAAGTGATGTGAAGTCAAGCTTCTATATACGAGTTGTCCTGTCCTGATTATATTTCAGGTGCAAACTTTGTTTGCTTACACTTGGATAAAGGATTAAACCAAGTGTATAATTTCTTGGTATCTTTAATACACAGAATCAAAGCAAAACTATTCCCACAGCACATCTTTTCACATGTACTGTGTAGAAATTCCATCTAGAAATTCTGGTTGCTTAAGATCTTCAAAAATATAATCTCTATGCCACTCTCAAGCTATTCTCCACAGGACCAGCTTAAGTCTCTTGTGCATCCTGAAGTGAATAACATTTCTTGATCTTCAAAAATATAATCTCTATGCCACTCTCAAGCTATTCTCCAAAGGACCAGCTTAAGTCTCTTGTGCATCCTGAAGTGAATAACATTTCTTGTATATCTGCAATATAGCCTAAGTTAAACAGACTAAGAGATCTGTTAACATTCACTTTGAAGAACATAAAAACTACATCTGTGATCCTAAATGCCAGCCTGGTTGGCAAAGTGGGTAGTGTATCTGCTCTCCAGCCAAAGACCGCAGGTTCGAATCCTGCCGTGGGCATGGATGTTTGTGATTATCTGTGAAAATACTAGTAGTGATGGTAGGCATAGATGACATTAGTGTATTTGCGGCTCATTGTAGTTGGTGGACTGAGTGGTGGAGACAGAGAGTTGTAGAGTAGGTGCCCTCCCTTGATGAGTCCTTGGACTCCCTGGAGGTGTCACGTAATAATTATTACGTGACACCTTCATGACACACACATGACACAGTCATGACTTGTTATGTCTGACAGTCATGACTTGCCATTTATTATTACTATTATAATAGTAATAATAAATCGCAAGTCATGACTGTCAGACCATAGTCTGGATGCTTTCAACACAGAATTAAATGGAAGACAACAACAGAGCATGTATTTTACATAAGTGAACTCTCAATCAATGCGAAAACTGAATGGATGGAAGGCTTTGGTATATCACATGAGAATTCTTGTGCTTTAAGGTTTCTGATGAGAACCAACCAGTTCAAAACAGGTGTCAGGCCAGTGAAACCTTTATCAAAAGCACTAATAAAAGATGGCTCTATGAATGACTGTATAGCACTTGTGTCTTTTGAGTAGTGAAAGATAAGGCAACTCAGATGTAAAGGATTGTATTTTCATAAACTCTCTGGTCAATTTTTGGAAACCTTCAAAGTTTTTATTTTTTGTTTAGCCATGAAATAAAGATGGATCTTTAGTATCCCCTATTTCTATATATTTTAGCATTTCTATATATATATATATATTTCTATTTCTATATATATTTGATGAACATTCTTGAGTTGTGGGAACTCAAGAAAGAAAGTCTTTACCAACCTAAACAAACTATTAGACTCTGCCTCATATGGAAACCCTCAACTACAGACAATCAGCCCAATGACAAGAAATAACCACCTTAGCCTGCATATGATAAAAACATAACAGTCAAAAATTCTGCATCATTATAACTTCTGAGGATGTAACTGTGAATGAGATTTTACTTCTATCTTCAGTTGGAGAAAATATTCATGAAAGACTAACCCGAGGGATGGCAAGGCATACCAAGACATCACTGAGGAAGTTATAGATATTATTACCCCGAGACCTCATGGAGTCAAAGACTCATCTGGGAGGTCCTTTTATCACACACAGTTCATCATACCGTGCCTTGAACACATTCAAACTCCTTGCAGACACCACACTCTCAGGCAAGGCATTCCAATCATTCACAACTCTGCACGAAAAAAACCTGCCCCTCACTCCCCTACTCACACCTTCTTTATACAGTTTCCAGGGATGACCACTGGTTCTCCCCTGATCTCCCACTATTCTCTGTAGATCTTCTACAGCATTGATCCTATAACAACCCCTTACCAACTTGTGACATATCTCCCCTCTTCCTCCTGTCCACCAGACTCTGCAAATTACATCTTCTCAATCTTTCCTCATACTCGACATTCCAGAGGTCAGAAACTACCTTAGTCAATCACCTTTGTACCCTTTCCAACATCTCTTCATCCTTCTGAAAACCAGATGACTAAATCTGGGCACATAGTCCATGTATGGCCTAATCAAAGCCCTATACAACAGAAACATCTGAAGCTAGATAGAAATTTATGCAAGTTTCAGAAATTAGAGTGATACAATTTCATGGAATAAGAGGATATAAAAAGAGCAGTACTGTTTGAAGGAAGGGATCTTCAAGCAATAATTAACAGTGACAATGTCCAACTGAAAATTGAGTTAAGACAGAAATAAAATAGAACTATTCTGAAATAAATTATTATTATTGTATGGGCACTTCCATAGAGTCCTAAGACTCATTGGGAGAGACCCAACCTATCAACACAATATCTATCACATCATACCATGAAACAATTAACAGACAGCATGCTAACAACTCACTCTGGCAACCCACTCCATTCATTCACCACTCTCCAAGTGAAAAATCTACTCCTCATACCCTTGCTAACCATACTCTCACCCAAGTTCCAGAGATGATCTCTTGTTCTGTCTGCCCTAGCCAAGTGGTGAAACATTTCTCCTGCATCACTCCTATAAAATCCTTTAAGTAACTTCATTGTTTCTATCATATCCCCCTCTTTTTCGAATATCAACTAACTTCTGCAGTCAATATACCTTAATGTATCCTCATAGGGAACATTCCACAGACCATTCACAATGTTGGTTGCTAATCTCTGAATCCTCTCCATCACTTCTCATCCCCAAACTCAGGACACCAGACCTGAACACAGTAATTCAGATGTGGACATATCAGGGACTTATAAAGAGGTTATCACAACTTCCTCACCTCTACTAGTTAGTATCTTCTTCAATAGCCAAGTAATCTGATGAGCTACCTTGGCAAGCTTAACAGTATGTTCTCTAAACTTCAACTCTATGTCTACTACCACCCCACTAAATCTTTAGCTTCATCTATTTCCCAGAGTACAGTTCCATCAATGTGGTACACAGCTTGTAATCTATTTATCCCAAGATGCATAACTTTACATTTCTCCACATTAAACTGATACCCATTATCTTTTTCCCATACTGACAGTTTATTTAAATCATCCTGCAAGCCTTCCACATCGCTTTGATTCAATATTGCTCCCTAATTTTTATCATCAGCAAATAACTGAATATTTCATTTCAGGTTATTTACTATATCATTTATGTAAAAAGTAATCAGTAGTGCTCCTACCACTGAACCTTAAGGCACACTAGTCATCAGCTTTCACCTGGATTCTGCTCTTCCATATACCACTCTCTGATATCTGTCCAGCAGCTACCCTCTAATCCACATAACCAGGGTCACAACCATCTCTACTTGTTCTAATTTGCAAAACAAAGTTCCATGTGGTATTCGGTTAAATGCCTTTGCAAAATCTAGCAGAATCATTGGTAGCCATTTTCTCTATCCAAATTAGCTGTCACAGCATAAAAAGGTAGTAAATTACTAAGGTATGACCGACCTTCACAAAGCCATGTTAACCCCCTTAAAGTATTACCTTCTTTCCCAACCAGTCTTGAATACTCTCTTTGACCAAGTTTTCGAGTACTTTTACCAGCACTCCTGGGATACTGATTGGTCTATAATTTGCTACTGCAGTCTTAGAAATTCCCTTATGCAAGGGAATTATTTTGCCCACTTTCCACATTCTTGGAATTCTAAAAGAGCTAAGACTTAAATTAAAGAGCCTGATCAGAGACATTGCCATTTTCCTCACACATTTGCAAAAATTGCAAGCTGATATCCCATATAATCTCACAGCTCTATTTACGATGAGATTCCCAAGAACTTCCAATTCATCCACCTCTGTTGCCACAAAAGTCTCTGTCACATATATCACAGCATTAACTGCACTTGGATGATATACCCTTGTAAAGAGAACACTCAGTAACTCAACAGCTACCCAAGTAAGTAAGATGAACCAAAAATGTTATGGAAAAACTATAAGATAGTAGACAGCACAGATACATAAGGAGCTTAAAGTGACGAGTGTGATGGGAAAGAAAACAGTATAAATATGAGCTGCAGCCAACAAAAGTAGGATCAGTTGGGCAATTCAGTTCTAAGGAATTCTGATGTGAGATTGAAGTTAATTGCTATAGGCTAGGAGACAGCAGGGATGACGTGGAAGACATGCATCAGCAGATTAGTACAATGAAAGGAGGTGAAGTAATTATTATGGGGGGACTTCTGAGACATAGACTGGAAAGAGGAAAGATAAGATGGGAGGAAGCAAATGGAATTTACACACTTACTGAGTGATAAATAATTGAAGCAGCATATGATGGAGGGAACTTGGGGTAAAAGAAAATATGGTGATAGGATCAGAAGACCTATCTAAAACTAAGGTGGCTACATTGCCTCCAATTCAGAAGAGTAATCATGTGATCATGATTTGGGAGGTAGCAAAATGTGAAATTTTCGGTTTAGAAGATATATATATATATATAACTACAAGGCAGGCAATTGTGACAAGCTTAGGAGACAGCTTGAAGCAGTGCCATGTATTAAAAATCTGCAAGGGAAGGATCTTTGCAGTGCATGGAGGTAGTCAACGAGTATCTGGAGGAAGCAATATCAGACTGTATATCCATGGTGAGGAGGATAAATCTGGTAGGAGTTAGTGGATAAGTAGTATCATTAAACATAAGGTGCAAAAATGGCATTAGTTGGTCACTCAATAGTGAGCTACTGATGACCACTTATGCAAGGGTATATCATCCAAGTGAGGATATTGCTGTGGCAGAGGTTACAATGACTGATGTGAGAAAAGAGGTTGATGAATTGGAGGTACTCATAATGCAAATATAGCTATGGGATTCAATGGGATATCAGCTTGCCTTTAAAAAATAATGTGCAAGAGAACCTGTGATGTCTTTGACTAGGCTGTTATTTTAAGTCTCAGCTCTGGTAACGTCCCAAGGGAGTGGAAGGAGGGCAAAACAATTCTTATGCATAAAGGAGGATCTAAGTCTGTGGAAGCAAATCATAGACCAATCAGTATTCAAGGAGTGGTGGAAAAAGTACTTGATAAGTTGGTGAAAAAGAAAATTCAGGAATGGATGGATTAAAATATGATCTTAAAATATGAAAAATTGAGGATTTGTGGATTGCAAAGAAAAGATATCATATAAACCTTTAAGCTACTTCAGTGTTTACCAACCTGTGACAATAGGACAGGTGGTCCACAGGCAGACTTAAATTAATTAAATAAACATATATATTTTTAATTATCCAAACAAAACAAATTAAAATTGAATAAGTAAGTAAAAATTATTGAAATGAAATGGAGACTTTTTTCCATTTTCCATTTGGGAAAATGATTTCCCATGATTAAATCATGGGAAAGATATCGCTTCAACCATGGGTTCCATTAATAGCAAGGCTCCGGAAGCATCCTATCTCTCAAGTTTGCGCATAGCGAAAACAGGGAAACCTCATTCTATCAGGTAAAATTTGCTACTTCCAACTATAAAAGATGTGGTACAAAAAAAAACCAACAAACAGTGTCAGAATGTTCAAAGGCAGAAGCAATAAAACTATATTGTTGTTCACTTCACTCCTCTTTTATTAATCATCATTCTGCCGCTACAAATTTAGCAGCAGAATGATGAATAATAAAAGAAGGGGGGGTGTGAAGTGAATAACAATATAGTTTTATTGCTTCCACCTTCCCTTGCTTCTTATTTTTAGAGAGACCTGTGGCATACTATAATTATTAAAAACCACACATAAGTCCACAGTAATAACTTTAATTAATAAATAAGGTAGATATTTCGTACTAAAAATAATAGTACATCTTCAGTGTTATAAACAGATAGGAATAGAATACAAGTAACGCATATTCGGTGGATCACCTATTAAAATACAATGTTGTCGCGAGCTAGAAAATGAAAGAAATTAATAAATAATTAATATAATTAGTTTTTTAATGATTACATAAAATAAAAGTCTCCCAGATCTTCGAGAGAGAGAGGCAATCATTTCGATTTAAATTCGGTCAGTGTAAAAAAGCTTCACAACTTTCTTTAAAGAGACGATCATATTTGAACCTGCATCTATGAAGTAGAATAGCTTTATCCCACTGGATATTATGGGTAGTAGTAATACCGTGTTGTGCTAGACCAGACTTCTGAGGTTTGTTGTAATCAATATAATATTGATGTTTTTTAATTCTTTTTTCCACAGAACGGCCAGTTTGTCCAAAATAAGAAACATCGCATTCACAAGGATGTGTAAACGCCAGCCAAAGACAGAGATGACAGCTTATCTTTTGTAGAAGGCAATAAGGAAGAAATTTTGTTGATAGGAATATAAGTGAGAATCAATAGGTACTTTATTAAAATTCTACATTATTAAAACACTTAAGGAATTGAACAACGTAGTTAAGGATATAAATAAAATTAAACTTTAATAAATATTTTCCGATATTTCGGCAACGTCACGTTGCCATCTTCTAAAGGAACTTACAAAAAAAGTTACGTGCACATAGGCACTACAACACAGAAACTGGGAATGAAGAGATGAAGCTATTGTTCTCCTAACAGTCCTGATGGTGCCCTCTAGTGGGCTAAGTAGGTGTTCTTGGCCGTTGGGCTGAGGGTCTGCTGATGTAGGCCTCCCAAATTTGGGGCAGTCGATACAACTAAATTTGTTGAGGTTTGGAGAATTTCTTAGGGCTGAGGCTGATTACATAAAGAGTCTTTCAAATTTGTATTTGCTACGGTGTATCACTGTAGCTTTCTTCCACCGTATTCTGTGGCGTGTATCCAGAGCATGGTCCGCAAGCCCAGAATGACTGTATTTGTAAAAAAGGATGTAGTCCTTGTGTTCCGAAATTCTGATATTTGCTGTCCTGCCTGTTTGGCCAAAGTAAGACAGTTTACAACTGCAAGGGACCTGGTAAACACCAGGTAGGTCTAGGGGAAGTGGTTGGTCTTTAGTGGAGCGGATAAGGAATGCCAATTTTCTGTAAGGTTTGTAACAGGAGGTCAGGTCATGTTTTTTTAAGATTTTGGTAATCTTTTCCGAGGTGCCTCGGATGTAGGGAATGGTGATGGATTTAGAGTAATCCTTGTTGTGGAGGGGGGGAGGGGATCTGTGGTTTGTAGGTTCTAATATTTTTTGGATTTTTTTGGGGGGGTAGCCATTGGCTGAGAAAGTGTTGAGGATGTGATTTAGTTCAGTGTTTAGGGTCAAGTCGTTTGAACAGATTAGTTTAGCCTTGTTGTATAGTGTTTTCACTACTCCATACTGTTGTGAGGGGGGGGATTGTTGGTGAATGTATCTGCCTGTATGGGTGGGTTTTCTGTAAACTGAGAAAACCAAGGTTCAATTAGGCTGGTGGGTGACTAGTGTGTCTAGGAAAGGGAGGCTGTTGTTTTCCTCTTTTTCTAGAGTGAATTTGATTCTGGGGTGTTGGTTGTTTAAGTGTGTTACGAAGGAGAGAAGTTTTTCAGAGCCATGTGGCCAAATAGTGAATACATCATCAACGTAGCGAAGCCATATGGTTGGTTTTTGTGGGGCAGAGGCTATGGCTTTTTCTTCAAAGGTCTCCATAAAGAAATTGGCCAAGGTTGGGGAGAGTGGTGAACCCATGGCTGTCCCCTCTATTTGTTTGTAGAATTTTCCCTGCCAAACGAAATAGCCTGAGTTCATTGTGAACTGAAATAAGGCTGAGATATCGGGAGAAAATTTAGCTTGGATTAGCTCTAAAGTTTCCTTGAGTGGGACATTTGTAAATAAAGAGGAGACATCAAAGCTGACCATTATGTCAGTATGTTGGAGTGTAAGGTTTTCTATGCTGGCTTTGAAATGGGCTGAGTTTTTTTATGTATGATGGTGTGTTGCCAGTATAGTGTGTGAGCTCTTTGGCCAAATGTTTAGCTAATTTGTATGTGGGGGAATCAATGCCATCCACTATGGGACGTAATGGCACATTTTCTTTGTGTATTTTTGGGAGTCCGTAAATACGGGGGAGGGGGGGTATAGAGTTAAACGGCTTTAATCTGTTGGTAACTTCTACAGGCCAAGAAGTGACTCTCTTAAGGAGCCTGTGAAGTTTTCTAATTTGAGAGTTGGTGGGATTGTAATTGATAGGGAGGTAAGTGGCCCGATCTAAGAGAAGAGCATTCAGCTTACCTGTGTAGTCCTTGTGGTTAAGTACTACAGTTGCATTTCCCTTATCCGCTTTGGTGATAACTAATTCTTTATTATTCTTCATTTCTTGTTGGATAAGTTGGTTTTTGGTGGTCTTGCTTTGGAAAGGACACAGGCTACATCCAGTCTTACACTGTTGGCGACTTGATGTGGAAGGTGGCAGATTCCGCGTTCGATCTGGATCATAATATCCTCACTAGGTATTTTATTGGGAGCAATGGCGAAGTTGTGTCCACGTGACAGCGCGTTGAGTGCTTCAGGCTTCAGGGTGACTGAAGAAAGGTTGATTACCGTGTTGGTAGCAGGTTTTGGAAAGACGTTAGAGTTCTTTTTTAATTTTTCGAACTTTTTCATCTGTCAGCCTCGTATTTTTTTAAATTCTTTTTCGGCAGCGGTACATGAGACGTCATGTAAAATCGACCAAAGTTCGTGGTTCAAAGTGCAAGAAAGCTCATCTTCGACGGCACGAATAGCTTCGTTAATGTCTGCTAAGAGCGACCGCGAGCCTGTGATTTGTTCGCGTAGCTAGCGCGGTTATATATTCCGAGAGCTTTTTGTGACACAAAAAGTGAAATTATTTTTGTTGATTCTGAGTTTCTGGAAAGGGTTTGTGACCACCTCAAAAATCTGAAACAGAATTTTGCAACATATTTTCCGAATAACTTTTATAAAAAATTTCTGTGGGTTTGCAATCCATTTCAGGCTTGCAGTCACGAGAATGACTTTTCGTTATCGGAAAAAGAACAGTTAATTGAGCTTTCAGTGACAGTGGACTTGAAATGCAATTTCGTGATCTTGGTTTGGCTCAATTTTCGGTCTCGCCTTCAGTGAGAAGTGAATTTTCCGAATTATCTGAAGAAGCATTTGAAAATCGTCATGCAGTTTTCTACAACCTATCTTTGTGAAAAAGGATTTTCATTGCTCCTTCAAATAAACACAAAATACAGAAATCGTCTTAGTGCGCGTGTGCCTATCTTCGACTGAAGTTGACCAATATTGAGCCAGATATCCAGCAACTCTGCCAGGGCCGAGAAGCTCAACCATCTCATTAAAAGTAAGTAGTAACATAATTATATCATATTATTTATTTGTTTAGTAAAAATTAAAACTTTGTTCAATGATGATACCACTTTTAATCGTTTACTTCCAATTTAAATAATTATGTTTCCACATGTATTCAAAACATGCTTTTCCGAAATGTTGGTAATTCCTACATAGGTTTCTAAAAAAATTACAAAAGGTCAAAATGATGTATAGGGAAATAAATTAAAAACACTATGTTTATTTCTGAAGTAAAACTTTAATTCCAATATTCTAAAATGTTATTTTGCTTGCTTTTCTGTTCACAAAATCGTCGATGACATTGCCGAAATCTATTTCATCATTCAGTTGCTGTTTTATAGACAGTATGGCAAGATTTCTTAAACACCAAAAAAGAAGTGCCGCCCCAGGCACCAAAATAAAAAAAAAAAAAAAAACAAAGCTACACCTCTGTAACTTAGTGGTCTGTAGAATTGTTTTAGGAATCTTACTGGTCCTTGGGCTTAGAAAGGTTGAGAAAAGCTGAGCTATTTAAAGGATTTTATAGGTTTAATACAGAGGAAATAGTTCAGCACTTGGCTAGAGGGGAAAGGATAAGACAAGACATCATCCCTGGAAATTGGGTAAGTATGTGGTTAGCAAGGGTATGAGGACTAGATTTTTTTGCTTGGAGAGTGGTGAATGAATGGAATGGGTTGCAGGAATCAGTTGCGAGTGCTGTGTCTGTTAACAAATTCAAGAAAAGGTATGACAGATATTGTAAGGACAATTGTCCTCGCAATATCTACATGTCATCATCATCATCATCATCATACGTATCAAGGATTTAGGGCTAGTATGGCCTGTTCCGGCCTTAGAAGTCATTGTTGAATCGTTTAAGAGGACGTCCTGGTTTTCTTTTTCCTAATGGCTTGTACTTTAAGGCTTGTTTTGGTAATCTTTCTGTTTTCATTCTTTGAACATGTTCCATCCATCTATGTTTATATTTTTTAATTTTTTCAATTACTGGTTCTTGGTTTAATTCTTTCATAATATCTTCATTTCTTTTGTGATCAAATAGGGTATACTTTGCAGTTTTTCTCATAAACTTCATTTCTGCTGTTGTTAATCTTTGTTTGTCTTTTTGTTTTATTGTCCCGATTTCGCTTCCATACATTAAGACCGGTAGGGCTAATGTATTGTATACTTTTAGCCTGGTTTGTTTTTGAATTTTTATAATCAGCTACAAAACATATATAATAAAATAAATAAAAATGATTACATGATATCTATATGTGTGTGGATTTTCCACAATGAGTCTTTGGACTCCACGGAGATGCCCATGCAATAATAATGATAATAATATTAAAATAATAACCTAGCCAACCAGGTCAAGAAAAATTACAGATGCCCTTTCATTATATGGCATGAGAATAGATATAAAGGAAGAGCTGGGGGGGGGAAGAAAACACTCTGGAGGGAGTATAAAGAAAATGGTGATCAGCATACTCTCATGAGCAACACAAAGTGTATGCAAGAAGGGTGTCCAGTATGGTAAAAAAAAAGGCCAAATCAGATTATAAGAGAAAATTAGCTAAGCAGGCCAAAGCAAACCAAAAGAGTTTTTTCATTATGTAGCAAGTACTAGGGAAAATAACTATGGTGGGATGACTTAGTTATTTTCCCTGGTACTTGCTAGGGACAATGTAGAAAGGGGGTAAAATAGTTCCACTGCATAAAAGTGGCTCCAAGACAGAGGTAGCAAATTGGAGACCAATTAATATATTGGAGTGGTTGCTAAAGTATTAGAAAAGTTAAAGGTAAAATCCAACATAGGATAGATAAGGATGCAATACTCTACAGTGGGTAGGATGGCTTTTAGACATTTTATAGTAAAGTGACAGCAGAACTGGATAAAGGAAATGGCTACACTATGATACTTCTGGACTTTGCAAAAGCATTTGACAGAATACCACAGAAAACTATTACAAAAATTGGAGCAAATGGAAATGGATATGAAGCTAGTAGCATGGATAGGGGAGTTGCTGACAGACAGACACCAAACAGTAGTATATGGCAGAGTGGAATCTAGGAGAATGAGGGTGTAGTACCTTAGTTTTCTGTACTAGGGCCCACCACTTTAATTTGTATATCAATGATGTAGGAAATGATTTAAAGGGGGGGGGGGTGTTCAGTTGTTTGCTGATGATATAAAACTGGGGAGAGCAATAGTTGATAAAGCTGATCAATATTATTATTATTATGTGACACCTCCAGGGAGTCCAAAGACTTATTGAGGTAAGACACCCGCTCCACAACTCCTTGCCCCCACTCAATCCACCAACTACAGTGAACCTCATCATCTACACCAGTGGTTCTTAACCAGGGCGGTAGCGTCCCACCCTGGAGGCACTGTGAATGCTGAGGGGGGGAGGCAGTAGGCATTATAATACTAGTAATATAATAAAAGCAAAAAATTCCGTATTTAATCTAGCATCAGTGTTTATATTGTAAGTTTGGTAACAACTATTTCAGAATATTGTACATCTGGCAATACTGTTCAAATTTATTTGCTACTTATTTTTTACAATTTTTACATTGAAAGTTATGTAATTGAGCTACTTCTTAGTCTGAATTTTCTACATTGAAAATAATTAATTTTGGCTATTTTTAGCAGAATCCACTACTTTTATAAGTTTTATCTGCTACTTTTCCTAATGCCTATCTGACAACTGTGGTTTGCAGATTAAATCTTGCCCGTGGTATCGTGTGACACACTTTGTTAATATTATGTAACAATGTAGCCCATTAAAATGAGTGACAGAAGAAAGTGTTGTCAATATTCAAGTGAATATTTAAAATATGGAGTTATTCCATCCATAAATATTTAGCAGTTACCAATGTGCTTAATATGTGAAAAAAACTTTCTTAAACAAAGGAATGTGAAGCCTTCAAGAACGAGTGAGCATTTAAAAACAAAGCATCCAAATAAAGCAAAAGTCGATGTGAAGTGCTTTTGTGAATTAAAGACTAGATTTAAAAATTGTCCTGGACTTAAATGGTTGGTTGCAAAACAAAGTAACCAACAAGAGAAGGGACTTGTTGTGTCTTCCAAACTTTCAAATTAATTGTCAAATGCAGAAAGCCGCATACTATTGGTGAAACTCTCATCTTACTGGCTATAAATGAAGTTTTGGATTCGATGATTGCCCAGGTAAAAGTAATATGACATCATCAATACCTCTCAGCAATAATTCAGTATCAACAAGAATTGATAAAATGCAAAGGACATTGAATAAAAACTTTGTGATGATTTAAAAACCATAGAATTTTCTTTGCAACTCGATGAGATAACTTCACGTGACAACAAAGTTTTGTTAATGGCATGCATGTGTTATATAAATACTAATGAAGAAATGATTGAAGAGTTTCTATTTGCTGATTATCTGAAGATTGTCACTAAAGGTTCTACAATTTTGAAGGTTGTTAAAGCCTTTTTAATGCTAAAAACATTCCTCTCACAAATATTATTGTGTGTGCAACTGATGGAGCACCAGCTATGATTGGTTGTCACCGTGGATTTATAGCACATTTAAAAGGAGCAATTCCAAATATCTTTACAATTCACTGCATTCTTCATAGATAGCACTTAGCTACAAAACATCTTAGCAGTAGACTACATAAGACTTTGGATGATGTCATTAAAGCAATGAATAAAATAAAAGCCCAGTCATTGAATATCCATATTTTTCAGGAACTTTGGCATGAAAATGAAGAAGAATTGGAGCGTCTTTAGCTTCACACTGAAGTTAGATGGCTCTCAAATGGAAATTGCCTGTGATGCTTTAATGATCTCTATGAAACTGTTTTGGTATTTCTTAATTCACATGATGAGAACATGAGTAATATTCTAAAAAAGGAAAAGATTGACATCACATATATTTGTGATATTTTCACCAAATTAAATGAGGTTAACATGAAATTGCAGGCAAGCAACATGAATCTTATTAAAGCAAAGGGAATTATAAATGCTTTTATCAGCAAATTAACTTTCTACAAGTGGAGCATTGTAAGATGAGATTTTCTGCAGTTCCTAAGTCTAGAAATAATAGATGGTGATTTAATATTAGATACCTATTTGGATTGTTATTGTTCCCATCTTCTGATGTTGAAAGAAGACTTGATGATCAGATTCAAAGACTTTAATGAGCTAAAATACCCAACTGGGTCATAAATTCATTTCTTTCTGATGCCACGTCTGTTCATCCAAATTTGTGTGAAGAATTTATTGACTTAAAAAATTATTTTAAAGCTGAAGCACAATTTCAACAATGTGGGTATGAAAAATTCTGACCAAATATGCAATGCAACTATCCTCAGCTTTGGCAAGAAATAAAATTACTGCTCATTGCTTTTCCTTCTTCATACTTGATCGAGAAAGGATTCAGTGTTGTGTTGCAATTATTAGCTAAGCAGCGAAATAGATTGCAAATAAGTGAAAGAGGAGACTTGAGACTTCCTTTGTCAAACATTGAACCTGATATTGAAAAATTAGCAGGATCTTATCAGGCTCAGGGTAGCCATTAATGATTGGCTGATTAAATACAGTAAGTTTACATCTTTTTTGAGTAAAAATTAATTTGTAGCAAAGTCATGAATTTTTAATTAACTATCAGTTCAAATATGCTCATGGTAATTTGGGTTTGCCTAATAATATATTATAATTATCTTATTAAATCATTAACCTAGTATAAAATTGAGCAGGGGCACCAGGCCATGCAAACAGTTGAAAGGGGGCACCAGGCAAAAAAAAGGTTAAGAATCACTGATCTACACCAATGTCATCTACTGCCCACCACCACTAGTATTTTCAAAGACAATCACAAACATCCATGCCCACAGCAGGATTCGAATCCCACAGCCTTTTGGCTGGAGAGTGGTTATATACTGGGAAAAGTATAATGATTGTCAATTTAATGTTGCAAAATGTGGGGTTGAAAAGATTGCTCATATTGATAGTACTGGATTACAGGAAACTGATGAGGCTAGGTACTTGGTGATAATTGTGGACATAGAGTTGAAGTTCAGAGGCAACAATGAAAAAGTTGGTAAAATGGCTCAAAGGATTACTTGGATGTTGAAAAACAACTAACAAGTTATGATAGGGAAGTTATTATCCCTCTTCATAAAACTATGATTCAGCCACATACAAAAGAAAAATATTAAAGTATATCTGATATGCACTGCTTTTTTGTTATTCTGCAGTTATGTTGCATTTATCTGCAACAAATAATTTTTTGCACTTTTCTTTCCTCTGTCTTCTTTTCTCCCCAGCCTTAAATTTATTCACACAAGGGTCGAACTGAACATGTTATTCTTAGAAACATAATCTGTTAAACTTGATATCATCCTTGTTAACTCTGTGTTCTTTTCTCCCCAGCCTTAAATTTATTCACACAAGGTCAAACTGAACATGTCATTCTTAGGAAGATAATCTGTTAAGCTTGATATTATCCTTGTTAACTCCTGATGGTCATTGGTCACAAAGTGTAAAGTATAATATAATTACTAAAATTATATAATCCCTAAGCATTGGCAACCTCCAAAATTTGAAGAATTATGCCTGTTCAATGCTCAAGCACAAAGAATAGCAGAATGATAAGATCTGTGAAATGGTAAATGGTAAAATTTTTGAAAATGGTTAAGATTTTAGCATAGCTCTCCTGGAAACTCGGGTTTTTCGTCCTGTAAACTCAAGAAAATCGACCGTAGAACCCACACTATTTTCAGACATTAAAAATATTGTGTTAGGGTTAGAGACCACGAGATGGCGGCACTAGCTTGCCACCTTCTTCACTGGGTACCGATGAAGCAGTGATAGCCTTGGGCCAGCTATCTCTCTGTTGGCTACCAGTGGAGATTGAACTGCCCACTCAGTCTCCAAAAAGTTAGATAGGGTAAATGGCCCTGCTTATTCCCTATACGGGAACAACACAGGCGTTAGCTGATTTGATGAAAAAAGTATAAGATTTATGCAGATTATCAGGAATCTGAGAAAAGAGTTCCAGATACAACCTTATGATACTCATTTTGAGTTCATCAAAAAAACACCAGATCACCATTACAGAATATAAAGATTCTACAGTCTGCTAGGCAAAGATGAAATATGCATTCCAGTGGGTGAAAAGGTCAGAGAGAGATAATCTTGAGGTGAGAGCAGATAAAGAACTGAGATATACAGGGAACACAGTTGAGAACTCGAACAAAAAAAAAAAAAAAAAAAAAAAAAAACACCACCAGACTACAGTGATGACAAGGAGGACAAAAACAAACAGATATAAGCAGGTTAATTTGGCATCATAGTAAGAATCTCAATTGCACTACATCTGGACTAGCAAGGCACAATTGGATTTAACCTAAATTTTGAGGTAATGAGGACACCCAAGAGAATCCACAGAAAAATAACTATGATAATATCAAGTATCTGAAATGGTGACCATAAGCACAGCCGAGGAAATTATTCATTGAGCAGAAGGAGGGAACAGAAGTAAAACAAGATGCTACTGCAATGCTATATGAAGGGAATGTGGAGTAGATTTTTTGCTTAGAGATGATGATGGACAGTAAAGCATTCTGTCCTGGAAATGGACAGAATGCATATATGATTGCATGTGTTGAGCACACAAATGACAGCTCAGTTTAAGAGTATGATAAACATTAATATTTTATAATTCCCTTCATCAGAGTCTTACAACTCCATGGTGACCTGATGGTAATAATAATAATAATAACAACGGGTATTCTTGTTTTGAGGATGACCTGTTAAAAAGAAATAACACTTTCACTGACCCTCATTTATAACTTCTAATCTACATTATGCTGAATTTTCCAATACAGCCAACATTTCATATGTTTTTTTTTTTTTTAACTTAGCAGTCTATTACCTTGGAATAGCATGAATGCAATAGAATTAATCAGAAATAAACAGAATTAATCATAATGGCAACAGAAGATGTTTTTGGTTATAAATAATTATTTATGATCATTATGTTTCAATTATCATGATTTTTCTTATTATTAAATATATAATTTGCTTATCCCTAAATTTATTTAAATCTTACCTGACCATGTACAAAGGCACTAACAAAGAAGGCAAGAGAATCTGGCCATGGTATGCAATTAAAAGAATCCCACCATCGCTTTACAACAATTGATACATAGAAACCCAAAACAAATGACACAGGTATGAGATCAGCATATGTACTACAATAGAGAGAAACTTTCTCGAAATAGCTGGAATTATATAAAATAGACTAATTATGATAAAATTATTGTATTAAAGTCACATTGTGTGTGTTTAAATCTGAACTGATAATTTACCATTATTCTATTAGCCAATATCATAACTAGCAGCTTAAAATTCCTACTCATAAGCACAGAACTTTTGAAATGAAAAACTATGCAGTTGAGAAGATTAATCTTCAGTAAATAAAATTGAATTTAATTACTTTTCTGATAAATTATATATACTCTATTGTGAGTATTTGACCATCAGTAGTATGGCAAGTAAGCAAACAGGCTGATAAGCTGTAAGCTCTTGTAATTGTTAGCAATATCATAAGGGACTTTGTGGCATGCAGTACTTGCGGCATGTATGCGTCTCGGGAATTACATATGTGGCTTGTTAAAGAGAGTGGAGAGCGTATGTGCGCAAAATGCAGGCAGTTAGAGGAAATAAGTACATTAGATATATCGATATCCGACTTTGTTGCTCCAGGAACGGGGAATGAATGTAGGAAGACAAGTAGTGTGATAGGAGAGAATGAGAAAATAATAGTTGATAGTGTGGAAGGTGTGAATGACTGTGATAGTTTAGGAGATGGTTTTGTGTGGGAGAGTGAATTTAGATTAAGAGTGGCTGACCTGCAGAGGGAGACAGATGAGTTGAAAGAGGAGGTGGAATGTCTTGTGAATGAGAGCAGAAGTATGAAAGATAACATTAGGAGAATGGAAGAGATAAATGCAAGGCAAATCAGAGTAGGAGAGAGAGAGAATTTAGGGAGTATGAGTGAGAGGTATGGGGGTGCTAGAAGAGGAGAGAATGGAAACAGTAGAAGAGAGGGAATGAGAGAGAGGTATGGGAATGCTAGCAGACGAGAGGATGGAAACAGAAGGAGAGACAGAATGAGAGAGAGCGATATGGAAGTGCTAGAAGAGGAGAGAATGGAAACGGTAGGAGAGATGGAATGAGAGAGAGGTATGGGAATGCTAGAAGACGAGAGGATGGAAACAGTAGTAGGAGAGACAGAATGAGAGAGGGATATGGAAGTGCTAGAAGTGGAGAAAATGGAAACAGTAGGAGAGAGGGAATGAGAGAGATGTATGGGAGTGCTAGAAGAGAAGAGAATGGAAACAGTAGAAAAGAGAGGTATGAGAATGAAAGAAGAGGAGAGAATGGAAACAATAGGAGCAAGGGAATGGCAAGAGGTATAATGTATGGCGACTCAATGATCCGTGGTGTTCAAGATAGGATGCGTGAGGAGTGTTTGCCAGGAGGAACAATAGAAAGGGTGGCTATGGCAATTAAGAGAGGTGAAAGGGTGGATGAGATGATTGTGATGGTAGGAACGAATGACTTGAGTGGTAATGTAAGTCGGGCAGCGAGAGATATGAGATTTTTGCTTGAGACTGTACGGAAGAAGACAGAGAGAGGAAAAATAGTGTGCGTGTTGCCTAGGTATGATAATGATGAGCTGAGCAGAAGAGCGGTGATATTGAATGGCATAATAGCGAGAATGTGTGACAAGAGAGGACTGGTATATGTGGATGCTTGGAGTGCGTTTGAGGAAAGAGAGGAATTGTATGCGAGAGACCGTTTACATTTGAATGAGGAAGGACGTAGGCATCTGGAGAGATTGCTGTTCTGAACGAGTCAGTGTGTCCCAGGGAGGATGATAGCAGGGGTGGCCTCTTGTGGGAATGGATACTTGGGAGAAGGGAGACAATGTCAGGCAACACTGAGCCCAGTGGAGTCTAGAAGGGATAATGCTGGGTATAGAAACAATGGCATTTATATGCTTTATACTAATGCCAGGAGTATCCGGAATAAGGGAGAGGAATTGGTGGTGCAGATAGCATCAGCCTGGCCAAAAATTATTGCGATCACTGAGACGTGGTTGACAGAAGGGGATATAACAACAGGAATAGAAGTCGCTGGGTATAGCATTTTTCGTCAGGATAGGAGGGGAAAGCGTGGTGGTGGGGTACTGCTTATGATAAGTGATGACCTATGTCCTCTAAGAGTGAAGGCTTTGGAAGGAAGTGAAACGAATGATTTTGAGAGCGTATGGTGTGAGGTAGAGGTAGGCAAGACAGGATATTTAGTGGGGTGTTGCTACAGACCCAGGAGCACAGAGGATGGGGACCAGGAGATGTTTAGACAGCTAAGTTTGGCAAATGCAAGAAGAATGATTGTTATGGGAGATTTTAACTTTAGTAGTATAAATTGGAGAGAGGAAGATGCATGTAGCAATAGGGGAATGGAATTTCTAGAATTCTTGAGGGACAAATGTCTTAGGCAACATGTAACAGAGGGAACAAGAGGTTCAAAAGTTTTGGATTTGGTTATAGCATCAGAAGAGTTGATAATTTATAGCATCAGAAGGTGGTTATAGCATCAGAAGGTGGGAGAGACGTCAACTGAGTTGACGTCTCTCCCACCAGTTGGAGAAAGTGACCATACGGTGTTGACTTGGAAAATGAATAGACATGCAGGAGTATCAAAGAGACGGGAACTTATGTGGAATTATAAGGCAGGTGATTATAATAGTCTTAGACGTCAACTTCGGGAAGTTTCATGGAGGGAGGAATTGGAAGGCCGGGATATCACCAGTGCGTGGGAAAGTGTGAAAGAATATTTGTTATCAGCAATGGTAAGTTGTATACCACGAGTGAAGAAGAGGACGCAATTTGGAGTAAAGTGGATGACAAACAATATTAAACAGGAATTGCATGCGAAAAAGAGGCTAAGGAAGAGATATAAGGAGACAGGTGAAGAGAAGATGCATGAAGAATATAAGACACAGGCCAGAAGAGTGACTAGTGTGGTAAGGAAAGCGAAACTGGAATATGAGAGGAGATTGGCCCTAAGATCCACAGAAAATCCTAGGGAATTTTTTAGCTATGTGGCCAGTAGGAGGAGAAATGACTGTGGAAGAATGATATTGTGGTATAAAAATGGGAATAGAGTGACTGATGCAGAGGACATAGTGGAATTGTTCAATGAACACTTTATTGGAGTATTTCATCCTAGAGGAGTCAGTTTTAATGCTAGAGGGATAGGACTGGTTCGAGGTCTGGAGGTACAAGAGGAGAGTGTGCTTCAGATACTGAGTACTCTGGATGTCAGTAAAGCTGTGGGACTGGATGGTATTTCACCACGAGTTTTAAGAGAATGTGCTAGGGAATTGACAGTGCCTTTAACGTCGCTTTTCAATGAAAGTCTGGCTTTGCTGAAGGTGCCCAGGGAATGGAAGGAAGGTAAGATAGTGCCATTACATAAGGGTGGTAACAGACTGGAAGTGTCTAATTATAGGCCAGTCTGTGTGTCATCAGTAGTTGTTAAGATCTTGGAGAAAGTAGTGAGGGACCATATACAGCATTGAGCAGATGAGGGTAATGTTATCTGTGAGAATCAACATGGATTTGTGAAAGGATGCTCTTGTGTTAGCAATATGCTAGCCTTTTATAATAAAGTTACAAGAACATTAGATGAGGGAAAGGCATATACTGCAATTTTCTTAGACTTGGCGAAGGCATTTGACAGGGTGCCACATGATAAACTGATATTTAAGTTGCAGCACATGGATCTGGATGTCAGATTGGTCAACTGGATTCAGGATTGGCTGTCTGATAGGTATCAGAGAGTTGTGTATGGTGGAGCAGTTTCCAGGAGGCAGAGGGTTACAAGTGGGCTCCCACAGGGCTCAGTACTAGGACCTATATTGTTTAACCTTTATATCAATGACATAGCCAGTGGATTGCAGGGCAATATTCAGTTGTTTGCAGATGATGCGAAGCTGGGAAGGATTATTAGTAATAGTGCAGATGTGGTAGCCCTGCAAGAGGATTTAAATAAGCTAGATAGATAGGCAAATGAATGGGGGTATCAGTTTAATGCAGCAAAATGTAAGGTCTTGAGGTTTGGGAAACATCGATGGGATGCTGCATACTCTATGGGAGGAGTTATACTGGAGGAAGTAGGGGAGACAAGAGATCTGGGGTTGATGATTGATAGAAACCTGAAGTTTAGAGGACATATTGCAAAGGTGGTGAAGGTAACACAGAGGATTGCTGCTATTATGAGAAGGACACTGACCTGCAGAGATAAGAGGGTTATCATTCCGTTGTATAAGTCTCTGATCAGACCACACTTGGACTATTGTTCTCAGATTTGGTCCCCAGGATTTGAAGGGGATAAATTAACTGTGGAAAGGATACAAAGACGGATGACAAAGATGGCTTCAGGACTGTACAAGGATAGTTATGAGGTTTGGCTGAGAGAATGTGGACTGCAGAGTTTGGTGGATAGAAGAAGGAGAGGTGATATGATTGAGACTTTTAAACTGTTGAGAGGTGGTTACAGGGTTGACACTGGGGAGTTCTTTCGCTTGGTTGAACAGCGGGAAGGAGTGATGACAAGAGGCCATCCCTGGAAGTTACGAAAAGAAACTGTGAGCAAGAAGGTAAGGAGTGGTTTCTTTGTGTGGAGGGTGGTTGAGCCATGGAATGCATTGCCTGATGGAGTGGTGGGAGCGAGAACGGTCAGTGAGTTTAAAGAGTGGTATGATAGACTTTGTGTTTCTCAGGGGGGGACCTCCCCTCGATGAGTCTTGACAGACTTTATGTCTTAGGAAGGACCTCCCTCGATGAGTCTTTTGACTCCTTGGAGGCCTGAATAATAATAATAATAATAATTGAGCAATCTTACTTAGATGAGTTTGAAAAATTTAACTATGCTGAAATATTATTATTATTATCATCATCCTAAAATCCCCATTGAGTTACAAAGGGACCTGCTAGACTCATCTAGGAGGTCCCTTGATCATACACACAGCTTATCATACCATACCTTAAACCAGCATTTCTCAAACTATGTTTCGTGGAACATCGGTGTTCTGCAGAAAGTGAATAAATGTTTCCATGAAAAATTATCAAAATTAATATGAGCCTAGAATGGTTGACAGCCACCCGTGGTTGTCAACACCTCCAAGTGTGAGTGAAGTAAGGAGGTATCTATTCTAAGAAATGTGCAGTCACAAGCAAGGTCAATGCGATGCGTTGTGGCCTGGCACACTTGTAGTGTGTGCTGTCGCATTTTTGCGATGTGATACAGTCTGCTGCGGCGATGGTGTGCACTTAGCTTTACATCGAATATGAAACTGATGATACTCTACTGTAACCAAGGTGTTCCGTTAAAATTTCAGGATTTGTGAAGTGTTCTGTCATAGGAAGAGTTTGAGAAACCCTGCCTTAAACACATTCAAATTCTCTGCAGACAATGCACATTCTCAGGCAATGCATTTGAATCATTCATAACTCTCCATGCAAAAAACCTGCTTCTCACTCCTCTGCTCACATCCTCCTCATACAGCTTCCATGAATAACCTCTTGTTCTCCCTCAATCTCCCACCATTTTACGAAAACCTCTTCAGTGTCTATCATATAACAACCCCTTACCAACTTGAATGTTTCTATCATAGCACCCCTCTTTCTTCTATCCATGAGACTCTGCAAATTGCATCATCCCAACCTTTCTCATATTCAACATTACAGAAATGAGAAGCTATTTTGGTCAATCACCTATGGACCTTCTCCACCATCCCTTCATCCTTTTGAAAACAAGATGACCTAATCTGTGCATAGTAGTACATATGTGGCCTAATCAGAGTCTTATACAATGACAGCATCAATGATCTATCATTGATGGTGCTCCATCAGTACAAACACTGATTTTACTAGAATCCACTTGTAGATTTTCTAGGCGTGATTTAACTTTCTCAAATATGTCTGATCCTCTTGTTTTTCCATGAAGTAATTCAAGACTGATAACTTCTTCAAAAACATTAAAATTATCATCAATTCCTCTTATATAAAAAAAAATGTCCACGTGGTTGGCTAGTGGCTTTGCCTTCGCAACCATATGCCAGGGGAAGGAGTGTTTTAGGCTCGATTCCTATTGACAACATGAGGAGCTTAAGGATCTTCCTCAGCCATAGCCAAGTTAGCTGGTCTTGGGAGTGGACAGCAGGGTTTTTTCCACCAGTTTTTCCTGGGGTTTTTCCTCCCGCAAAGCAGGCAAACCGGCCCCGTGAACACACATGAATTACAGTCAGGAATACCGACCCAGCCACAGGCCTGATTTGTCAGCTATGCCAGTCCAGAGCCCAGATAAAATTTGGGAGGATTGAGATGGTGCCGTACCTTCTCATAAAAGGGAATCAAGGCTGTTGTATCATCATATGAAACTAACTAACTTATAAAAATGCTTAGCTAGTCTACATCACATGTTAGCAGATTCATCCATAGCTAAAGAAAGTAAAAGCATGGACAAGGTCTTTCAGTTGCTTAGATACATCATGAGAGAGTTCTTCGGTGTGTCTTATAACTGTTTGCTTTAACAGAGCAATTTTGTCTACTTTCCTTTTGATACTTTTTTATCACCAAGACATCTTGCAAATATTTGAAGACAAGGCTTAACAATTTCTTCTCCATCAGAGAAGATTTCTGTTTTTTTTTTTTTTTTAGCTAATGCTAAAGCAGTTTTGTAGGACACTTCATTGCCAAACTTTCATAACTTCTTTTAACAACCATATTTCGTCTTGTTTTGATTTCTTCCTTTTTCTTAATCACATATTCTCTCCATAACTCAGACCCATGCACTAGCTTAGTTTTCCTCTATTTCAGTCTAATGTGTTTTATAGTATCCATTAAACGAGTAGTTAGCGTATTATCCGCTCACCAGCCAAATAAGGCTGCGGGTTTGAATCCCACAGTGGGCATGGATGTTTGTGATTGTCTGTGAAAATACTGGTGGTGGTGGTCGGCGGTAGATAGTGTTGGTGTAGATGATGAATGTAGTTGTAGTTGATGAATTGAGTGGTGGAGATGGAGAGTTGTGGAGTAGGTGCCCTCCCTCGATGGGTCTTTGGACTCCCTGGAGGTGTTATGTAATAATAATTAAAATCATGTCTTTTATTATGTGAGAAAGTGTTTTCAGAAACAAGGCACAGTGGTTTTCCTGATGGATTCACTATAAAGAAGAACTCATTTTCCCACTGTTCATTGAATTGATGCTTACTATCACTTTCTGTTTTTCTTTTGGTCTTTTTTTTTTTTTTGCACCATTATAGGTAACTGAATGTAAAAACAAAGCCTAATTTTCAAAAAAGTAAAAAACTGCAAATGTTCACAAAGAACAAAGAAAGCACAACTCTGTAGCACATGAGTATCAGTTGTAAACTGACTGACATAGACTTGCAATGCACTGCTATTGCTAACATTTGGCACCTCAGGATCAAATAAGTGAATGTGCAAAAGATGTGCATGAAACAATAAAATCGCTAAAAATAATGACTAAAACTCAGTCTACAAATTGGTTTATGGTCAATACTTTTTCATAAATAGACTTACTGTTTATTATTATTATCATTGGGATCCAATGCACCACTTTTGGTGCATGTACCATAGGTTGGCCACCCATGATTTAAGTATTATAATTTTAGTGCTATTTGTTCTAGGTATATGTATAGAACTAGAAATCAACTTCAGTTTCAATCTGTTATATATTAATACTCTCGATATATTCTGAATAATATATTACTCTCAAAAATGTTCAAAATAATTATTCAGAATTTTCAGTGTGAATTTTTAATTCATACAATGTGTGACATTATAATTTAAATTTTAATCGGTGTTCTTGACATCAAGAATGATAACTGAACGTAAATGTCTCTGAATGGGGAAAATGAACATTGGGGTGGGAGAGAATGGCTTGACCTGGGAGATCGACAAATATAGAATCTTCAGTTTAGAAGGAATATATGTAGAATTACAAAGCAGGTGATTATGACAAAATGATGAGGCAGTTTGTCTTAATCACCCTGGTGCAGTGTCACATCATAAGAATCTGGAGAGAGAAAGATATTAGCAATGCATAGGAGATAGTCAAGGGATGGTTCAAAAAAGCAATATTTAGATTCTATACCCAGAGTAAGATGGAGAAACCAGACATGACTTAGATGAATGAATGTCATCAATTAAGTGGGAGTTGCAGAAAAAGAAAAGTTCTGGGGAATATATAAAGATGATCAGCAAAGTCATAAGCAGTACAAGGCACCGACAATAATGGTGACCAGTACAGCATGGATGACAAAAATCAAGTCATGGGAGCAGGCTAGCTCATCAATTATAGTTCTTTTACTGTGTAGTGAGTAAAAGGAAGAACAACTATGAGAATGTGCAAGGGAATTGGCAGCTCCTTTGAACAAGCTGTTTGAGAATCAGCTCTGGAAAAGTGCCAAGAAAGCAGAAAGAGGACAAAACAGTTCCATTGCATAAAGTAAGTTCCAAGGACAGAGGCAGCAATTACAAACTATAAGTATCTCGAGAGTAATAGTTAAGGTATTGGAGAAGCTGGTAAAAGGCAGAATTCGGGAATAAGTGGAAATGAAAATGGTACTCAGGGACAGCATGATTTTATGAAAGGTAGGCCTAAGTAATTTGCTCACTTTTTATAATAAAGTGACAGTCAAAATGGATAAAGGAAATGGCTACAAAGCAGGACTTTGCAAATGCACCTGACAGGATACCACACATTACTTTGTTATATCAACTGGTGAGTACTGAAACAAATGGAGTTGAAAATGAAACTGATATAGATAAAAGGGTGGCTGATGGATGGTTATCAAAGAGTAGAATATGGGGGAAAAGAATCCAGGAAAACAGAGCTAACAAGTTGTGTGCTGCAGGGTTCTATATTTGGACCAGTCCTATTTAATTTGAACATCAAGATACAGGAAACGATTTAAGGGGAAATATTCAATTATTTGCTGATTATGAAAAACTGGAAAGAATGATAATCAGTGAAGATGATAAAGAGATGCTGCAATCTGACTTAACAGGCTAGCAGTACTGACAAATGATAACAGCTGCCAGTCTAATGTGGTAAGGTGCAAGGTTATACACCTTGGCAAGAAGGGATTACAACCTGCTTGCTACATTGGCCACATTAATTTTCTGGACTACAGGAAACTGATGAGGCCAGAAATCTGGAGGTGACTGTGGACAGGAATTGAAGTTTAGAGGGCATATCACAAAGGTAGCCAAAACAGTTCATCAGATTAATTGGATGTTGAGGAACACACTGAAAAGCAGGGATAAGATATTATTCCTCTACACATCCAGATTACTTGTACAGATCCAATAGCTTTGGATTCCTTAGGGGATGAAAGCTTGGGAGATTTTCAAAAAATATTTAGTGGATGCAATGTCTAAATGTATACCACGGGTGCGAAGGTTAAATAAGGTAGGTGTGAGATGGATGAATAAAGAGATTAAGCATGCAATACAGAGAAAAAGGGCATTGTGGAGGCAGCATAAGAGAAGTGGAAGTAACCAATTTCACGAGGTCTACAAAGACCAGGCAAGGAGGGTGACTTGGTTGGTGAGAGTAGCTAAAGAGAGGTATGAACAGCAGTTAGCTAATGAAGCTAAAAAAGAATCCTAGGGAGTTCTTTCGATATGTAGCCAGCAAAAGAAAGAATGATTATGGAAGGATGACATTGATTGGAGGAAATGGTATAAAGACAGCTGTTGCAGAATGTGTGGTGGAGATACTTAATGAGCAGTTCATAAAGATCTTTCAATCTTGTGAATCTGACTTCATGGAGAGATTGAGAGCGGTTGATGATGGGGAAGAGAGACTGACTGTAAGTGAGCAACAGGTGTTTGGGGAGTTGAGTAAACTAGATGTAAATAAGGCTGTGGGACTTGATAATATATCACCGCGTATTCTGAAGGAATGTGCCAGAGTGTTGACACCTGCCTTGACATATTTTTTTAATACGAGTCTTTCACTTGGTCAAGTCCCTAAAGAGTGGAAAGAGGGTAAGATTGTGCAACTTCATAAAGGAGGTGATCGAACTCAAGCATCAAACTATAGGCCTATCTGTGTGTCAGGTGTTGTGGTTAAGTTGTTGGAGAAGCTTGTGAGAACTAGGATCCAGAGTTGGGTTGACAACAATGGTATAATCTTTGATGGACAGCTAAAGGATTTGCTAAAGGGAGGTCATGTTTTAGTAATCTATTTACTAAAAGTGACTGCTTCCTTGGACAGAGGAGAAGGATACACAGTGATGTACTTGGATTTTGCGAAGGCTTTTGATAGAGTACCTCATGATAAGTTGATAGTCAAACTAGAGCAGATGGGTTTGGATATTAGATTAGTGCATTGGATTGGAGACTGGCTATCTGATAGGTATCAACAAGTTGTGTATGGGGGTGCAATATCCAGGAAAAGGAAAGTCACTAGTGGAGTGCCTCAGGGATCTGTTTTAGGGCCATTACTATTTAACTTGTATGTTAATGATATAGGTGAAGATTTGGATGGAGATATTCAGTTGTTTGCAGATGATGCAAAGTTGGGACGAACCATGAAAGAGTATGAAGATGTTGTGGCCTTACAAGAAGACTTGAATAAATTGAGTGATTGGGCAAGCAAATGGGGATGTGAGTTCAATGTTGCAAAATGTAAGGTTTTAAAATTTGGAAAACAAAGATGGGATGCAGAATTTATGCTTGGTGAGAATATATTGTTGGAGGTAGAGGAAATAAGAGATCTGGGGGTGATAGTGGATAAGAATCTAAAATTTATGGGTCACATCGCCAAAATTGTGAACACAACACAAAGACTTCTGGGAATGATGCAGAGGACACTGACGTGTAGAAGTAGGGAGATGAGATTCTTGTACGTTGTATAAGGCTTTGATTAGGCCACACATGGATTATTGTGCCTAGATTTGGTCACCGAGTTTTCAGAAGGATGAAGAGATGTTGGAAAGGGTCCAAAAGGCGACTGACTAAGGTAGTTTCTGACCTCTGGAATGTCGAGTATGAGGAAAGATTGAAAAGATGTAATTTGCAGAGTCTAGTGGAGAGAGAAGGAAGAGGGGAGATATGATAGAGACCTACAAGTTGGTAAGGGGTTGTTATAGGATCAATGGTGGAGAAGTTCTACAGAGAATAGTGGGAGATCAGGGGAGAACCAGAGGTCATCCCTGGAAACTGTATAAAGAGGGTGTGAGTAGGGGAGTGAGAGGTAGGTTTTTTTCGTGCAGAGTTGTGAATGATTGGAATGCCTTGCCTGAGAGTGTGGTGTCTGCAAGGAGTTTGAATGTGTTTAAGACGAGGTATGATGAGATTTGTGTGAGATAAAAGGACCTCCTAGATGAGTCTTTGACTCCATGAGGTCTTGTTTAATAATAATAAAAAAAAAAATAATAATAATAATAAATTAATAATAATGAGAAAGTGGTAGAGACAATTCAGAGAAAAGTGACTATGATTGTGACAGATCTATGGAATTCTCTATGAGAGAAATTGAAGGTCTGTGGATAATAAAGCTCTTTAAAAGATACTTGTGCCATGAAAGGTTTCTTTAATTAACATGAAAAAACACAAGGAAAGAACTAATAATATTTATTTAAAGCCATATATTTCAGCTTGAATATTACAGGCCATCAGCAGCAGCAACAATAGTTAATTACAAAGCAGAATGCAAATAAAGGATTTAATTGAAAAAGTAAGCCACACAATGTTATACATAAAACAACACAATGGTATAATTGAAAGAAATTTGCTTTATCAATTATTCAATATTATTGTGAAAATTATTATTTCCCTTTTCACATTATATCATATTGTGAATAAACTATGATGCTGATGATGAAAAAAAAAAAAGCACTTCGGTGATGTGTGATGAGAATAAGACTTGCCATAGACAGAGAGAGAGGCAATCATTCTGATTTAAGTTTGGATGGTGAAGTAAGACCTCAGTGCTTTCTTTAAACAAACATTCAAATTTATACCAAGATCGATGAAGTAAACATGTTTCGGACCATTCAGATTTACTATTGCTAATGTAAGACTGGTGTTCTTGTATTCTCTTTCCTATTGAATATCTAGTTTGTCCAAAGTAAGAATGATGACAGTCACAAGGAACTTGGTAGACACCAAGAGGATAGCCAAAGGAGACTGTGGGTTATAAAGGTTAGTTGACAGGCAGAAAAGAGGGGATATGAAAGAAACATATTACGAGTTGTTAAAGGGATTAAATAGGATTCACACAGAGGTTTTTTTTTTTTTTTTTTTTTTTTAAGTACATGATAGGAAGAAGTGCAGCGGGTTATCCCTGGAAATTATGTAAAAGTATAGTTGGCAAGGGTGTGAGAACTATATTTTTGTGAAAAGTGGTGAACGACTAAAATGAGTGCATCATTGGTGAATGAGTTCAAGGAGAGAGGTATAGGTATTGTAAGAATAATGGTTAGTACAGGCCTTCCACAATGGCTCTTACACTCCATGGAGATGCCTGAGAATAATAATAATAGATACAGTATTGTAATAGGCTTAAAATACTTAATAATGAAAAGAATAAGTATACTTACCGCTTTTGCTTTTCTCCTAAGCCAAATCTATAAATTATACTTAGGAGATAATACAATGAGAAATAGAGAGCTACATCTGGCCATAGAAGCTTGTAAATACTCCCTCGCCACCTATGGGTTATAATAATTTTAGTTAATCTTCCATGCGAAGTTATTCAAAATAGTGCTGAAAAAAGAACATGAGGGCAAACAAGTGTATAAAAAATATTTTATTGTATGCAACATGTATATCAAAAGTCTTATCTAAACATGACTCATCACAATAAAATAAATGTCTCAATAAGATAAAACAATGAGCTACACTACTGTTATTGCATAAATTAAAAACGAAATCTAATTTTACATGAGTAAACAAACTTCGTTACTTACAGGAATTTATTATGATAAAATACAGATAGTCTGTTTCATACTACAGGTGTGTGGTTTAGCAACACCTGCTGAAGATAAATAATTATCAATTATTATTATTATCATTATTAGACTCATCGTGGGAGGTTCATTCAACTGACAACCTACCAAATCTTAAAATCCTTAACTCCTTGCATTAACAACACATTCTGGTGATGCATTCCATTCACTGACAATTCTCCATGTAAAAAATCTCCTCCTCACATGCCTCTTCACCACATTCTAATAGCTTCCAGGATGACCTCTGGTTTTTCTCCTCTCGCCTTCTATCTACTCTTTTTATAATCTCATCTGGATTAATCTGATAAAATCCTTTCACTAACTTAAATTTCTCTATCATATCACCTCAAAAACTCCTATCCACCAAACTCTGCAATCCACATTTTTTCAACTTCTCTCCATAGCCAGCATTCCAAAGTCCTGATATTGTCTTAGTCAAATGCCTCTGGACCATCTCCAATGTCACCACATCATGCTGAAAACTGGATGACCAGATTTGAGCACATTAGTCCAAGTGTGGTCTGACCAGTACTTTATACAGTGGCACAACCACTTCCTTATCCCTACATGTTACAGCATTTTTTATAATAGCAGCACTATGATGTGTAGCCTTTGCAACACTTGCAATATGCCCTCTAAACTTCAGTCTACTGTCAACCATCACTCCCACGTCTCTAATCTCATCCACTTCCTGCAGAATGGCACCATCAATATAGTATACAGCCTTATATTTCTGCACTCCAAAATGCAATAACTTGTACTTATTGATATTAAAACTACAACCACGCTCCTTTATCCAAGTAAAAAGTCTATTCAAATCTTCCCGAAGGGAATTAACATCAGCAGTGCAACTTATAATTCTTCCCAACTTTACATCATCAGCAAACAACTGAATATCCCCAGTAGTCCACATAATATATCATTTACAAACAACTTAAACAGCAGGAGGCTGTGAAAAGAACACTAGGAGACCACTAGTTACCATCTCTTTTGGAGACACTGTCCCATCATACACAACTTGTTGGTATTGTTCACGAGCCAATCTCCAATTCTTCTAACCAGTACACCATCTATCCCCATCTTCTGCAGCTTGTATACACACCAACTTACCATGTGGTAATCAAATGCTTTTGCAAAGTCCAAGAATATCACTGCATACAATTCTGACTTACCTAACACACCCACCCTATCATAAAATGCAAGCAAATTGCTAAAACAGGCCCAACAGTACGTGGTGATATGTCATCCATTCCAGTAGCCATATTTAACATCTAACCCAACCAATACCTGATACACCCTAATTCTTTTGCTCCCAATTCTCCTAATACTTGTCTCCCTTCTATATATATTGGAAGGCATCATTTACACCGTTATAATATATGCTTATAAAGTGCTCATTTAATAATTCTACTATATCCTTTGCAACTGTTATTCTGCTGCCATGACTATCTACCAATGTCAACTTGCGATAGTTATTTTTTCTTTTGCTTGCCATATAGCGAAAAATTTCCCTTGGGTTAACTTTGGCCTGACAAACCAATCTCCTCTTATACTGCACCTTTTCATTCTTTACCATCCACATCACTTTTCTAGCCTGCACTTTATACTCTTAATGGATCCGATCACCAGCGACCGTCTTGTATCTCCTCCATGGCATTTTCTTTTCCAGCACAAGATGCTTGATTTCACTGTTCATCCATTTTGCTCCTACTCTATTTACTAGCTTAACCCTTGGTATGCAGTTATACATTGCTTTTGTCAGATACTGCCTTGTGAGTTTCCATGCATTGTTAACATCTTTTCTGCTCAGCTTGTCTACCCAATGTACTGAATACTTCCTCTAATCACCTGCTTTATACTTCCACATATATCTATTTTTGGCAGTAACCTTTTCTTGTTTCATCACTTCCCAAACAAGTACCTCATGATCACTCTCACCAACCGGTGGCAGTGTCAACACCTCATTAAAAACTACTTCTTGTGAAGGTTATCACCAAATCCAAATCAGTAAAGCCTCTAGTACCTTCAGTCATATACTGCTTAAGATATTTCTCTCTCAGAAATTCAACAAACTCATTCTCCTTGTTGCTATACACTATCTCCTCCTTCCATGCTATATTTTTGTAATTAAAGTCTCCTATCAGGATCAGCTTCTTTTTATATGCCCAACTAATTTGCCTCAACAGTTTGTAATCAGTATTCTCTGTATTCCCTGGCCTATAACAGCAAAAAAAAAAAAAAAATTCACATTCACCATCCGTAGACACCATATTGTCACTATTGACATTATTGACACTATTGATATTGTCACTATTGATATTGTCACTATTGTCATCATTATTATTATTTGTCATTATTATCCAGGGAGTGCAAAGACTCATCGAGGGAGGGCATCTGCTCTACAACTCTGTCTCCACCACTCACAATCCACCAACGCCATCTATTGCCGACCACCACCAATATTTCCACAGACAATCACAAACATCCATGCCCACGGTGGAGTTTGAACCCACAGCCTTTTGGCTGGGGAGCAAATATGCTAACCACTCGGCCAGCCAGGCTGGTTATTTGTTGTGAGTGCAACTAATATGAATGAATTCAAGAATAAGTAAGTATGATAGCTGGCACGTGTAGTAGATAGCCTCCCTCGATGAGTCCCTGATTCCCTGGAGGTCTCTCTTAATAATAATGATGATCAGTGCTTTTTTTGCTGTAATAAGATGTTATTACAGCAAATTCCACACTTTTAACATATCCTCCGATATACTCTCGTCATCTCGTTTTCTGGGCATGCTTTGTGCGCTGCACTTTCCTTATGATCGTAAATCTTTTTTCTTAATGACATTAACTGTTGTTTGAGATTCTCCAAAATGACTGATTTTATCATTTCCCCACTCCACTGAAATTTTTGTTCCCATGTGTTTATCGACAGCAAAACTTCTGACATAACGACACATTTTACAGCCCAACATTTTATTCTTGACATACAGCTACTCGTTTCTCTCGCAGAAGTCATTTTTCTGCAAAAGTGTCCAACATTTGGGCCAATCATTATCAGAATCTGCTTCCTTTTGACCACATGGATCTTCGGTTTTGGTTTCGTTATCCTGTTCAAGTGTATTTTCGGTGCTAGTTTTCTGTTTTATAGGATCACAAGTAGATTCAACAATTTCTGCTTCTTCAGCCTTCCCTTTTTTACTCATTGGCATAAAGTAACTACTTATTTTACTCATTTTGAACAATGATTAAACTGATTAAACTTAGATTAATTCAAAACTAACGTGAACACCTGCCTGTTGCAGAGTGAACACAGAACTGGTAAACTGATATTGGAAGCAATCGGAAGTGAACACAATTTCCTGCTGCGTACCAACCTATGAAACAGAAAAGCAGGGTAGCAACTTATGCGTAATCAAAACTGAAAATTCAATTCGTGAACACAGTGCCATCCACCGGAATATTTATAATACATTTTGCTGTCAATAAATCGCAAATTTTTAAAAACTTAAGAAAAAAGGTGCCGGTACTGCGTACCATTGCGTACTGCCAGAAAAAAAGTATTGATGATGATCATGATGATGAGTTAATGGAAATCACTGAAAACACTGTGTTGTTACTTTAGTCAAAAGCAATTAATTTTTGAAATGAAGAACCGTACACAAGTAAATAATGAGAGACAAACAGAGAATTAGGAAGCCAGCCATGGAAGTTGTGTAAGAATGTGGTCAGTAAGGGATGTGTGGACCAGATTTTTTGTATATGGAGAGTGGTGAATGAGTGGAATGGATTGCCAGAAATAGTTATGACTTTCCTGACAGTGAATGAGTTTAAGGAGAAGTATGATAGGTTTTGTGTGTATAATAGTTTGGATCTCCTAAGATAAATCTCTGGGCTCATGGATATACCATATAATAATAAATAAAGTACTTTAAATTAAGAGCATTTAAATGCTACAAAGTGGTAGTGACTACTCTTTATTCCAGAGATCTTTCAGAAAAAAATAATCAGTGAACTAAAAAAAATATATATATATCAACTGAAAACTACTTTTAAATTATTATTACCCCAAGACCTCATGGAGTCAAAGACTCATCTGGGAGGTCCTTTTATCACACACACACACACGGTTCATCATACCGTGCCTTGAACACATTCAAACTCCTTACAGACACTACACTCTCAGGCAAGGCATTCCAATCATTTACAACTCTGCACGAAAAAAATCTGCCTCTCACTCCCCTACTCACACCCTCTTTATACAGTTTCCAGGAATGACCTCTGGTTCTTCCCCGATCTCCCGCTATTTTCTGTAGAACTTCTCCACCACTGATCCTATAACAACCCCTTGCCAACTTGTAGGTCTCTATCATATCTCTCCTCTTCCTCCTGTCCACTAGACTCTGCAAATTACATCTTCTCAATCTTTCCTCATACTCGACATTCCAGAGGTCAGAAACTACCTTAGTCAATCGCCTTTGGACCCTTTCCAACATCTTTTCATCCTTCTGAAAACCAGATGACCAAATCTAGGCACAATAATCCACGTGTGGCCTAATCAAAGCCTTATACCGGAACAAGAATCTCCCTACTTCTACATGTCAGTGTCCTCTGCATCATTCCCAGAAGCCTTTGTGTTGTCTTCACAATTTTGGCTATGTGTCCCCCTATCTCCTATCAAAATCTTTAACATAACAATTACCGAAATATAAAGCCAAAAGGCTTCAGTTGACTAGTAAGATATTAAAATGAAGGATATTATGGATCCAGCTATATTTTATAGCCAACAATGTTTCCTATAGGTTGTGCATGTGTGTGTGTGTGTGCACCCTCTCCAGTCAAACAGAGCACACATGCCTAGTAATCAAGCCCACACATGCGTGCGATTTTTGCTTTCATTATTTCTAATTTACAGTCAATAATATTTCATACTATAAAAATCATTTATTTTATTTAGTAATTTCTCCAATGTCTCTACTGCAAAATTACTCTACTCATTCCAACTTAATACATTCTAATTAGTCACTTTTAATCTGTGTCATAATGAAAACTAACACTGCCATCAACAAATTGGCAAATTTGTTAAGTGTCCAATGTTTAGACATACAGTTACTTGAATTGAGGCAAATGGTGATGGAGTTTTGTTGCTAAGTGGATTTAAGCAAATTAACTTAGTGCTCACAATTTTACAGGTTTATGATTAGACAAAAAAAAAAGGGCATCATTAATATGTGCAATATTACACTAGTGGTTTAATGCATTAAACCCCAGAATTTTCTGTAGGGTTTAAGCATAGAATTTTCTATTCCTGAACTAGACATAATTTGTTTGTAAACTGCATGTATACAGTATTTAAGTAGCTGAAGGAGTAAGCATTTAGGCTGCTGTTATAGAAATAATTAGCATGCAACATACAAGATCTTTTAGCAAAGACGTTGTCACCAATTTCAGGCATATTAAATTAAAAGTTTGGGGCTTGTGACTTTTGCTATTGTGAGCACAAGCACACATTGAGTCTGAGACTGGATCTCCCAAGATAAATCTCTGGGCTCATGGATATACCATATAATAATAAATAAAGTACTTTAAATTAAGAAATCTTAATTTAGAGATTTAGAGAGAACACTGATAGTTAAATATAGAAACTGAAAAAGTCTCAAAATTTACCAGAGGGTTATAAAAATATAAACCTTTGGCATCAGATTTGCAAATACTTAAAAGACATGCACTCAGTCCAGGAGTCTGTAGTATTTATTTTTTTTTTATTATTTTTATTTTTTTATAGTGCTTAAATTAGATTTCACTGGCTTGAGAGCTGTTCTGAAATGTTGGTTCTCATCAGACACCAGACAGAAACATAGAAGAGCAAAAACCTTCTGTTCAATAGCAATCTTATGTCAGAAAGTTAACTTCATAAGTGAAATCTCAGTAGGTGTATAATCAATTACTATAAAGCTCAAAGGCTTCAATTTAGTATAAGCAATATATAAAATGTAGGACATTCCAAATCAATCCATATTTTATAGCCAAAATTTTTCCCCTCTATGTCTCTTTCTGGTCTGCAACAAGTATCAAAATTTCAAAACAGCTGTCAGCTATCAGGTCAGTACAATAATTTTAGCATGAATAAAATGTGAACATACATGCTCCTGGGAAAAGCTTGTATATTTTGAGCAGTGCAAACCAAGGCAACTCCTATGCCTAAAGTCTCTCTAGTAAATTTAGAAACTTAAGTTCCTTTCTATACTTGACTATAAAATATGGTGGATCTATAATATCTTCCATTTTAACAAGGTTTTTCTAAAGATCCTAGATTAAATTTTATTGGCTAGCATGTAACCAATATGGTGCAACTGTCAGATTTGCACTTTGACCTCAGTCATTTCATAAAGTTCAAAAATATATGTATTCTTTAGATTATGTGGCTAAGTTGCATGTCTTTAAATCAGATGGTAAGTGTGTGCTCAAAATTAAGTGTGAATGCGGAGTTTCAGCGTCACGATGTACAAATGACTGAGCGAAAGCAGCAAAAGTAGGAATGCAGAAAGTGAGAATGCCTTGCAGCAGTCTTTTAGATAAGATAAGATTGTTAATGTGAAGGAGTGGCAAGTAAGCTCTACGAAAGAAACAAAAAAGTATGCAAGTGAAGTTATTGCAAAAAGAAAAGTAATGAAAAATAGCATAAATGACACTGAAAATTATATGAATGGAGTGAAAAAGAAGCAGAATGAATATACTGTTAGCACCATAACATAGTTGGTAAGAAAGAGGAGATGTAAGAAAGAAGTGAAATAAGGGGTGGGGAAGAGAGCAGTAGTGAAACTGGTATGAAAGATGTGAAGATGATCAAGGATATTAGAAGTTAATTGGTGAGATTAATAAAAAATTTGGTTGGGTGCAGAATGAGATACAGAAAATGGAAAAGAAATGAGCTGTTCAAATTGTAAGAAGGAATGTGCCATTGAAAGAGGACTTGCAGATGATGATTATTATTATTATTATTATTACCCCGAGACCTCATGGACTCAAAGACTCATCTGGGAGGTCCTTTTATCACACACACATCTCATCATACTGTGTCTTAAACACACTAAAACTCCCTGCAGACACCACACTATCAGACAAGGCATTCCAATCATTCACAACTCTGCACAAAAAACACCTGTCTCTCACTCCCCTACTCACACCCTCTTTATACAGTTTCCAGGGATGACCTCTGGTTCTCCCCTGATCTCCCACTATTCTCTGTAGAACTTCTCCACCATTGATCCTATAACAACCCTTTACCAATTTGTAGGTCTCTATCATATCTCCCCTCTTTCTCCTGTCCACCAGACTCTGCAAATGATATCTTCTCAATCTTTCCTCATACTCGACATTCCAGTGGTCAGAAACTACCTTAGTCAGTCGCCTTTCCAACATCTCTTCATCCTTCTGAAAACCCAGTGACCAAATCTGGGCACAATAGTCCTTGTGTGGCCTAATCAAAGCCTTATACAATGGAACAAGAATCTCCCTACTTCTACACATCAGTGTCCTCCGCATCATTCCCAGAAGCCTTTGTGTTGTCTTCACAATTTTGGCGATGTGCCCCATAAATTTTAGATTCTTATCCACTATCACCCCCAGATCTCTTATTTCCTCTACCTCCAACAATATATTCCCACCAAGCATAAATTCTGCATCCCATCTTTGTTTTCCAAATTTTAAAACCTTACATTTTGCAACATTGAACTCGCATTCCCATTCCCGTGCCCAATCACTCAATTTATTCAAGTCCTTGTAAGGTCACAACATCTTCACTACTCTTTATGGTTCGTCCCAACTTTGCATCAACTGCAAACAACTGAATATCTCCATCGAAATCTTCGCCAATATCATTAATATACAAGTTAAACAGTAATGGCCCTAAAACAGACCCCTGAGGCACTCCACTAGTGACTTTCCTTTTCCTGGATATCGCACCCCCATACACAACTTGTTGATACCTATCAGATAGCCAGTCTCCAATCCAATGCACTAATCTAATATCCAAACCCATCTGCTCTAGTTTGACTGTCAACTTATCATGGGGTACTCTATCAAAAGCCTTTGCGAAATCCAAGTATATTACTGTGTATCCTTCTCCTTTGTCCAAGGAAGCAGTCACTTTATTATTATTATTATTATTATTATTATTCCGGCCTCCATGGAGTCAAAAGACTCATCTTGGGGGGTCGTTCCTAAGAAACACAGTCAATCAAGACTCATTGAGGGGAGGTCCCCCCCCCAAGAAACACAAAGTCTATCATACCACTCCTTGAACTCATTGAGGGGAGGTCCCCCCCCCCAAGAAACACAAAGTCTATCATACCACTCCTTGAACTCATTGAGGGGAGCCCCCCCCCCAAGAAACACAAAGTCTATCATACCACTACTTGAACTCATTGACCGTTCTCGCTCTCACCTCTCCATTGTTGTAACAAGTAAGTAGATTACTAAAACATGACCTCCCTTTAGCAAATCCATGCTGTCCATCAAAGATAATACCATTGTTGTCAACCCAACTCTGGATCCTAGTTCTCACAAGCTTTTCCAACAACTTAACCACAACACCTGACACACAGATAAGCCTACAGTTTGATGCTTGAGTTCGATCACCTCCTTTATGAAATTTCACAATCTTGCCCTCCTTCCACTCCTTAGGAACTTGACCAAGTGCATGACTCGTATTAAAAAAAATATGTCAAGGCAGGTGTCAACTTCCTGGCACATTCCTTCAGAATACGCGATGATATATTATCAAGTCCCACAGCCTTATTTACATCTAGTTTACTCAACTCCCCAAACACCTGTTGCTCACTTACAGTCAGTCTCTCTTCCCCATCATCAACCGCTCTCAATCTCTCCATGAAGTCAGATTCACAAGATTGAAAGATCTTTATGAACTGCTCATTAAGTATCTCCACCACACATTCTGAAACAGCTGTCATGGAACTACACTTTTCCTAAGGGATAGATGGATGGGTTGAAGAAGTAATTTTGATTGTGATGTTGAAACTCTGAAAATGATCCAAAAAAAAAAGTAATTAAAGTCATAGAGAGGTTATGGGAAAGTAAATCGTAAAGTTTGGTAGATAAGCAGAACTGAGGTAATATGATACATGTAAGTTAGTAAGGAGATAACATAGGATTAATACAGAGGTGATTATATGTAGAGCAGAGGGGAAAGTAGATACATGAGAGGCTATTTCTTGACGTTGTGTACAAGTATTGTGAAGAAAAGGAGTAGATTTTTTTACAGAGAGAGCATTGAGCAAGTGTAATGAATTCCTAACATGTTGTGAATGCTAGGGTGTGAATGAGTTTATTGTTCAATATGACAGATATGGTGCTTGTTGAATGAAACCTCCCATAATGTGTGTTCATTCCATTGAGATTTGTTGTAATAACATCAGGTACATTAAAAATGTAATTCCTCTATTATGATAGCTACCCACCCTAAAGAGATATGTCAGTGAAATAAAAAAAAAAAACAGTTTTAAGTCCCTACTTTATTTCATACACAATTTCTTAATATAATCTCCTCTCTTTCAATACATTTGATCTACTCTCCGTGTAAAAAAAAGATATTACTTATTCAGCTTTTACTTACTAATTCCTTTCACAACTGAGTAAGCAATAGCTTTTTGCATGGAGACTAGGACCATGAAATGCATTGCTTGAGAGACAATGAGAGTGTCAATCAACAGTGATTGATATTAAGAAGTGGTATGATACTTCATATTGCGTAAGCAGATCTCCTACACTGAGTCTTGCAACTTCTTGGAGGTCCCAGATAATAATAATAAAAAAAAAAAACTTGAAGAATTTACAACAGTAAGCTTTGAAAAACATGCAGTGGAGAAAATACTGCCATATGAAAAATCTCCCCAGTGTCAATTCAATAAATACTTCTCAACTGGTTAAATATCCCAATCATGTCACTCCTTTGTATTTCTATGTCTTATGTCTGCCTGACTCTGTAAATCACATGTACTCAGTCAATCCTCATAAACAATATACTGCAGTACTGATATCATATTTGCTACCCACTTCTGTATTCCCTTCATATGCTGGTGACCAGATCTGAACAGCATCTTATACAGGGAAAAATTACAACCCTCTTATCTCTGATAAATGTCTTTTTGAGTATTGCAGAGAATTTTATTATGATGGTTTCGAAAAACTTGTTATGTAGTAGTGAAGAAAACATACAGAAAAGGAAGAGAGAGAGAGAGATTATGTTGAAAAACATAATTTCTCTCCCTTTCAGAAATGTAGAAAATAAGGAAAAAACTTGCAATCAATCTTTCATATTTTAATTTCGTTGACATATCTCTTTTGCTGGGAACTATCACAACGGAGGTATTACCTTTGGAAATATTTCTGTATGGTATTTTTATTTCTGTAAATTGTGTGTGTTCTTATGGCCGATAGGCAAGATGAAAAACCTGACCCTGCTTCTTATTATTATTATCATCTCTGTGGCACAACTAGAAGAACAACAGGACATTGCATCCTTTGACTGGAAAAAGATCTAAGTTTGATTCTCATTGTGACGAGAGAAATCCTTAGTGAGTTAACTGATCTCATATGGAGGGTCATATAGCAGGGTCAGGTTTTTCATCTTGCCTATCGGCCATAAGAACACACACAATTTACAGAAATAAAAATACCATTGGTGGTGGTGATGGCATTTATAGTTGTTATGTATAGTGATTAGTAGCAAGAGAGATGGTGAGATGTGTATGTGAGATGGGTTGTCTTCATGACCTTTGCAACGTGTTCCCTTCAAATTCAAATTTTTATCAACCATCATACCATGATCCCTAGTTTCCTCCACAGCTTCTAGTGGCTCCACTAAGAGCATATGCAGCCCTAAATCAAATTTCAATCCTTACATATGGCTGCAAATCCCCATTCATTTGCTAACTTATCAGCTTATTCAAATCATTGCAAACAGCCACAATATCAACATTACTAACCACTCTCCCAAATGTTATACCATCATCTGAATATTTCCAAACAGTTTTGGAACCATTTTCTCATCACTGTTTTGTTTCAAAACAGATATCCTTGAGATGTGTCTCCAATTGAGGAACCAGAAGTCCAGTGGAACCATCTGAGCTTTAGGGAGGGTGTTCTCCAACTCTAAATATGATTTCTTTAATAGTTGTTTTCTCTTTGATATCAGATTTCACAAAGTGTGAAATATCCTTCCCAAAGCATGAACTATCCTGAATTAAGGAAATAACTAGAAGCCTGATGTAGTTATATCCTAAATTCAAGACACATCTCATGGGTATCCATTTCAATGAAGAGTAGGTGAAATCAGAGGCAAGAAAATAGTTCTAAAACAACCTGAAGAGTTTTGTTGATTGTTTAAAAAACTTGTTATGTGGTGAAGAAAATATACTGAGAAGGAGAGAGAGATTATGCTGAAAAATAATTTCTCTCCCTTTCAGAAGTAAATGACATGAAAATAAATAAAAACTTGCAAACTATCTTTCATATTTTCGTTTCTTTCACTGACATAGCTCTTTTGCTGGGAACTATCACAATGGAAAGGACTCATTGTAGGAGGGCACTCTACTCGACTACACACCTCACTGTCCTCTCCATTTGATCTTCCAAGTACACACACAACTCACACCTTCTCCACTACTTAATCCACCAATTATACACTACAACCATCAATACACAACACCATCTACTGCCCACCACTACCAACATTTACATAAATATTAGAATTTATGTAAATTCTAATATTAATGTAAATTCAATAAATTTCAAGAGTTCTCTTGACCAATTTGCCTATATGTGGTATAAAAAACCTGAGTTTTCAGGAGGAGGAAACCCTGCTACCTCTGTATGAGATAGGCTAAGTTACCTTGAACTGAAATAGCCAACAAAAAGATTCCTCTCGTCCCATCAAAAAACAAACAGTTCTTTTCTAACTGAAGGGTGCAGTGCACTGTCCCATTGTTCTTCCAATTGCACCACAGAGGAGCAATAATTTCAGTAAATTCTTGTAATAACAATAACTAATCATGATTATTCAATATGAACAAGAAGGTTCTGACACCTTCATAATGTGCAAGGAAGTTAAATATCAGACTTCGCTTTTATTGCAACTAATTATTTTAATGTTTTAGATTTTTTTATTCTTAACAACAGAGTACAATAATAATAATAACAACCAGTGTGAGGTACTACCAATACAATTTTTTAAAAAAATTGCCATTTTGCTATAATACATTATATCTATGCTTGTTATTACACTGTATAAAAAAGAGGTATAAAGAGTACCCTTATTTTGATTGTTTCGATAAGATAAAAATGTGGATTATAACTAATTTGACCTTATCGTTGGTAGTTATTACCATGAATTTCAACACTTTGAAAACCGTGGCTAATTATGTACAAACAATGCTGTTCTGCCATAATTTATTTTTATTATAATAGTTAAACTTGAGAGAGAAATTTTTTAAATAAAATCAAAAATGACAAAATATTTGACATTACCTGAAAAGCAATTTCCAAAAGCATCCAAATCCTCTACTAGTGGCTACTTCAGCACTATAACTAACAGTCATTCTTGAGTCTTAGCAGATTCCTATTATGTAATGCAATACAGATAAACATAATAAATACATTAAAAGAAACAAAATATTATATATGTTGTACAAGACTTTAGGCATACAGTCTAATCGCTAACCTTACTACCACTTAAAGAAATACCTAACTAGTCTACATAGTGCATTTCTTCTAAACATTTTATGGGAATGTGTAGCAGATTTTATTATGAATTAAGCAAACAGTAACAACATGTAAAAAATGTATGAACGTATATTTTCTTCTTTATTACAAGGAAAGCACAGAAAGATGAAAAGATCAAGTTTATTCCAAACTAATATGAACAATGTAGCATGTATTACTTACTTGTGTCATGGTCAGAGCAGCGTAAACAAGAGAACAACTTAATATTGGAGTTCAGGAAACAATGGTTAGTTGTAATTCAACACAGAGTTACTCAAATCTTTCATTAGAAACAACAGTTAATCATGATTTCATCCCAAAATCTGAGATAAACATGCAATTAGAATGGTTGAGTTTTGGACAGTATTGTACAGTTTCATAACTTTCAAGGAATAGACAATCAAACTTAAATCTATTTAAGCACTGAATCTTGGTTTAATTCCAAAGAACTGCAAGTCTAATGTGAATGACATAGTAAGTAAAGCCAAACTAATCAGATTCCAGGAATTAAACATAGTCCTGATGTTTCTAATCTCAGCAGAACATCCCATCTGTTTGAGATAACAGTCAACAGGAACAGGGTATTTGATAAACACCAGGCAAGGAGAGGAGAGTAGAGGGTATCTTATCCTTCATAGAAGGGTAGAAAAAGTACATAGTTTCTGAAATGGTTTGAAGGTGATGCACGGATAAACTTGTGATGAATCCAAGCTACAGAGCATGCCAACTCTTTTTACATTTGATTGCGATCTGGTTAGCGAATGATTATATAGGCCAGTCTGTATAACTGCAGTTGTGGTCAAGGTGTTGGGGAGATTGATAAGGAATAGAATACAGAATTGGGTTGATGGACATGGCATTCTTTATGAAGATCAGCATGGATCTGTAAAGGGTAGGTCCTGTTTCAGTAATTTACTTGCATTTTATGATAAGGTGACGCGTGTGTTAGATAAGGGAGAATCATATACAGTGATATTCTTGGACTTTGCAAAAGCATTTGATAGATTACCACATGATAAGTTGGTGTACAAGCTGCAGAGGATGAGAATAGACAGTATATTGCTTAGATGGATCAGAGATCGGCTCTCTAAATGATACTAGCAGGTATCGTTCAGAGAGCCAATCATTCAGACTTGTGTATGATGGAGCAGTCTCAAAAAAGAAGGGTGACCAGTAGCATGCCCCAAGATTCTGTTCTTGGACCCCTGCTGTTTAACTTGTTTATAAACAATATATAAACGATATGTCATGTGGACTGACTGGGGATCTTCAGTTATTTGCTGATGATGCAAAGTTGGGAAGAATTATAAGTAGCACTGCTGATGCTGAATCCGTTCAGGAAGATTTAGACTTTTTGCTTGAACAAAAGAGTGGGGGTTGTAGTTTTAATATCAATAAGTGCAAGGTGTTGCATTTTGGTGTGCAGAAATATAAGCCTATGTACTATATTGATGGTGCCGTACTGCAGGAATTGGATGAGATTAGAGAATTGGAAGTGATGGTTGATGTTTAGAGGGCATATTGTTAGTAGAAGTAAACTGAAGTTTAGAGGGCATGTTGCTAGGGTTGCAAAAGTTGCACATCGTAGTGCTGCTATGATAAGAAGTACTCTAACATGCAAAATAAGGAAGTGGTTATGCCACTGTATAAGGCACTGGTCAGACGACACTTGGACTATTGTGCTTAGATCTAATCACCAGATTTTCAATGTGATGTAGAGACATTGGAGAGGATCCAGAGATGAGTGACAAAGACAATATCAGGAGTTTGGAATGCTGGCTATGGAAAGAGGTTGAGGAGATGTGGATTGCAGAGTTTGGTGGATAGGAGGAAGAGAAGTGATATGATAGACTTTTAAGTTAGTGAGATGATTTTATCAAATTAATCCAGAGAGGATTATAAAAAGAGTAGATGGTGAGAGGGGGAAAACCAAAGGTCATTCCTGGAAGTTATGTAAAAGTGTGATGAAGAAGGGTGTGAGGAGTAGATTTTTTACATCGAGAATTGTCAATGAATGGAATGCATTACAAGAATGTGTTATTAATGCAAGGAGTGTTAAGGATTTTAAGATTTGGTAGGATAAATATGTTGTCAGTTGAATGAACCTCCTCCAGCTAACTCGCCTTCAATTGAAAAAGTCCATATAAAGATTCCTCTCATCATGACAAGAATCGAATGCAAGTCTTTTCCAATTGAAGCACATAATGTTCCACAGCTCTTTCAATTACACTACAGAGAGAGACACAAATTGACACCTCCTTATGGAGGCATCAGTGTTTTAACCTTTATATCAAAGTCATCATGAAGCTAAAAATTCACTTTTTACTGTTTAGTACTGCATAGGTCTCCTCCTCTTGCCTTTATTACAGCTTGATGACAGTGGCAGCGCATCGATAAAATCAATTTTCTGATGGATGCAGCTGTTAATTTATGATTCCATACCCTTATAATGATGTTTTTGGCTTCTTCTTGTGTATTTCAGTCTCCATTCTGTACCACAAATTCTCAAAGAGGTTGAGATCTGGGCTGTTTCCTGATGGTAGTTGCTGAATGGATGTTCATTGAGCCACTTATTAACCTGCAGCAAAAACTAAATCTTTTTTTAGAACTAAACTCGCTTAAGCATCAAAGCCAAATAACTGGGAGGAGCTCTCCACATTGCCTTTCAGGAATGCAGAGAATCAACTAGGATAGGGATCTTTAACCTTTCAGACAGTGCGGGCCACATTAAAAATTTCAATGAAGCCACTAAGCTACACTGCGGTATTTAGAATTGTAAGAAATATTTTCCAGATTCACAAGGAATGCTGCGCATTTGAAACTTTACATAAAATCCTATAAAAATAAATAAACTCAGCTTTAAGAGCATATGTAGGAATCGGGTTCATGATAAGTAAATACAATCAATACTTGAAAAAAGATAATTTAATGAAGAAAATATTCATTTTTTACAATGTCAATGGGCAACTTGGCAATGTTTTTCCTTGACTAGGATGTCGATGTTGGCATCAATGTTGGAAGTAGCTATGCGCAGAGTATTCTTGAGATGTTGGTCTGTAATCTGAGTTCTTGTTTTGGACTTCACATGCTTCATTCTGCAGAAGAACTGCTCACATAAGTATGTGCTTCCTAACAAGGCGCACATCTTCAAAGCATGCTGGCAAAGATTAGGGAATGCATCCTCAGAAATGTAGTGTTTGTAAAATGTAAGCAAGGGCACATTGAATAATTTTTATCTCAAAGAAGAGTTGCTTTGGAGTTCAAGCAGCTCCATTTGTACTGAGCCTGGAATTTTGGCAGCATTGAAAATAAATTTAAAGAAGACTGCTGGTTACGAAAATCACTAAATCTCTCTTCAAACTCACTTCGCAACACGGCTAATTTTGTAGTGTATTCATCAAGAGACAAACAGTTGGACTCAGCGAGACGCTGAAAATGAGTTAAGTCTTTTTTTGCGAGTTGTGCTTCCCAAAGTTTGAGCTTGGCCACAAAAGCTTTGATGTGATCAAACAGAGTATGCACCAGTTGATCTTTGGATTGCAGCCACGTATTTAGATCATTCATATACAATGAGATGTTGGTCACAAAGGCAAAGTCTGTCATCCACTTCGGATTGTTAAATTCCGCAATCCGATTCCCCTTTGTTTCCATGAACTGCTGTATTTTGCTCCTTAAGTCAAAAACTTTGAACCTTCCCTCTACTAAACCAACACATATCACTATAATAAACCACATCACGTTGATCCGCTTTGCACTCTTGGATCAAAAACTCTTGGAATTGACGATGATTCAATCCTCTTACTAATAATGTTGACGACAGTCACAATAACTTTCATGATATTCTCAAATTCAATAGTTTTCACACACAAATTCTCCTGGTGGATTAAACAGGAGTAATGGACGAAATCTTTTCCTTCCAGTTCCAGATCTTTCTGTAGCAATGCAACAAACTCTTTGTTTTATCCCACCACAGCAAGGGTACCATCATTACCCCTAGAGGTTGGTTAAGCTGAGGTCGAAACACTGGAGCATTTTCTTCGCGGCTTCAAGAATATCAGTGCCTTTCGTCGTTCCCTTCATAGGTATGAGCACTAGCAGTTCTTCTGTCACACTGAATTGTTGATCAATGCCACAGACAAAGACAGCCACTTGTGCTGTATCCTTCACATGTGTGCTCTCATCTAAAGCAAGTGAATATGACCATTTTTTTCAAGTTCCTTCAATGTCATTAGCAAGTTCTTCAATACGTCGTGCTACAGTTACCCAGACAAACTCAGTTTTTTAAACATTTCCTTATTATTTGGGCACAGAATATTCCCAGCAGCCATGAGGCACTCTTTCACAAACTCAGCATTCAAGAAAGCTTTTGATTTTTTAGCAATTTTTTCAGCTATTACATAACTTACTTTGACGCATGCTTCGCTCTCTTCCCTCTGCCTTTTAAACGTACCCGGCTGGCATTTTAAATCAATTTGGAGATGGTTCACTTTGTCCACATGAAGCCGCCCTTGAAGGTGATCGAAATTGGATGCATACTATGTCTCAGTGTCATTTTATATTGTATTCTTTTGATACTGACACTAACTCATGACAAATTAAACAACTGGCTTATCGTTGATCAGCACAAAATAGTACAGATTGGTCCGTTTTTCATTAAAAACCTGACAAGAATCATTTGATTTACGGTTTTTACTCGTAGACCCCATAGTGATGGAAGGTGAATCCAAAAAATTATCCAAAATGGCTGTATAATGGTTATTATCCACTGAATATGTCTCACACTAATGAAAAAAGTCTGGCAATATAAAACCACAATAGGCTATGGCTGACAAGACGAACCTGCATGCGCCTATACACGAATATCACACTGTTCACGACTGACTAAATGACTGTGGATGAAATCCTCTTATATTTATATGAAAATAACAATGTATCAAGAACCTTCGAGATGTATCTGGAAGGCACTAGACAGCGCACTCAAATGAACTACTGCTTCAGCCATCTACCTGCAACATTAGTACTAGTACTTAAGTACTGCTTGGTGCTGGTAGATGGCTGAAGAAGCATGTCCATTTTTATTTATTTTTATAGGATTTTTATGTAAAGTATCAATTGCACAGCATTCCTTGTGAATCTGGAAAGCATCTTACAATTCTAAATACTGCATTATAGCTTAGTGGCCCGAGGGCCTCATTGAAATTATTTTTTATTTATTCGCGTTTTAGTGTTAAGTAGTTATTTCTTCAAAATGGCCGTCAGGCCACTGAAAAGAGCTCTGCAGGCCACAGGCCATGCATTGAAGACCCCTGAACTAGGGCTTCTAACCTAAGTGGTGCACCCTGTTAGTAGGTATCCACTGGGTATTGAACAAATGAGGACGGGCTGGCAATGTGGGACTTAGCTGATGGATGGAACACGTCAAAAGAATGAAAATAGAAAGATTATCAAAACCAATATTAAATTACAAACTATTAGGAAAAAGAAAACCAGAACTTTCTCTAAAAAGATTCAATGATGACTTCTAAGGCCGGAACAGGCCACTTTAGACCTAAATCCTTGAAAAGTTTGATGATGACTTAACCAAGCAGTGACAGAACCATACCAGAAAATTTTCAAGAGGGCTGCAAAGAGGAGTACATATCAAAAACATGAAATGTGGAAAGCCACCTGGAGTAGATGATATTCGACCAGAAATGCTTAAGCATGGAAGTATAAAAGTTTTGTAGTGGCTACACTGCATAATTCAGAGGGCCTGGTCAGAAGGTGAAATTCCCAATGACTGAAGTAGAGCTCTCATAGTATCCATCTATAATAAAGGGAAGAAAGCTGAATATGAGAATTACAGAGGAATTTCTCTACCACGTGTTCTATGTAAGATTTATGCTTGATTAAATCTTACCTAGAACAAGTATGCTTGCATACTTGAAAAGAGGTTGAGAAAGATTGTGAAAGAGAAACTTGGAGAAGGACAAGCAGGGTTCAGGCCAAATAGAGATGATCAAGATCAGATTTTTGCTTTAAGACAAATAGTGAGAAATCATGGGAATATCACAAGGATCTCTACTTAAGCTTTTGTAGATTTGGAAAAGGCATACAACAAAGTGCCCAGAGAAAAGCTTTTCAAAACATTACAGTTATATGGTGTGAATGGAACATTATACAGAGCAATACATAATCTATATTGAAGTTGTCAGGCAGCAGTTAGAATTGAAGGAAATACATGAAGATGGTTTGATGTAAAATCAGGGTAAGCACATTTTCTCCACTTTTATTCATCATCTATATGGATCACATTATGAAATAAAGTGGCATCAAGCCTGATATTAGAATTGGAGATGTCAAACTTAGCTCTTTGCTTTATGCAGATGATGTTGTACTTCTAAACACATGCAGTGCAAGTCTCCAGGATTCTCTGACTAAATCGACTAACAGTTATACAGTGGCGAATTCTCCATGATTGCTATGCAAGCTCATTAATTGAGAAAGAAGTAATATTTATATGTTAATACATGCATGCATTTATAAGCATTCCATTTAGGCTTTTATTTTTGTAGACAGAAGATGTCTTAAGCTTGCGAAGCAATAATTGAGCTTTATGTTGTGTATTGAAGACCGATGCTTGCTCGTCTAGTCAAAGCTACCTTGGTTTGCTCGGTTGTAGGAGCTTCCAAGTCCTCGCTGCAGCACTGTGATTTCATGCGCGTGCATAGCCATATCCGCTCCTTCACGTAGTCTTAAACATAAAAGTCATACGCAGTCAAAGTAGCTCTAGCCAGTGAGCTTCTGCCAGCCTTTACAAGTGTGCATGTTGCTTGGGAAAATTAAGTTACAACCAACTTTTTATGACGATGTTATTGACCAGTTCATAAAGAAGAACCGTAGGGTAGAATTTGTATTAAAGTAGCTAAACTGAAAAAGCTAGAATATCATTTGTAAAATAAATGTTGTATTTGTATGATTAAATGTACATACATTTCTAAATTTCATACATTTCTAAATTTTTGCCAGGGAACCAGGGCGAACAGCGAAAAGTCAGCTACTGGAACAAATCTGAAAATAAACCCCAACTCAACATCACCAGAGTTAAAGATCGGTACTATCAACGTAAGAAGCCTGAATGGCAAAGAAATGGAGCTAGCTGAGGAATTAGATAAGTACCAGATCGACATAATAGGCGTGACTGAAACAAAAAAGACCAAAACTGGTGAGATCTTTCTGAGCAATAAATACAAAATGTTATATTCAGGCAATGACAATCAAGGAAAAGAAGGAGTAGCCATAGTATTCAACACAAAATACGAGGCTAATCTTCTTGAATGGCAGTCAGTCTCAAGTAGAGTAATGTGGGCAAATATGAGAATGGGGAACTGGACAATGAGACTTATTTGTGCCTATGGTCCCACAGAAGGTTCTACTAAGGTAGAAGTGGAGGAATTTTTTGAGGCTTTAGAAAAAGCAAGTGACACAATGAAAAATGAAAAGTTGGTCCTTGTTGGGGATCTAAATAGCAGAGTAGGAAATGATTGTGAGACATACAAAAATATTTTGGGAAAATTTGGAGAAAAGAGCAAAGCTAATAATAATGGCAAATATCTGTTGGATTTCTGCTCAGGACATGGACTGGTTATTACTAACACCATGTTCCAACATAAAAATGTGCACAAATTCACATGGAGAGAAGAGGCTAGGAATAAGAAAAGTCTCATTGACTATGTTATTGTTGATAGTGAGGTTTTCTCCCTGGTGCAGGACACTAGAGTGTACAGAGGATTTGAAATTGGAAGTGATCACTATTTAGTCTTGAGCAGGATAAAATTGAATTTCATATTGAAAAGAATAACATGTAAGAAAGTTTTAAAGCGAATAAAAGTTGAGCAGCTCTCAGATGTGAGCTGTAGACTAAAATACACAAAGATTATTGAAGGAAAAATGAAAGAGTTTGAGAACAGGAATCAAACCTTGGAGATTCAGTGGCAAACTCTGAAGAAAACATTGATTGATTCTGCCAGAGAGGCATGTGGTGAGGTTGTTTGTAAGGATAAAAAAATCAGAACTCCCTGGTGGACACAGGAGGTTAAAGAGGTAGTGAAGGAAAAGAAGAAAGCATACCAAAAGTTCCTGTCAAATAAGTCAGCTTATGCTCTTAGAGAATATAGAGACAAATGCAAGAATGCTAAACACTGTGTAAAACTAGCTAAACAAAAGTCATGGGAGGACTTTGGCAAGAACATAGAAAATAAATATCAAGAAGGTGGCAAAATATTCTGGAGGTTGTTGAAGAAGCTTAAGAATGGAGGAAAGAGTGCTATAAAAGGAATTAGAGATGATAAAGGTGACATGAAAATGGGAGAAAAAGATATCCTTGAAGTATGGAGTAATTACTTTGAAAAACTGCTAAATGAAACAAGCAGTGATGACAGCACAGTGGTAAAAAACAGTGACCAGGCATGCAGTCAGGAATACATATCCATACTTGAAGTAGAAAAAGCCATCAAAGGCTTGAAATGTGGAAAGGCAGCAGGAGTAGATGATATTCGACCAGAAATGCTGAAGTATGGTGGTATAAGAGTCTTACAGTGGCTGCACTGCATAGTTCAGATAGCCTGGACAGAGGGACGAATTCCCGATGATTGGAGTAGAGCTCTCATAGTACCCATATATAAAAAGGGAAATAAAACTGCATGTGAGAATTACAGAGGTATTTCCCTACTGAGTGTTCCTGGCAAGATCTATGCAAGTATACTTGAGAAACGGTTGAGAAGAATTGTGGAAGAAAAGCTTGGTGAAGAACAAGCTGGATTCAGGCCAAAGAGAGGCAGTCAGGATCAGATCTTCACTTTATGACAAATAGTCGAGAAAGCATGGGAATATAACAAAGATCTGTATTTAAGTTTTGTCGATTTGGAAAAGGCAAATGACAAGGTGCCAAGAGAGAAGCTATTCAATACGCTGCAGTTATATGGTGTCAATGGGACATTATATCAAGCAATACTTAGTCTTTATTTGAGTTGTAAGTCACCAGTTAGAATTGAAGGAAGTACAGGAAGATGGTTTAATGTTAAATCTGGTGTGAGACAAGGATGTACATTATCCCCTCTGTTATTCATTATCTATATGGATCACATCATGAAGGAAAGTGGTATTAAACATGATATCAAAATTGGAGATGTTAATGTCAGCTCTTTGCTTTATGCGGATGATGTTATACTTCTAAATAAATCCGCTACAAGTCTGCAAGATTCTCTGACTAAATTGAATAGCTCTTGTAATAGATATGGTATGAAGGTCAGCAATAAAAAGACAAAGACAATGAAAATAGGCAGAATCATTGAAAATGTCAACTGTGTTGTGAATGGAGAACCTGTGGAACAAGTAAAACATTTCAGCTATTTAGGCACGATTTTTACTGAAGATGGTAAATTAAATATAGAAATAGACAACAGAATCAGCAAAGCTGGTATGGTGGGAAGTCAATTGAATAAATTCATATGGAATAAGAGAGAAATTAGTCGGAACACTAAATTAGCTGTGTACAGGACAGTGTATAAACCAGTTTTAACTTATGGATCTGAGAGCTGGGTCAGAAGTGAAACACTTGACCAAAGACTAGAGACCGCAGATATGAGAGTCCTGAGAAAGATTATAGGTGTGAACAGATGGCATCAATGGCAGTATCATATTAAAAACGAGGATATTAGGAAAAAACTTGACATTGTCAGCATCCAGGAATGTGTTAGCAAAGCTAATCTCAGGTGGTATGGTCACTTAAACAGAATGGGCGAGGAAAGATTAGCAAAACAAGTGTTCTCTGCCAGGTTGGCAGGAAAACGACCGAGAGGAAGACCAAGATATAGGTGGATTGATACGGTACAAAGTGCTTTAGACGATAGAAATATGAGAACTGATAATATTGGAGTGTTGACAAGTAACAGACTGATTTGGAGGAAAATTGCAGATAGGAAATTAATAATGATGTAATTTTTTTCATGTAGTACTATCATATCCTGTACACCCCTTGAGGGTACATGGCAGGAATTTGATGATGATGATGACATTTCTAAATATATAGTTTTAAATGGTCAGTAATTCATTATTCCACTAATCATACTTCAATGAGACCTCTCACTCCCTGAGTGATAACAAGAGCAAGAGTGAATTTCAAGACAAGCATTCGCCCCTACAGCTATAACAGATTTGACATGAAAATTAGCAATAAAAAGACCAAAACTATGAAAATAGGAAGGAACATAGAAAACTTCATCATTTCTCAATCATGATCCTATAGAATAAGTAAAATACTTCAGCTATTTAGGCAGAGTTTTTAGTGATGATGGAGGTTAAACCTGGAAATACACAACAAAATAAGCAAAACTGATATGGTGGATAGCCAGCTGAATAAATGTATGTGGAATAAGAGAGAAATTAGCCAAAACACCAAACTAGCAGTATACAAAACAGTGTTTAAACCAGTTTTAAGTTATAGATTTGAGAGATGGGTTAGAAATAAAGCACTTGATCAAAGACTAGAGACCACAGATATGAGAATTCTTAGAAAAATTAAGTGAGTGAACTGATGGCATCAATGGCAGAATCATATTAAAAATGAAGATATTAGAAAGGAACTTGACATTATTAGCTGTTGAAAGTTTATTTTTCACTTAGTTAGACTATAATAAATTTAGTTTAATCCTTTATCCAAGTGTGAACAAACAAAGTTTTGCGCCTGAAAGTATCTTCAGGACTGGTGCAAACTTTGTTTGTTCACACTTGGATAAAGGATTAAACTAAATTTATTATTGACATTATTAACATTCAAGAATGTGTCAGCAGAGCTCATCTAAGATGGCATGGCCACTTAATTACAATGGGTGAAGAAACAGTTAGGCATTTGATGCCAAGATGGCAGGAAAGAGACCCAGAGGAGGACCAAGGTTTAGATGGATTGATTCTGTCAGAAGTGGGTTAAAAGCACAAAATGTTAGAAATGACAATATTGGAGTGCTCATTAGTAATAGATTGATTTGGAGGAAAAGTTTTGATAAGAGATTAATAATAATGTAAACTTAATAATCATGTAGTGCTGTTATAGTAATCTGAAGACCCCTTGGGGGGGGGGGGTATCAATTACTTACACTTTTTGTCCTATGACATGCAGCAGCATCATCTTGAAAGATACAGTTTGTCATTATGGTAAAGTGGTCTCTGATAGTAGGTAGCAATTCTAAAATTTTCTGGTACACTTGTGCATTCACTGAACCTTTTGTGATATGTAAGCAACCAACACCATGATATGACATGCAGCCCCAGATCATTTGACTGGCTGAGAATTTGTTGAAACCAGAGAGGGTTGAATTTTTCCACTAATCATCTCAGAACTGTCTGTCTGGCATCAGCATCCTGCAGGTTAAACTTTTCTTGTCAGAAAAAATTACTCTTTTCCACTGATCAGAGTCCATTTGGCATGTTTTTTTGCATCAATTTAACCGAGCCAATCTCATTTTTTTTTGGTTAACAAGGACTTCTTTTCTTCTTTTTAGAGTGCCTGACTATCAGTCCCTGTAGAATAAGTCTTCTCTTAACAGTTACAGAGCTTTCCACAAGTCCCGTTTCTTTTTCTCAGTCCTATTTCAGTCTCCAGATGATGCACAGCGATTTTTGAGGCAGAGCTACTTTAGAACTCGATCTTTTGTATGTTGTAGACAGTGGCTTTTTTCCTGTCCCCCTTCTTCTGAATTCCTTTCAGCAGATCCAGTTTCTTTCACTTTCAACAGCAGCCATACCACAGTATATTGACTATAAGACATCCCTTTTAGTTATTTCACAAGAGGAATAGCCATCTCTATTCAAAGCTTGGATGACACGTTTTCTGTGAGGTGTTAACTGGATGGAACTAGTCATAGTGATCTCAACACGAAAATGTAAAAACCAGCTCTTGCTGTATATTTATAGCACAAAAAATTCAGACACAATAGCAGCAACTATTACATTATACAGTAACCTGTGGGAATGATAAATGATGCAACACAATGAAATATCTAATGATAAACCAATGAAATTGACCATTTAACTACTGAAAACTATATTTATATAAGGCAATGCAATTTCTATGAACATGATTGCACGCGCACACACACACACACACAGGGATACCAGTTACATCACGATGCACTATAGTAAACTATAGTATTACTGCTCTGGCCAATTATGATCTGTCTCCATAATTTTAGAAAATGAATGCTGATCACTGTGTGACAATGAAAGAAAGGACCTGCCATATGTACTTTTTGCTACTTGTCAATCAACCATCCTCTTATCCAAATTAATAGTTTATAATATAATTTTTTTTTGCCCAGAAACTCGTGTTTTTCAGACAAATCAGCCCTTGAGAACACACGCAATTTACAGCCAAAAAATACTAATACTGATGGTGGGCAGTAGATGGCAATGATGTAGATGAGGATGATAGTAGAGTTAGGTGTAGTGGTGGAGATGGAGAGCTGTAGAGTGGGTGTCCTCCCTTGATGAATCTTCGGACTCCTTGAAGGTGTCACGAAATAATAATAAATAATCCAATCCCCATTCCTCCAATTTATTCAACAACCTTACATGTTATATCCTGTCAAAAGCAATAGTAAAGTCCAGTAATAACATGGTGTATTCATCTCTCCCTTGTCTAACTTAATTGTAACATTATTATAAAATGTGTGCAAGTTACTCAAATATGACTCCTTCCCTAAGTAAACCAATGTTGTTCAATACAAAGTACACTTATTTACATTTACAATGAATGAAGTGACTCAGGTGTGGGAGGAGAAGTTGGTAGCATCCATATCACTCACTTCAGGTTGATAATTCTTAGCAAAGTAGGAACTCATGTGCTAAACATTAGATAATTCTATTTATTTTAACTCTAGGAATATATCTGAATGCTAGGGATATATTGTACCATTTAAGTATTTTTCAATGCTTCCCATGCATCACCCATGCTCTTCTCATTCAGAAATGAATACCAGGTGACAAGGCCTAGCATTCTCCTCAGTCAGTCATAGTCATAATTCCCTGCTTGGTAATTAAGTATGTAACTGTTTTTGAGTAGGACATCCATATATAATTAGCCACTTTCCAGGTCAGCACAGCATAATCACTGTCACTAAACAGAAGTAGACATGCCTTTAACAGAGACTCCTTTCAGGCCACTCTTTTACCATGATTTCCCTCTATCAGTACTGCTTGTAGAAATTGTTTCACGAAACTCATTAAATTTAGTTGCCTTTGTCTCGTGAGGTTTCATCACTACCCAATTGATCTTGGAATAATTAAAGTCTCTTATTAATATATGATTAATAAAGTCTCTTATTAATATCTTTGAAATCCATAAACCTAATTTGGTATGTAGTTAATCTTCACTAGAAACTGATCCACTAGGCTTGTAATAACACCCCACTATGTGTGTGATTTTGTTGGACTCTACCTCACAACAAATAGCTTCAAACTTACAGTTACATGGAAGAATGTTACAATATTGCAATCAGCTGGATGTATATCATGTGAAATCATTAAGGCACAAACTTTCCCATGCTACTGAATTTCCAAATGTCCCATAGGGTATTTTAACACTTCCCAAGCCATTTCTACTCTTCCGCCCACTTCATTCCTCAATTCAGTAATATCAAGAATAACTTTATGAATACAGGTAAGGCTATCATTATTGCTGGTTTTAGGAAATGAAAATTTATAGAGTTACTGAGGGATAACTGCCTCAAACAGCAAGGGATGGAATGAGAATCTGTCAATAATCAAGTGAATGTCATATCTTCAATTAGTGAATGTAATCATGCAGTTTTGCACTGGGTGATGACAAATCACATTGGATGGACTGTATGCTGAATTGTAAGAGAGGTAATTATAATAAGTGTATGTAGAGGTGGTGTTAGGTAATAATAATAATAATAATAAACTGAAAGGCAGCTTGAAGCAGTCCATTGACATGGACTCCTTTACTATGCAGTTTCTTCAAGCAATCCATTGACATGGATTGCTTGAAGAAACTGCATAGTAAAGGAGTCAACAGTACATGCACTTTGGTCAAAAGATATGACTATATCCCCAGAGTTAAGAGAATAAATTGCATGGGAGAACTGTATGAATAACCAGATGGATTTTTGATCCTCTATACAGAACAGTATGACTTGTTAAAGATGGATCCTATTTAAGCAATCTGCTCACAGGAATCAAATGGATATAACGCATTACTTCTGGATTTCAATAAAGCATTTGACAGGATTCCATACATAAGATTGTTATACAAACTCAAAGGATTAGTATGCAAAATAAGCTTCTGATATGGATAAGAGAGTATCTGACTGACAGGTATTAGTGATATATGATAGTGATGGTTCTAAAAGAGGAAGTGGTGTACCAAGGATTCTGTAATTGGCCAACTGTTTTTCAAGTTATGCATTAATAATACTGGAGATGGTCTAGAGGATAATATCTAGTTATATGCTGTAGATGTGAAGTTGGGAGGGTAAAGAATGGTAAAAAATATAGCTGATATAGAATCCGTGCAGCCAATTTGAACAGACTGATTCTACAAGAAAATTATAACGAATACGAGGGGGGGGGAGGCTGAAAAGTTCTGATAAACACCTAAAATAAAAATGATATTAAAGCAACTGATATAAAGAAAGAAGAAGAATATGAGGGTTAAAACCCTTTAAACTTCATGTTTCATCAAACTATAATAATTTGTTCTTTTTCTTTTAGGATATATATAAGAGGACATGTCAGACATCAATTTGTTCATGGCGATTATCACAACTTTTCAGCACTCCCTTGTATTAGTTCAATGTTGCTGATATGCAAGTATATGCATTTTGGATTGAAGAGATTTCACACATTAATGATCATTTGCTAAACAATCAATACTTGGGATAGCTAGTTTAGGAATGCACTGCTAAGGTGGTTAAGTCATTACACTACATTACTGCAATGTTGAAGACAGCAACAACTAGTAGGAACATTCTGCCGCTTAAGGCTTTGATAAGATCATGTTTGTACTACTGTGCTCAGGTATAGTCACATGGATTCTGTGGTGATGGAAAGACAATCAAAATACTTCTGTAATGAGTAATCAAGATAATATCTGGCCTCAAAACTCAGGAGGATAACTTGAGGAAATGTTCAAAGTCTTACAGTATAGATATAAGTGCGATTTTGCAGCTGTTGGCAGATAGTGGGAAAACTTGTAGTCATCCCTGAAAGATGAGTAATGGTGTTGTTAAGAACAATGCAAGGTCCAGGTTCTTCTGATGATACATGATTAGTATGTGGAATAAACCATTGAGTGTTGGAAGTGTGTCTTTGGTGAATAAGTTTAGCAGGGATTCTCACTTGATGCATCACTGGAGTAACCCATATAATAATAACAATTCAATTATAGCAATCCTGCTAATGTTACATAATCATTTTTATTTATTTCATTATATATTTCGTGAAGTTTCATGGAGGGAGGAATTGGAAGGCTGGGATATCATTAGCGCATGGGAAATTGTGAAAGAACATTTGTTAGCAGCAATGGTAAGTTGTATACCATGAGTGAGGAAGAGGACACAATTTGGAGTAAAGTGGATGACAAACAATATTAAACAGGAATTGCATGCGAAAAAGAGGTTATGGAAGAGATATAAGGAGACAGGTGAAGAGAAGATGCATGAAGAATATAAGACACAGGCCAGAAGAGTGACTAGTATGGTAAGGAAAGCGAAACTGGAATATGAGAGGAGATTGGCCCTAAGATCCAAAGACTATCCTAGGGAATTTTTTACCTTTGTGGCCAGTAAGAGGAGAAATGACTGTGGAAGAATGATATTGTGGGATAAAAATGGGAATAGAGTGACTGATGCAGAGGACATAGTGGAATTGTTCAATGAACACTTTATTGGAGAATTTCATCCTGGAGGAGTCAATTTGAATACTACAGGGATAGAGCAGGTTTGAAGTTTAGAAGTGCAGGAGGAGAGTGTGCTCCACATACTGAGTACTCTGGATGTCAGTAAAGCTTTGAGACTGTATGGTATTTCACCACGAGTTTTGAGAGAATGTGCTAGGGAACTGACAGTGCCTTTAACCCAGCTTTACTGACATCCTTTACTTTACTTCCTTCCATTCCCTGGGAAAGGTGCCCAGGGAATGGAAGGAAGGTAAGATAGTGCCATTGCATAAGGGTGGTAAAGACTGGAAGTGTCTAATTATGGACCAGTTTGTGTGTCATCAGTAGTTGTTAAGATCTTGGAGAAAATAGTGAGGGACCGTATACGACATTGGGAAGATGAGGGTAATGTTATCTGTGAGAGTCAACATGGATTTGTGAAGCAGTGCTCTTGTTTTAGCAATATGCTAGCCTTTTATAATAAAGTTATAAGAGCAGTAGATGAAGAAAAAGCATGTACTGCCATTTTCTTGGACTTAGCAAAAGCATTTGACAGGGTGCCACATGACAAGCTGATATTTAAGTTGCAGCACATGGGTCTGGATATCAGGTTGGACAACTGAATTCAAGATTGGCTGCCCGATAGGTATCAGAGAGTTGTGTATGGTGGGGTAGTTTCAAGGAGGCAGAGGGTTACAAATGGGGTCACACAGGACTCAGTACTGGGACCTATATTGTTTAACTTTTATATCAATGACATTGTCAGTGAATTGCAGGGGGATATTCAGTTGTTTGCAGATAATGCAAAGCTGGGAAGGGTTATTAGTAATAGTGCAGATGTGGTAGCCCTGGAAATGAATGGGAGTGTCAGTTTAATATAGCAAAATGTAAGGTCTTGCAGTTTGGGACACATTGATGGGATGCTGCATACTCTATGGGAGGAGCTATACTGGAGGAAGTAGGGGAGACAAGAGATCTGGGGTTGATGATTGATAGAAACCTGAAATTTAGGGGACATATTGCAAAGGTGGTGAAGGTAACACAGAGGATTGTAGCAATAATGAGAAGGACACTGACCTTCAGAGATAAAAGAGTTATCATTCCGTTGTATAAGACTCTGATCAGACCACACTTGGACTATTGTTCTCAGATTTGGTCCCCAGGATTTGAAGGGGATAAATTAACTGTGGAAAGGGTACAGAGATGGATGACAAAGATAGTTTCAGGAATGTACAATTTTGGTTATGAGAAATGGCTGAGGGAATGTGGACTGCAGAGTTTGGTGGATAGAAGAAGGGGAGGTGATATGATTGAGACTTTTAAACTGTTGAGAGATGGTTACAGGGTTGACACTGGGGAGTTCTTTTGCTTGGTTGAACAGCAGGAGTGAATGATGACAAGAGACCATCCCTGGAAGTTATGAAAGGAAACTGTGAGCAAGAGGATGAGTAGTGGTTTCTTTGCATGCAGGGTGGTTGAACCGTGGAATGCATTGCCTGATGGAGTGGTGAGAGCGAGAACGGTCAATGAGTTTAAGGAGTGGTATGATAGACTTTGTGTTTCTTAGGGGAGGACCTCCCCTCGATGAGTCTTGACAGACTTTATGTTCTTAGGAAGGACCTCCCAATGAGTCTTTCTCCATGGAGGCCTGAATAATAATAATAATAATATATTTTGTAACTGATTATAAAATTCAATATTATCCTGTTCTCTTTCTTCTTCTGGAGCATATAAACCAATTATTGTTAAATAACCTTTATCTATTTTTATTCTAGCTTCTATTATTCTTTCATTCCATAATTTAATTCTTAACTGTTTTGAAAGGAAATTATGAATCCAAATCATTACACCTGCTTATGGTCTTTGGTCTCTGTCAACTCCATTATATATTACATTAAAATTTTCAGTTTTCATGGTCCCTTTTAATTTCTTTTTTGTTTCAGTGATTGCTGCTATTTGAAAATTTCTTTCATTTAATATTTGGTCTAATTCTATTTCTTTATATGATATTCCTCTTACATTCCAGTTTGCTATATGTACTGTATTTTGTCGTTTCCATTTTCATTTTACCTTTTCCATTCGAGAGTCGCTTTCCATAGATTCATTCTGATTACTTTTCTCTATCAACTTAAAAGTAAAATAGTGTTCTCCATGTCATTTGACCAGTCTGGAGATGGACAGTCCAGAGGTAGGGCTGCTATCTTAAGGCTTCTGGACTAGCCTTCTTACAAATTTAAACCCATAGGAGGAATTGGGTATGCTGAAGGGGAAAGAGTAGATTATAGTAGAATTTTATATAGGGGGACATAGATATAGGCCAGAAATGGAAAGACCCTAGGCCTTCGAGTACACTAATAGCATAAGGGTCATAATATAAGAAGAGTTGGCTGACCTTATAGAAAAGATTAAAGTGAGGGGATCTTCTTCAAAGTAGAGGAAGAAGAGAACAGATCCAGCTAGGGGGACCATGAGAGTGCCACTTCCCTTACTATCAAGATGATCGCCCCTTATGGCCCTGTTGGTCCACGAGTCCTCATTCAATATATTTGGACCACCCCACCATACACACACACACACACACATATATATGATGGGCTCCTCGATCTGCCACCCAGGGGACATGCTCTCTAGAAGTTACAGGGTTCTCCTGCAAGAGGAACCGCCTCTTAAGAGATTCAATGGTTACTTCTAAGGCTGGAAAAGGCTCTAGGCCTAAATCTCTTTGATAGGCATGATGATGATGATGAAATAATAGCAATCCTGTATCCATCATATTTTTTTAAATGTATCAATTATACACTGTAGTAATCCTGTGACTCCTAAACAAACTCTCCGTCTACCATCAATCCCAGGTAATTAGCTTCACTGGTCACATTTATCAAATTACCATGAACTATAATTCATGCCTGAAATGTTCCCAGTCTAAAATGCATACGCTTATACACCAACACTGAACTAAAATTTGTTATCACTCATTACCAGATATCAGCATAATGCAAATAAAAAAGTGTAACATCATAAAGGAAGTAGGTTAGTTCAATAAGACTCAGGAAAATAAGTGGAATGATATGTAATGTTCAAAGCCAGATTTAGTGGCCCATAAGCTATAACGATTAACAAGCCCTCTCTACTAGCTAAATTTGATGTTATTTATACTCAGGGGTGCGCCGGCCATATGTGCAATGTGTGCGATGCACACAGGCACCAAAGGGAGGAAAATACTTTTAAAAAAACGTTTTTTAAAAGTGATTTTTTTATTAGAGGGGGGGCGCCAACTAAAGTTTTGCACACAGGTGCCTGACACTACTGTTGCACCCCTGTCTATACTGAGGTGGAGGCACTTGTAATGTAAGGCCCTAAGCTGTAGCTTGTCTTGCTTATGTGTAAATCTAGTCCTGGTCATGCTATTTCAACTGAATCACAAGATCTATTTATGACCAAGACCTCTTTTATGTCTTTGACTAAAAAAACCTGTTAGTTATACCAAGTACTTGGAGCAATTGAAATGTCAGCTTTAGATCAAAGAAGAAGCTGTTCATTTTTTTAAGTTATTCTCAGAAAAATGTATATAAATTTTTCATTGTAATTTTTGTATGCTGAGCAACAATATTCAATAGCATGTAAAACAGTAGTGTCATAAACCCAAACAAGCTCAAGATGTTCATTTAGCATTCAAGAGTGAGAAAAAAAAAATTGAATTTATAACACAACCGCATTGTTCTAAAGTTGCTGCTGTGTACATAAACTCTCTTAAGTTATGCCTGCATCCTCTGCATTTAATACGGTACTCGGTGTCTTGTTTTTCCAGTAGTTGCAAGGAGAGGTAATGAACACTCCTCCGGTAGGAGAGAATCCTCAAATAACTTCAAAAGGCATTAATTATATAGGAATAAAGTCATTTTTCACATATGTTAATCATTATAAACGTTTATATGCAATCCACTACTAAAGTTCTTGGCCTATTACTAAAATGCTGTGTTGCTTTTAGCAATGAATTAAGGCACACTGTTGTTCCTTTCGTTCTGCATTTACCGCCATCAGTATAATGTGGATACACTACCCTATTGAAAATTTCAGCAGTCGCCATAGCAACAGCGTCACGCCGTTTAAAAACATCACAAAAATAGACTTATAGAGTGAAGCTTACCTAGTGTAGGAGTGGGCTTCCGTCTCACTAACGCAAAGCAATAAGTTTACTCCCTTAGGACCAAACACTTACATCGCAGTGTCGTGACCGCTCTACACTTCTTGATGAACACCTGTAACCATTGATATCATAAGCACAGTAAAGGGCGGAGAATGGACGGTCTGACGCCATTTGAAGCTGCTCACGTGAATTTAAGCCTTCCAAGACAGGCGCTTGCAAAGGACTCTGACGATTTCTTGTCTAATAATCCTTTGTTTTAAAACAAATGTGACTAACGATTGAAACTTACTATTTCGGATCTCCATTGCACTTACCATGACGTCTTCAGTTCTAATCCCGCTAAATCAATATGTATAGAAAACTATAAGCCGAATGATACGGAAACACACCGGCACTACACAGCATGATGGTACCGGTAAAAGCTGCTGTCAAAATCAGCTGTATTGATTCTTAGATGGCGCTCCTTAGGAACGGTGTACTGGTTACAGCATAGGCATGGTTATTGTTTTATGTGGTTTATTAAAATTGTCAGTTTAGAAAAGTCACATTCTCATATTGCTCTTGAATTCAAATAGGTCACTGACCGCAATTCCTATTGTATTATCATTATTACTGTTTTTATCATACATTTTAGTCTCATCATCACTTATTTAAAAGTATTCGTCGGAAGGAAAACGCATTCAAAAAAAAAAAAAAACACAAGTGAATATTCAAAGCATCTCTCTCTCTCTCTCTCTCTTGTTATATTATTATTATTATTACATGACACCTTTGTCGTGTAATAATAATTTTCAGACACTTTCAAAGACTCATCGCGGGAGGGCACTCTACTCTACTCCATATTTTCGTTATACTGTATTTCCGCTCCGTGAGGTACTACTATCAAAGTGACAAATTGAGCACTTTCACAATTCTACAGCAGAGTTTGTAATAATATTGCTAGTGGCGTAATGAATAAAATTCTACTTTTGGGGGGGGGGGGGTTGTTACATCTGGAATATCACATTAATACTGTATACATAAGCGCGAGTGTGTGAGAGAGACACATATACTTGGCATATTCAAGTTTCGTAAAAATAAAAGAAAAGAAAAGTTTTAAAAATTAAAAATAAAGTGCATTTTCTCTCCGAAAGTTTTTAACTCAGTGATGAGACTAAACTCTCCACACGTTCTGTACATTTATAAGACACGGTCATCGCAATATATATTATATAGCTGCATGCAGGCTAGAGAAGCAGTATACTCTGGCAGTATACAAAAGCATACTATAAAATTAATGAAACATTGCATTAAAAATAAATAAATAAAATAACTTCCCGACAGTGAATCAGCCACCATTACTTGTTTTAGATTGATCGAAGAGGGAATCTGACCTTCTCACTCTCCCAAGAAGAGAAGAAAAATGATTATATTTTATTGCAGCTCACGCTTCTCAGTGTGAACTGTGCTGGGCTATTATGTATTTTATCCGTATTTTCTTTCTTTCTTTCTTTTTTTTTTTAATCTTGCTCCCACCTGCAGAAAGTTATTTGCAAACCTACATTACATTTTGTTGGTGGGTTAAGGATATTGGTTTTTTTTCTATTTTTATCAATTATATATATATATATATATAGAAAGTTTTTTACCTTGGGTATGGGTAGTGGCTCCTTGCCTTTAATGCATAGCATCATACATCTCCTCAAGGAGATGGGTTTTGCATTAAGGGTAAATATTAAGAATAGTGATCAGAGCTTATTCCACCTTTACCATGAGTTGCCTAGACTTGCACTATGTGCAGGCGCAAACTTGACTTATTTGTCTGTTTGCTTACTTGGGAAATGGAGTAAAACCAGGTTTAAAATAGCTTGGCATTTTTAACACACACATATATATATATATATATATATATATAAAATAAGCCGAAATCTGAAACGTTTTTATGTCACGTTTTTTGTCTTACCAGCCCGGAACTCGGGGGGGGGGGGCGCCGTAGGCGCTAGAGGGAGGATCCCCCCTAGTATATATATATATATATATATAATTATTGTATATTGTATTTTTTATTTATTTTTTACATAGTCCGAAAACCTTGTTCTGGAGACCAAACATAGAACTTTTCAAACCACTTCAGGCCTCTAATAAGCGGGGAAGAGATCTCACACCGGGCGATGAAATTCATCTCCCACCTAAAGACAATCACAAACATCTATTTTCAAGGCGGGATTCGAACCCGCTCTCCAACAAGCTGGGGGGGCTCGAATCCTGCCGTGAACATTCGGCAAACTAACATTAACTACACTAACCATTCAACATCATAACAACTGCACTAACCATTCGGCCAACCAGGCGGACAACTGCGTGTGTTTTCTGACAAGTCTGTCTCTTTCGTAGAATAGAAAATCCGAGCTTCCGAAAAACCTTTCTTGTGGTTAACTGATATTTGAAAACTGATATAACCACAAGAAAGAACATACTAGTAGCAGTGAAGGTACATGAAGGTAAAATGTTCTAATATCCTCGTATGTTCTTTCTTGTGGTTATATCAGTTGCTTTAATATCATTTTTGTTCTAGGTGTTTATCAGAACTCTTCCCCCCCCTTTTTATATAAGGCATTCGTACGCATGAATTTTGGTGGCCCGAAAACTTGGAGACATTAATAGTTTATTGACTTGTAGAATTAACTTTCATTACAAGCTACTGAAAAGCTGTTATGAAAACTTGTATTTTTCATACTCTTATTTCTATACGTTTTCTATAAAACAATAACTAAATTTAATCAGAACCAAATTCTTAACGAATTATAATAACAGTTTTATACAAACCATGAAGAGCATTTATAAGCTTCACTCATCTCAAGAAAAATCCCGTGGGTTTCTATGTAGTGTGTTCCAGAGAGAAGAAAATAACCAAACTCTGGAAAAATTCACTGGCAAACCCTGAAGGGAAAAAAAAAAAAAAACTGATTCAGTCAGAGAGGCCATGTGGTGAGATTGTCTGCAAGCATAGAAAAATCAGAATTCCAAGGTGCAGTCAAAAAAAAGCGAAGAAGCAGTCAAGGAAAAGAAAAAAGCTTTTCGAAAGTTCCTGCTGAGCAAATCAACTTGTTCTAAGAGAATATAGAGAAAACTGTAAGAAAGTGAAACACAATGGGAAGTCATGGGAAGATTTCGGTAAGAACACAGAGTGATGTTCTTAATATTTGGAAGGTGTCCGATATTTTGTAGACTATTGAAAAAGTTCAGAAATGGAAGAAAGAGTACTTGAAATGAATTAACGGTAATAAAGATGCATGAAAAATAAAGAAAAATATTATTTTTACGTCTTTTTTTTTTTTTTTTGTCTGTCTTCATTTAAAAGAAATGTATATTCTAGATGTCTGGAGTGATTACCTTGAAAGACTGCTAAATAGATAAAATATTCAAGCGGAATGCAATCAGGAATACATATCAATACTTGATAGAAAAAGCCATCAAAATCCTGAAATGTGGAAAAGCAGCTGAAGTAGTAACATTCAACCAGAAATGCAGAGGAAAGTTTTACAGTGGCTACACTGCATAATTCAGAAGGCTAGGTCAGAGGAACGAATCCCAGGTGACTGGAGTAGAGCTCTCATAGGACCCATATATAAAAAGAGGAAAAATTGAATGGGAGAATTACAGAAGAATTTCTCTACTGAGTGTTCCTAGTAAGTTTTATGTAAGTACTTGAGAAATGGCTAAGAACAATTGTGGAAAGAAGCTTAATGAAGAACGAGCTGGATTCAGACCAAATAGAGGTTGTCAGGATCAGATTTTCACTTTATGACAAATAGTCGAGAAATCTTTGGAAAAAGCAGTATTTAAATTTTGTAGATCTGGAAAATAAATATGACAAGGTACTAAGAGAACAGCAATTAAAAACACTACAGTTATATGGTGTAAATGAGACATTAGGTATAGTCTATATTTGAGTTGTAAATTAGCAGTTAGGATTGTAGGAAGTATAGGAAGATGGCTCGAAGTTAAATCAGGTGTGAGACAAGAGTCCATATTGACACTGTCATTCATCATCTATATGGATCACTTTACAAAGCGAAGTGGTATTAAACCTAATATTGAAATTGGAGATGTTAATCTCAACTCTTTACTTTATGCAGATGATGTTATGTCTAGTTAAATTCGGTACTAGTCTGCACGTTTCTCTGACCAAATTTCATAACTGCTGTAATAAATTTTGTATGGAGATAAGCAATAAAAAGAAAAACACAACGAAAACATCGACTGCATCCTGAATGGAGAACCTATAGAACAAGTAAAATATTTCAGCAATTTAGGTACAATTTTTAGCGAAGATGATAAATGAAATATGGAAATAGACAACAGAATTAGTAAAGCTAGAATGATAGGAAGTAATTTGAATATACTTATATGGAATAAGAGAGAATTAGTCAAAATACTAAAGTAGCTCTATACAAGACAGTATTCAAACCTATTTTAATTTATGGATCTCAGCATAAATTAAAATAGGTCAAGTTTCACCAGGATTGACGAGTCGATCTCTTTGTTTCGTATGGTAAAAAATAAATAAATAAAGTTTTCCAGTATTTATTTATGTATTTTTGTTTTAATGGAAAGAATCGACTGAAAAGTTTTGATACACAGACTCAGTTACAATCAAAATAAGAGATTTGATTATCTGAAATCTGAGCGTTTGTTTTACTGAATTCTTGTTGTCTTTGTCAACATTAGCCAGCTATATCAAAATATAATTAAAACTTTATGTATCTCTCTGTCCAAGAGAGAGTTATACTCCCTCCCCAAATGATTAAATATTAACTTCGAATTAACGATGTCATTTTTTCACGCAAGTATGTAACATACGAGTATTATTTTAATACTGGATTTTGCTTTTAAAACAGGAATTCATTAATGTGACTGATCTTATCATTAGAAAAATTTTTAAAAATGCTTATGCAATAAAAAATCAAATAAAGCTGAAAAAGGTTCAAACTGAAATTACTTCAGTAGAAAATTTCGAAAAGAATATGACATGTTTTAAAGAAAAAAAAAAAGGTATGTGTGATCGCAGATCGTAGAATAAATATTATCCATAACTAGACAACGTCACATTATATTATACATTCAGTTAAAAAAAAAGAAAAAAAAAAAGAGGGACAGTAGGCGGGGAATGATCATTGGAAATAAAGAGGAAAAACGGTCTACGCGTCCTCTTTTTTTTTTTTTTTTTTTTTTTTTTTTTGATGACACACACGGAAAATAAATGGTTTCTTTAACATTTGATATACATCATTATAATGGGCTTCTAAAGAATTATAATGTCATTCGGTGATGACGAGACAAGTGAAAATTATCTCTTATGACGCGTATTTAGGTGCTATAAAAATCACCTCCCTCATCTGTTCACCAGTAAAAATAAAGTAATCTCGCTCCCATATTATTCTATTTTCTTTGTAAAAAAAAAAAAAAACTACAATTACCTTTCTGTTGCACAAATTCCAAAACTATCACTCAGCATAAAACTGGAATATATAACATAACTGACAGAATTCCAAACAATATCGCATATAATAATATTTTTATGATAATTCCACATGTCAGGCTGATAAACGGATGTTAAAGTATCGCAGATAGATAAAAAGTTGAGAAGAAATAAGAAACAAAGACAAAAAATTGGAGACTGTTTAAAAATACAGCAGTAGACAAGTGAAAAAAAAAAAGTGGTACTGTGAGTTTTAAGTTCAACAGTAAATAAGTGTTGAATATTTAATTGATCTATCTATAAATAGCATGGAAATGTATTTGTAAGGATATTTCCATGCTATTTTGTATGTGCTCAAGGATTTGAAGAGCCTCTTAGCTAGGGGGGATGCGGAGAGGACGGTCAACCCCGGGCGGCACTTTGAACTTTTACAGTTAATTCTAAAATACAGTCTCGAGAACTCAGTTCCAAATATAGTAATACTACTGCGAATTTTCCTCACAATTGCTGCAAGTGTTGCTAGTTGTGAGAGGAGTTTTTCTAAATAAAATTGATTAAGAATTACCTACATTAGTATGAAATAGACTTCGCCAATGGCATCGACGATTTTGCTAACAGAAAAGCAAGAAATATAACATTTTAGAATGTTGAAATTAAAGTTTTACTTCAAAAATAAACATAGTATTTTAATTTATTTCCCTATATGTCATTTTGACTTTTTGTAGTATTTGTGGTGTGTATCGAGAGGGGCGGCAAACTCAAGGATCGCCCAGGGCGGCAACAGCTCTAGGTACGCCACTGCTCTTAACAGTTGCTTAAAGATAAAGTAATGCCCTATAGTACTTTATTTAATGCTGAGGAAGTGATATATGTAAAATTTTAATGCCAAGAATTATCCCAAGCAGAGAAATTTTATATTTCTCTGCTATATATTTCTTTGGGAGGGATTTAGTGTCGTCAAACGTAATACGGTCAAACGCGTTGTCAGTAACCCCATAAATTAATGGTTTGAAGATCAGACGTAGAAGTACTTCTACCAAGTTTTTTTTTTTTATTTGGTAATGTGAAATTTGTCTATTATTTCATTAGGTTCTTTTGACCGATTAGTCTATTTCCAGGATGAAAAACCCTTGCCATCCCCATATGAGACAGACTAATTCCTTCAGCTAAAAAGACATGATAATAATTCCATTTGTACTAGATGGAATTCGAGTCTAGTACTTTTCAATCGAATCGCAAATGGCACGTTGTAACCCCATACCTACTATCGATTGAGTAGGTGAGAGCCCTGTTATCAGAAAAATTAAATTTTGGGTTTTCAGTTAACTGAAGATCACCGATCGTTGTACAAAAAAAGAGGTGAAAGAATACTCCATCATTAGTTGCAATGTTTGAAAACAAAGTTAGCCCACAAATAATGTGTGACCAGAGAGAAAGCTCTCGATCCAGTTGCAAAAAAAAAAAAAAAAAAAAAAAAAAACGGACGAGAGATCGTTGTTATATATAGGCCGTTGTTCCAAGCCCGATTAAATGAATTAGAATTGCTAAGAGCAATCATTTGGTTTTTCGAAACTTTTGGATGACATTTGTTCAAAAATGAGTGACACAAGTAAAAATATTCCCTTTTAACCGACGGTAGTGAAATCCACTGAGATCTTAATTAGTTCAGTTCCATAAACGAAAAGGGAAATGAAATTGAATGGGAGAATTACAGAAGAATTTCTCTACTGAGTGTTCCTAGTAAGGTTTATGTAAGTACTTGAGGAATGGCTAAGAACAATTGTGGAAGAGAAGCTTAATGAAGAACAAGCTGGATTCAGACCAAATAGAGGTTGTCAGGATCAGATTTTCACTTTACGACAAATAGTTGAGAAATCTTTGGAAAACACAAAGGTCTGTATTTAAATTTTGTAGAGCTGGAAAAGAAAAAAAAACTCAAATACTTAAAAATACTGAAGTGAGAGCAACCGCACATAGATGCTAGATTAATAACTTGCAATTATTCCACACTTTAGTAATTCAGAAAAGGAAGATGGATATTTCGATAAAAGCCAGCTGCAATATATCTAGTTCTGTGTTCTTGAAGAACACAGAACTAGATATAGGAATAGGATTTAAAGTGGAATGAAGAAGAAGAACCGTTTGTTCAGAATAAAAATTCTGTTAATGTGTTCAGGGCAATGCCTGGATCGCAGATCTGAAAACCGTAATGACACCATGGAAATGAGCACAGAAAGCATAAAGGTCATCCTAATTAGAAATAATACCAAACAACGTATAAGCCTTAAAAAAAGGGGGGGGGGGGAGAAGAAGATCTTTCAAGATCAAGATAAATTGATTGATATCAGCGTCTTGGACTAAAACTCAAAAGTTAAAACCGTTCATGAAATTGATGCTCTGTCACCATAAAATGGAAAATGCTGAATTTCTGTGAAGTCATCGGTCTACAACAAACAAAACCTCCACCTGTACCTTTACACTGTCCGTTAGCAGCCCTAAATATACCCCCAAGGCAACAGGCATTAAGCAATCAGATCCAAGAAAAAACTGTCTGAAGTGAAGCAGCGCGGGAGGGAGGGAGGGAGGGAGAACATCCACCACTTCACAGGAAAGGCCTGTGAGGAGGTAGATTCCTTTGTGGTGCCAGAAACTATAGCAGATAGATGAGTTTCATTACCTGGTTTAATATCACCACAATATATTGGTTAGATTATTATTTTCATCTTCTAATTCAAACATTTGCAATGAACGTATCATTGAAACAATTCTGATTCACATGAAAACATACATTCACCATTCTACTTTTGATTCTCAGAATTTTCAAAATTCTCATTGCCTATCTACCTTGTACTGCACAAATCACCAAACTTCCAGTTATCAGGTAGTACAAACTAATTGCTAATTTAAGTGCTAATAGAACTTAATTCTCCTTTAATCCTTGCAAAATAAGAACATTTTTTCCCCAGACCTTACGTTTCGCAACACTCAAACATTAGGACAATATAAGATTTCTCTTCTGGAAAGCGCTGTCTTGCAGTCTTTCTTAACATTAATATACAGTATTACAAATATTGCCTTCTCAGTTCAAAAAAATTTGTTCTGTCTTTAAGTCAAGATGTGACTTTACCTCTGAATAAGAATAAGCTCTATATAAATTTCAAAATCTATATCCAGTAAATACTATTTTCAAATTAGCTAACGATGCCTGTGCAGCTCAGTGGAAGTGACTTTGCATTCTCTGTGCTAGACTTAAGTTCTAGTCTAGTCGCCTACTAGAGGAATTTTTTCTAAGCCTTTCTTCAACAGTTCCTGAGTTAGTCGATCTCTGGTATGGCCAAATTGGATTTTTCTTCTGGAAACTCGTGCTTTTAGCGAATCTATTCGACTGCAAAAACAGAGGGTGAAAGAGATGATAATAGTGGCAGGAACGAATGATTTGAAAGAGGACAAAATGGAAATCATAGAGGATGTGAGGGAGTTGTTTGAGGTAGCAAAAGAGAAGAGTGAGAGAGTTAGGATGGTGAGTATCTTACCGCGGTATGACAGCGAAGTGTTTAGAAGGAGGGCCATAATTGCCAATGACTTTATGCGTGGGTTATGCATGGAGAGTGGTGTGGATGTGTGGAATGAGTTCGATGGGCGAAAGGACTTATATAAGATGGATGGGTTACATTTGAATGGAGTTGGTGTACAGAGACTTGAAAGAGTGTTGATGAATGATGTGGAAGTGGATGTACAGACTCAGGGAAACTAGATTTATTAAGAGGGGGGGGGAGTAGATATGCAGGCTTTAGGGGGGGCAGTTAAGTGTATGAATGAGTATATTATGCCCGGGCGAGTACGACGGACAACAAATCAGAATGGGATAATTAGTATAAGGAATCAAAGTAGGGATGGGACAAATGGGCTTCTGCGATTCATGTACACTAATGCCAGGAGTATTAGGAACAAGAAGGAAGAGCTTTTGGCCATGGTTGGCACTTCCAGGCATTAGTGAAACATGGCTGACAGAAGATGATAAAGCTAGTGGGATTGAATGCGATGGGTATAGCGTGTTCAGGAGTGACAGGGTGAATAAAAAGGGGGGAGGAGTGTTATTGATGATAGCTGATGAGCTTCAGCCAAGGAGTATAGAAGTTGAACTGCAGGATGGGGAAAAAAGCACATTTGAGGCTGTTTGGTGTGAGATACAATCTAGCAGAACAAAATATACAATTGGGTGCTGCTATAGACCGGGTGATGGAGTGGATGGTGGGAATAGTATGCATAAGCAAATAGAAGAAATGAATGGAAGGAGGGTAATTATTATGGGTGATTTCAATTATGGTAACATTGACTGGAAAGAGGAGAGGGCACATGGGAGGAAGGAATTGGATTTTATGCAGTTATTAAGAGACAACTATCTACGGCAACATGTATTGGAAAATACCAGGGGGCAGAGAGTGCTGGACCTAGTAATTGCAACTGAGAATGTAGCTGTAACGAACATGACCATGTTGCCACCAATTGGTGAGAGTGACCATAAGGTCATGACTTGGGAGGTGGCTAAAGGAGTCGAATTTACAATTAAGACAGGGTATATGTGGAATTACTGGGCTGGTAAGTATGACAAGTTTAGGTGTGTGCTTGGCTCAATGCCATGGCATGTAAAACTGCAAGGACTGGATGTTGATGGTGCATGGGAGGTGGTTAAGAACTGTTTGCAGGAGGCAATGGTTGACTGTATACCAAGAGTCCGAATAATAAATCAGGTAGGGGTTAAATGGATGAATAACATTATTAAGCTTGAGCTGCAAAAAAAGAAACAATTGTGGAGGGAATTTAAGGAGAAGGGTGACCATCAGGTGCATGAACAGTATAAAGCTCAGGCCAGGATGGTAACAAGGGTGGTAAGAAAAGCAAAAGCAGATTACGAAAGGAAATTGGCCATGCAGGCTAAAGAGAATCCCAAACAGTTTTTTCAATATGTTGCAAGTAAAAGGAAAAATGCTCATGGTAGAATGATCTTAAAAAATGCTGAGGGTAGGGAGGTAACTGAATCAGTCGATGTTGTGGAATTACTGAGCGAGCACTTTGCAAGAGTATATCATCCAGGTGGTGGCTTTGCGGAAATGGAGGAACCAACAGCTTATACTGGAATTGTGATGAATGAGGTAGAGGTAACTAGTCTATTACAGAACCTCAATGTCAATACATCTGTGGGATTGGATGGTATACCAGCTCGTGTCGTACGTGAAGCGGCCAAAGAATTGTCAGTGCCCTTGACCATTATGTTTAATTTGAGCCTCAGGACTGGGTCAGTCCCAATGGGGTGGAAAGAGGGGAAAATAGTTCCACTGCACAAAGGTGGTTCCAAGGCTGCTGTTGAAAATTACCGGCCAATCAGCATAACAGGAATCATTATCAAGGTCTTAGAGAAAATGGTCAAGAGGAAAATACAAGATTGGATAGAAGAAAATGGGATACTGTATCGGGGACAGCATGGTTTTGTGAAGGGTAGGTCATGCCTCAGTAACTTGCTCACGTATTATAACACAGTGACGGCTGAACTGGATAAGGGTAATGGGTTTACAGTGGTTCTGCTGGACCTTGCTAAGGCCTTTGACAGGATACCACATGGAATTCTAATCAGTAAATTACAGCATATGGGAATGGACATAGGGTTGGTGAGATGGATAGGAGGGTGGTTGACGGAGAGATATCAGAGAGTGGTTTACTCAGGAGTAGAGTCCACAAGACGGCCTGTGACTAGTGGTGTACCACAAGGATCTGTTCTTGGACCACTGCTGTTTAATTTGTTCATAAATGATATAGGAAAGGATCTGAGAGGAACAGTTCATTTTTTTGCGGATGATGCGAAGTTGGGTAGGGCAATAGTGAATGCAGATGACGTCAAAATTTTGCAGGATGATTTGGATAGATTGGAGGTCTGGGCTAGGGAGAATAGATGTCAATTTAATGTGGCAAAATGTAAGGTTATGCATTTTGGGGTGAAAAGATGGGAGGCAGTTTACTGCATTGGTGGAACCGTGCTCCAGGAAATTGATGAGGCACGAGATTTAGGAGTGTTGGTGGATAAGGAATTGAAATTTAGGGGACACATTGCAAAAGTGGCCAAATCAGCTCATCAAATCACTTGGTTGCTGAAGAATACGTTGACAAGCAGAGACAAGCAGGTTATTGTTCCTCTGTATCGAGCCTTGATAAGACCTCATCTCGACTACTGTGCTCAGATTTGGTCACCTAGGTTTCTTCTTGATGGGGAGGAGGTGGAGAGGATCCAGAGGCGAGTGACCAAGATGATAGCAGGTCTGTGGAATGAACCGTATGAGAACAGGTTGAGGATTTGTGGGTTGCAAAAATTGGTTGATAGGCGGAGGAGGGGAGATATGATTGAGACATTCAAATTACTGAAGGGTTTCTATAAAATTAATTCAGAAGATATTTTTGAGAACAGGGCTGGTTGTGGGAGGACTAGGGGACATCCATGGAAACTGGGCAAAAGTGTGGTTAGTAAAGGTGTTAGAGCTGGGTTCTTTACTTTTAGAGTAGTGAATGAGTGGAATGCGCTCCCTGAGTCTGTGGTGGATGCTGTGACAGTGAATGTGTTTAAGGCGAGGTATGATAGATACTGTATGAATGTCGAATAGTTGTGATGAAAATGATTTGGGGCCTCCCTCGATGAGTCTAATGACTCCCTGGAGTTGCCCGTAATAATAATAATAATAATAATAATAATTTTTGTTCCGTAAAATGAAGAAAATCAACCGCAGAACCCACAATATTTCAAACAGTTAGGGGCTGCGATGTGGCGCCACATGTCAGTCGTTTCTTTGGCATCATCGGATGGCGCTTTTAATTAGTGACTATTCACCTGTCTATACATCCTTTAATGCGTTTTATTCACCAAATGAAGGATATATGTACAACTCTTTTATCCCTAATCTCTGGAAATTGATAAACAGTTGTCTATTCTTGGTCATCGCCAATGATTGAGTCCATGGCTACCGATGATTTTGAAGATTTGGAGCAGGAGTGCAATAGACAACTGCTTCATCTTATATTGTGGAATTCTTTCTGATTACATAAGGCTATACTTCCAGATCTAGAATGACACTGATGTGCTACAGATTTTGTGCTCTCTCTCTCTCTCTCTCATGTGGAATGCTTATGTAGTCTTATGGAAAGATTTCTGGTACCAGTAAACTACAAGAAGATTAACCGTTATACTTTCATTCTATCTGCAAACTTTTTTTTTTCAAAGATCGAGTTAATCGATCTTTGAAACAGACAAGTAAGTTTCGCTCCTTGTGAAACTCAGTTTTTAATCTCGCAACTCACAAAACAGACTGGACACACATTATTTCAGACAATGCTATTGCTGGTAGGGCAGTTGTATAACGTAATGCAACATGAGCATCAAAATCATCGATACAATTCAGCGACAGATGAAGAACAATGGATACTAGCTATCTACCAATTTCCAAAGAATTGTTAGGCACAGTCCTACCTATCTTTTGGAAATTGTTTGTAGTAAGGGTACATTCAAATAGACATACAGTATTATATTCTTTGAATAACGACTTAAGACAATAGATACATTGTTAGAACTAAGGACTACGGGATGATGGCAGCTATCTGTTGCACTCTTCTCCACGGATGCAGATTAAATTAAAGTAATGAATAGCCTTGGGCCAGACATTCTGTGATCGGCTAAGTGTGGAAGCTAGGTGTCCACTAATTTTAAAAAGTTGGTTAGAACTAAACTGCTCTGTACTCCCTTCTTGATTCACTGATATACAGTGGCGTAGCTAGAGTTTTTGCCACACGGGGCGGTTATTGAGTTTGCCACCCCTCTCAATACACACCAAAAATACTACAAAAAGACGTATAGGGAAATAAATTAATACACTATGTTTATGTTTATTTTAGTTGTAAGTATAGTTGTTAAAAACTAATTATTAATTAAGTAATAAAAATTACTAAATTAACATAAATAAAACAATCGTCGAAAAATAAAATTGTCTCACGTGAAAAGTGCCGTCAGGGGAGTACCGCTCCCCCTAGCTACGCCACTGCTGATGTCTATATCCACACCCTATTGACTGACTAGGGGGCTCCTCCCTCTGACGCCCCCCCCCCCCCGAGTTCCGGACTGGTAGGCCGGTTCTCCTTGGATTCTGATGCCTCGAAAAGGGGGTTCCGCCTCCCCTGGCGCCTACTCCCCCCCCCCCCCCCGAGTTCTGGACTGGTAGGCTGGCTCTCCTTGAATTCTAATGACTCGAATTATATATATATATATATATATGTGTGTGTGTGTGTGTGTGTGTGTGTGTGTGTGTGTGTGTGTGTGTGTGTGTGTGTGTGTGTGTGTGTGTGTTAAAGATACCAAGCAATTTTATAAGCTAGGTTTTAATCCTTTTTCCCAAGTAAGCAAACAGACGAGTAAGTCAAGTTTGTGCCTGCACGTAGTGCAAGTCTGAGGCAACTCATGGTAAAGGGGGGGGGGGGGAGTAAGCTCCGATCACTTTCCTTAGAATTTTCCCAGAAAATACTAAGAAAAGTGATCGGAGCTTGAAAAAAAGTTTATAAATTTTACCTAAACAAGTTGCCACAAGGTGCTTTGACCTTATTAAATATAAAAATCTCAGGATGAGAGTAAGATGCAGAAAGTTTTTTACCTTGGGTATGTACTATTGCTCGGTATCTTTAACATAATACATACCGAAGGTTAAATACTTTCTACATCTTACTCTCATCCTGAGATTTTTATATTTAATAAGGTCAAAGCACCTTGTAGCAACTTGTTTAGGTAAAATTTATAAGTTCTGCATTACTTCAACCTTGGCATTTTTATGTCTAGCTCCCACTGACGAGACCTCAATAAAGGTCGAAACCGGTCTTGGTAATGACCCTTGCCTTTAATGCATAGCATCATACATCTCCGCAAGGGGGATGTGCTTTGCATTAGAGGAAAATACTAAGGAAAGTGATCGGAGCTTACTCCACCTTTACCACGAGTTGCCTCAGACTTGCACTATGTGCAGGAGCAAACTTGACTTACTTGGGAAAAAGGATTAAAACCCAGATTATAAAATTGCTTGGTATCTTTAACATAGTACGCAGCACAAGAACAAGCCATTAAAACCAACGTTATGAAGGCAAAAATACAAAAAATTCAAGAAGACAGTAAATGTAGATTGTGCAAAGAAAAGGAAGAAACGGTAGACCACATTATAAGTGGATGCAGCAAAATCGCATAAACTGAGTACCGTAAAAGGCATGATAACGTAGCTAAGATAATTCACTGGCATTTATGTAAAAAGTTTGGGTTTAAAGTATCTAAAGACTATTGGAAGCATAAAGTTCACCAGAAAGTGGTTGAGAATGAAAAAGCTAAAATACTCTGGGATTTCAAAATCCAGACTGACAAAAGCTTGGAATGTAATGCACCCGATATTACAGTGGTTGAAAAAAGTGAAAACAAGGGTGTTAAGTTTATCGAATATCAGTACCAGGAGATAGTCGGATTGACGACAAAAAAAAAAAAATGAAAAAATTACAATATATCGCGATTTGCAAATCGAAGTCGAACGAATCTGGCAAAAGAAAACGAAAATTGTTCCCATAATAATAGGTGCTTTAGGCGCCATCCCGTAAACATTGAAAAAACATCTAGAAGCGCTCGAGTTAGATGGATTAAAAATTGTGCAGCTGCAAAAGGCCGCTTTGTTCGGCACAGCTTTCATTTTCAGAAAGTATTTCCACAACTCATACACCCTTGGGTAGGGCTCGAATTTGTGGAATATAACCAGCCTTTTCTTAAGACTGAGGAAGCAAATCAAACTTTGATGATATTAAAAAGTTCGAATGACTAAACACCGAAAACAGTAAAGAATGGGATTTAATTGGAACACTACTAGTTTCGTTGATAAAACAACTTCTTCAGGTGTCGAACTACAAAGAATTATATACATAAAAAATTACAGAAACATTACATAATAACGACAACAGATCTATTATAAACTGTAGTACAGTTTAAACTGGAATACGTGCTATAGTTCCAGCTGGATGTAACTGCATGTGAGAGATATCGCGAGAGCGCCACTACTGGATAGCAGAAATGTGCGCATCGGATAAATTGTAGCTGAGGCTACTATTCGGGTGGGTTGAATCGAGTGAAATTTCTTTGGATATTCGAGAATACGTCTCTCAAGTTCATTATAACACTTATGTATGTTTGAAGTTTGAGACCAGTCTATAAGATGTTGACGGCCTTCGTCGGAGTTTATTGAGAAAAGGACGTGGCTGGAGAGAGGGCTAGCTCGGGTTCCGTTGTAGGAAATATCTCTCTTGTGTTCCTCAACACGGAAAAGGATAGATTTATCAGTCTGAACGTAGTAAGGTTTTCCACAATTACAAATAATCTTGTAAACTCCTGGGTACTGAAGAAAGTGATGTTTTTCTTTAGGTCGACTGAGGATGGAACACAGTTTAGGAAACGCAGTGAAACATGTTTTTATGTTGAATTTCTTAAGAATTTTAGCTAGTTTGGGAGAGAGGGAACTGATAAAAGGCAAAGAGATATACGCTCTTGGAGAAGAAGTGTCCTTTGTAGTAGGTTGACGATTGCGGAAAAGAAATTTCTCAATATTTTTAGAGAGAGATCATTGTTGAGAAAGGTCCTTTTTAGAAAATTAAGTTCCTTTTGAAGTTCTATCTGGTCGGATAATAATGATCTGGCTAGATGTGCCAGGGTGGAGATAATGCCAAATTTCTGTGGAGGGTAGTGATGGGAGGATGCATGAAGTGCCGATAGAACTTCAAAATTAACTTAATTTTCTAAAAAGGACCTTTCTCAACAATGGTTTCTCTCTAAAAATTATTGAGAATTTTTTTTTCCGCAATCGTCAACCTACTACGAAAGATTCATCTTCTTCTCCAAGAGCGTATATCTCTTTGCCTTTTATCAGTTCCCTCTCTCCCAAACTGGCTAAAATTCTTAAGTTCAACATCAAACATGTTTCACTACGTTTCCTAAATTGCTTTCCATCCTCAGTCGACCTAAAGAAAAACATCACTTTCTTCAGTACCCAGGAGTTTACAAGATTATTCTGGTCTCTGTCATCCAGATAACTTCAGTTTTTTTTGTTTTTTTTTAATGACATACACGGAAAATAAACAGTCCACAGCGCAAAATGTTTTGTGTTGTTGAAACCTCTCTAAGGCGACTATCAACAATTCCTTCAAGAGAGGTGACCTTTCAGACAGTGGTCCATGGAATACAGTTCCTGTGAATATATTCCTTGTAAGACGAACAAGCAAAACGGAATTTAAATTACTGAACGAAGTGTATAACATGAGAAATAAAACCTTAAAGTCGATTAGTAAATATGTCATAACGAAAGGAATACATACTACTGCATTTGAAGCAGGCTAACTCTTTTCTGTATATTTTGTGGGGGGGGGGGGAAATCAGCCAATAAAATACAGTAGGGATTGATAAAGTAGTGGCGATCGACCTAGAGATTTCGGCTGAATATCGAATCCCACTGTGGGCTTGGATATTTGTGATTGTCTGTGAAAAACGAGAAGAATTTTTTAAGTTTCTTCTATATTGCAAAAACGATAAGAAGGAAAATTATTAATTTTGTATTGCGATACCATAACTCTCTCGTGTAATGGACATATAGGTCGTTTTGATATATGTCACCTGTATGCAGTTTTAAGCATTAGAAATATATAATGTGAAAGACGTTGCAATCACTGATATATAATAACGAAAGTTATATTATTAAAATATCGTCATAATTTTTTTTATGTGACTCCCATTCAAGAAAGATTGCAGATCTATCTTACACTTTTTAAGCACATTGGGGTGGAGAGAAGGCTAAGGGTTACATGATCCCGGAATCCTCAAGAGAACAAGGTCTCGAATAAACATAGTGATAGTCTCACACACCAGGACAGAGTAGTGTCAACCACCTAAAAGCATTCACAAATATCTATGTCCACACCCTATCGAATTCAGCTGTAAGCACGGATGTTTGTGATATCCTTCATTCATTCATATATACATTCTCCCAAGACAGACTGAGTTAGCATGGGAGAAGTAGACCCAACCTCTCACCACTAGTCAGGAGAGGCCTTCCTCAGCAATGAGAGAGATTAGAGGCTGTAAATAAAATACAGTAAGTATACTGATTATTTATTATTATTACTTGACACCTCCAGGGAGTCCAAAGAGGGAGGGCATCTACTCTACAACTCTCTATCTCCACAACCCACACACTACACCAACGCCATCTACCGTCCACCACTAGTATTTTCACAGACAATCACAAATATCCACGCCCACAGAGGGATTCGAGCCCGCAGCCTTTTGGCTGGAGAGCGGATACGCTAACCACTCGGCCAACCAGGCCGAGTAATTACAGATTTATTATTTGTAATTAGTTAAGAAATAAAAATGTATTAATAATAAATGTAATAGGATAGTTATTTGACTTAAATGAAAAATATATGTTTTCCATTTAAGATTTACGAAGCAATGGCCAAAATCCGAGATCTCTAGTCTTGTAACTTTTGGAACAAGTTCGTCTATTGTTGTCTCTGTATATTTACAAATATGAGAAAAGTAAAGCAAAAAAAAAAAAAAAAATCAATAAGAATGTCAGAAGTCGTTCAATCTGAAAACAAGGACTTACGAGAGGGTATTCTGAAAATAATACAGTTTGGTAATTCTCTAGCAAAGAAAATGTTAGTGAAATTGGCTGTTAGCGTTAGCTTCTCCAATAACCCTTGTAATATATTTTCGCCACAGCGTAATAAGTTTTTCAAATCCGTCGTAACTCTTCGGAATCATTTTCGCACCTCAACTGTGACATGTTTGTTGTTTTTCCAAATAGATACTTTAAGGTGTGTTTTCAAGTTAGGAAATAAAGAGATGTCCATGCGCTTGAACGGAAATCTGGATATTTCCTAAATACGATAGTCGTTTAAATGTATTTTTGTGCTCCCTCACGTTCTCATGTTGTCAAAGTAATCTCAGTGCTAGTGATCTCTGACTTATTCTGTCGTTCTGTTTTACACACCTCGACAAACTTGTAAAAGATTTCTTCCACGATGTATATGCGCAGTATTCAAGTTCCAAATGTCGGCAGTGTATTTCGAAAGCCCTCTCACCCTCAATTACAGATTTCTTCTCAAGTCCTCTTTGCCTTTTATACTGTTCAAAAATGGAGTAATCAATAAGAAAAGCATCGTTTCCAATAAACTTTTCATAATTACCAGTCTTATAATTCCACATATATCCCTTTATAACAGACCTTCTCAAATGACTGATCACCCTGCAAGTGATCACTTCATGGTCACTCTCACCAACTGATGGAAGGTTTATAATAGCATCATCTGATGAAATTCAATACCCTTGATCCTCCTGTACCCTTTGTTACGTACTGCTTAAAATTCTTTAACAAATATTTTATTCTGTTATATTTTTGTCTAAAATTTGATTCTGTAAAAAATCAATTATTTTAGTCCATATTACTCATTAAAAACTTTTATCTTAATAAAGATATCTTATTGATTTCTTAAGGCTGGTTTAGCGAAGGTCAAGAATTCATTGTTTATTAGAAATGCTTTTTTTTTTTCTTTTGCTTCCAAAGTTTAGATTACCCACCTCTAATAAACAACAAATTCTGCCTTCCTCAGAACTTGCTGCTGTACAAAAAACATTTTAAGGTACTTTTAAAAGTTATTTACAGAGAAGTTCTCGGTATTCGTGGAATTAACTGCCATGCATATGTTGAACTTTTATCATTACTTGGGATTGCATTTCTGAGTGAACTACTCATAAATCTGCACGCATAAACTAGATGGAATTTATGACGAAATGAGCACTGTCACGAATTTTCACTTAAGTCCATAGCATGGGATTAGATTTTCGGAATAATATGCGTATTCATTAGCATTGGTGTTATACATAAAAAAAGTCAATAATATACAACTGTAAGGTGAACAGCATTAGCTATTTCTGAATAAAAGTAGATTTACTTATTTAATAAATACTTAGATTTTGCATACATTTACAGAGGATATCATTTACATACACTTAGTTTTTGTGTACCCATCCTGATTCGAAATAGATGTTTTATAATAGACGTTTATAGCTGTTCGCAATATCTTTAAGCGAAAACGGATATTTATGAAAAGAAATATGAGCATGGAATACATTCTCGATCTGACGATTTTGAACTTTTTCATGCGTTTATTAAATTGGATTAATAAGTGATCTCACTAAAATTATTGGATAGTTTTTAGTTAATAATCGTACTAAATTTTATGACAAGATTTTTGCTTTACGCATTATGATAGAGGCGTCAGAATCTACGACAATTATAGTCTGTTGAGCGACAGACCATAATTGTCTGTCTATTAAGTTATCATTGTAATCCCCAAGACGGGTTGAGACAACCATAAATAACTTTCTCATACAGTCTGTATGAGTAATTATAAGTTTTAATGTTCCACTTTATTTTCTTCCATTTCGAAGTTAGTGCTTCTCTGCTCTTTTTACTTCTCATTGTATTGATTTTAATGAATTTTATTTGCTTAAAATTTACGATGGAAAATTAAAGTAGGTTTCTATCATTTTTATCATTCAGGAATATATTCGTTTTCAAACTCTTACGGGCCTAACTCCACACGCAAGAGATCTCAAGACCTATAACACGACATTGCAGAGATGTTTCGAACTCAATTTTAACTGTTAAAGTTAAAAATTGTTATAGTACTGCAGTATGACATTAAAGATTTCGACCTCTTTTATTTTATTTATTTATTTTTGTTTTATTTTAATATTCAAAAGAATCCATTTCATGAATTACTGTTATATTATACTGCCTTATTCTTTAGTCTCATTATTATCGGACTGTATTAGTGGAAAGTAGTAACAGCTCGGAACATAAGCATAGTAATTAACCTAAATAACTAAAATTATATGCAGTTATTAAATAGTTGCATTCAGTTATTTAATCCGTGACACAAGCTGTCATTCAGAGATGGTAAAGGTCTTCACGAGATCGATGAACGCTTAAGCTACATGCAGGAGGTCAGATGACGTGAATAAGTCCGTTCGTTACTTCGGAAATGACGCAGTTACACGCAATTCCTTTCCCCAACCCCGTTCACATAGACGTACACTTAAGCTTAGATTAAGCTTATACTGCAATCATGTGACGATTTTAACAGATTGGATTGACAACTATCGTAATCCTAGCTTATAACTCCGCCTCTGTTCATTACGAGTAATTTGAGCATCAGACAAAAAAAAAAAAAAATAAGAAAGAATTTTTGATATAGATAGGTAATGCAATATTAAGTGCGCACCACGTTGCGACTGTATGTGAACCGAACCGACTATCAAAAACGGGTCTCTCCTAATGTACATGATGTGTATAGCGTCTTGTTATAATAAGGATTTTTACGCTTGCCACTTGAGCTTGACATGCGTACCAACGGAATTTATACTCAACATAGAGCAATCCTGTGTATATACAGGATGACTAGCACAGCCTACGCAGAAACAAGCATATTAAACCGATAAAAATAAATAAATAAATAAATAAATAAATAAATATATATATATCATCATCATCAAATTCCTGCCATGTATCCTCAAGGGGTGTACAGGATATGACAGTACTACATGAAAAAATTACATCATTACTAATTTCCTATCTACAATTTTCCTCCAAATCAGTCTGTTACTTGTCAAGACTCCAACATTATCAGATCTTATATTTCTATCGTCTAAGGCACTTTGTACCGTATCAATCCACCTATATCTTGGTCTTCCTCTGGGTCGTTTTCCTGTCAACCTGGCAGAGAACACTTGTTTTGCTAATCTTTCCTCTCCCATTCTATTAAAGTTACCATACCATCTGAGATTAGCTCTGCTAACGCATTCCTGGATGCTGACAATGTCAAGTTCTTTCCTAATATCCTCATTTTTAATATGATATTGCCATTGATGCCATCTGTTCACGCCTCTAATCTTTCTCAGGACTCTCATATCTGCAGTCTCTAGTCTTTGGTCAAGTGTTTTACTTCTGACCCAGCTCTCAGATCCATAAGTTAAAATTGGTTTGAACACAGTCTTGTATACAGCTAATTTAGTGTTCCGACCAATATATATATATATATATATATATATATATATTAGTCGGAGACATATATATATATATATATATATATATATATATATATATATATATAATATATATATATATATATATATATATATATATATATATATAACATATATATATATATATAACATATATATATATATATAACATATATATATATATATAACATATATATATATATATAACATATATATATATATATATAATCGAGCTAATTTTTCCAAATTAGCTCAATTATAACAGAGAATACTAAAAGTACTAAATGTCATTAAGTTCATCTAACCAGAAGGGAAATATTATTATCATTTTGAAGCGTTTTGCCAAATTCCACAATAAAAATAGTTCAACTGAAATCAAAACAAGTATATAAATTTCAATATACATTTTAAATCTATGTGATCTGTTTCACGCTATTGTGGATCCACACCGTATTATGCAGGCTTTCCAACCAGATCCGATGGAATGGAATAGTTAATTCTTACTCCAACAATCTTTTATATCTGTACGTTGCATATATTCTTCTGGTCTGTTTGCTGGATGAAAAACCTAAATTTCTGGGAGGATAAAGTCTTCGACCTCTGTATAAGATAGGCTAACTCCCTTTCAGTTGCGAAGTCCTAATAAAGGTTCTTCATATCCTATACAAGATTCAAACGCAGGCCTTTCCAAATAAAGGGCTTCAGCTACGAAGGCTGTACATCTTAAATACCAAGTTTTATTAAATTCCAACTAGCCGGAATTAAGTTATTACTTTGCATCATTTATAAATTTTGTTCTTTGTTTTCCCTGCAAGAAACTGCGGGAAAAAAAGAACTTACTGAACTTCAATAGACTCCATGTGCAACTTAACTTTCAGAGGTGGGACTGTCATAAGAAATAAGTACAAATAATAAATTTAAACGATGGAATAGTGAAAGAGCGTTTATAAAGTAAAGACAAGATTTGATTACATTTTGCGAAACACGCTTGAACTCTCGTCAAATAATTCCTGATTTCTTAGCCAAGAGAAATCAAATACGAGTATGATCTACAACGCTTTGCAAACCTAACCTGATTAATAATGGCTATTTTATGGCTCTAGGAAGGGGAGAGAAACACATCATTGTCTGAGCATCTCGAGGAATACATTCCCAGCGAGTCTAGCATTATTTCTTGGCTGCGCAAGACTATAAACATCCTTACACCAGAGCTAAAGCCAATCGATAAACGCGAAGAATTCCACGATCTGTGAAATGCCCCGTTATCACCAATCTGTTTTTTTTTTTCCCTTTCTTTCTCTTGCTAGGAAATCGTGTTCGATGTTGTTCGCTACAAACAATCCTGGAAGCAGAAGTAAATTAAAAAATAATGAAACGATTTTTAGAGCACGAAACCCTAATTTTTCAGAGCACGCCATTTTATTGCTTCGGATAAGTTTATTCGGGTGGGGGGGGAAGTCGAATCTGAGGTTTTTTTATGTGAATATCTTCATTCAGTGAAGGCTGAAATTTGCATCATATGCATAACACGTTTCTTACATTTCATGCTTACTGGGGCACCTCGTTACACTTTGTAAATTTTTGAATATGAGTTTAAATAAGTTCTAAGGCTGCTCCGGATGTTCATGAAAACATCCCATTGTTCCCCTGTTGCAAGCAGAAACGGCATATTTGGTATGCGATAACAGTGAGTATAGTGTCGCCATCTTTCAGAAAAATCAAGACAGAACACATCAGGGATTCATCTTTCCTTTGTATATCCTGAAATAATTCATAACTGAAATATGATGCAGTTTGCTCAGATTATATAATAAAGTTAATAATAATTTATTGTACGCTCACAGTTAAGAGAAACTTAGTTGGCTCAGTGCCAAGAAAAGTCAATTCGTGTTGAAGGGGAGAAAGGAATAAGATGATCTACGTAATCGTCACCAACACACGAAATCACGTGCTTTATACGTAAAAATTTCCAATGTGATACAAGCAAAATAGTTACCACTTTAAAAACTACAATGTCCATTAAAGAAAAGCTAATTTTCCGACATGTAATAATAAATAACTCATCCCACAATACGGATTGATTACCCTATTATCGGAATGAATTCTCCTACCTCTGCCATGCGCAGAAGTGTCGAGAGGTCTCGCGGTCGAACAGTATTTTTTATTTAGGCAGTAAAATTTTCTTTTCCAGTAAATATCAGACATCGTGATTGAGAGGACAATGAATAGTGAGTGATGGTAAGCACTTAATAGATTGTAATGGTAGTGAAATGAGAAAGATTCTAATTTTCTCAATGTTTATTAATCTCCTAGCGATTAGTATAAACAAATTTAAAAGCTTATATCATTGAATAACCAGCGCCTTAGCAATGATATTTTTTTATTAAGTTTCTTACACACAATCATATTACTTTTTGTGAGAAGGCAGAAAAAAATGCGTGTAGGTTCACAGAAAAAATAAAAATAAAAACTTCGAAAAACAATTAGGTTATTAAACGTTCGACACGAAAAGCGGTGATCAAGAATAATAGGCTTCGTGACCTTTTTCATGACGGGCACATCACGCTTCTTGCGTCATTGTTTTTTTAAATGCAACACATCTACATACCGCAGCTAGTCATCCGATACGCATCAAAAGTAACCGAACACCATTACATCACATAGAAAGGAAACGATCCCACTTGATAATTATCGCGACGGTACCAGAGAGGAAATATAACATTATAAAACATGACCTCAAAAAAAAAAAAAAAAAAAAAAAAGTTCTTAGATTATATGAAAAACAAAATGATGCGCTATTTTATTATTGCATAGAAAAATTAAAATATTGGTTAAATTAATTTATTGGTTTTGTATAGAAAAAAAATGATAGTTCATCACATTCTCGGCAAGTTTTGGATTTCGGACAGCTGTTAAAATATTTTCTAGTTGTTTAAGTAGTATTTTACAATTCCTAATGCTGAGTAATGTTTTAAAATGCCAACTAGGGAATTAAGAGTCTCCGTGGCTCAGTCGGTTTCGACAAAGTAATATAAAGAATAAGAAATAAGAATTAATCACCCTATTCCGTGGAATCTGGTTCGAGCGCCTGCACGTACGGTGTAGATCTAGGTGTAAGATCTCGTTTTTGTGGAACTATATAGTTTGCAATTCTGCTAATAAAAATCCAGTAAACTATTGCTTACATTTTCTTATCATTGTGAACAACTAAATAAAATCCCCCCCCAAAAAAAAATAAAAAAATATAATATTCACTTATACTGAAGGAATCAATGAATCATTTTCTAATGTGATTTCCACCCACGAAAGATTGCAAACTTGTGGTACACATACCGGTCACCGAATTAGAAACTATTTAATAACGTGTTTGACCTCCTTTAGCCCCAATTACAGAACATATGCGGTTTGGCATCGATTCCATAAGATGTTGCACGGCATCTACGTCTACAACATAGCGTTCACCAAACAGTCCTTTAATGGCTCAGATTTGACGGAAGAGGACTTTGCTTCTGGATCAGTTTTTCCTCACATGTCCCATACATTCTCAATGTGGTTCAGATCCGGGCTTTGTGGTGGCCAGGGAAGATGTTGGAAGTCGCTGTGATGCTAGCTGAACAATTCTTGCGCGATAGAAGTAAGAATTACTTCTATCGCGAAAAGTCAACACTGCAGGATGGACTTGATCGGCAACAATGTTCGGATATTTCTTGGAGGACACCCGACCTTTCAGCAATATCAGGGGATTAGCTTCGTACCAAGAAAACATGTCCCAATCCATGATACCACCTGCCGTACCTTGAGTTACGAGGAAAGATGGATTCATTGTTTCATGTGCTGCATTCAAACTCTCTGCCTGTCGTCGGTACAGAACAAGGTATACCTTGACTCGTCGGACCATGTAACTTTTTTCTAGTCTTCTAGTGTCCAGCCATGGTGTTCCTGACACCACTGTAGACAAACTTTCCAGTTCTTTTCAGAAATCAGTGGTTTCTGTATAGGCATGCGACTGCCAATATCCTTCCTCTTCAATTCCCTGCTCATAGTTCGGTGAGATATGGGTTGGGGACAACCTTCATTAAATGCGTCGGTCAATTGCTGCACACGAGAAGTTCTGTATTTCGGTACAACAAGCCTTCTCAGACGCGGCGATCTTGTTCCTGACAGACCGTCTTTGAACCACAGTTACGCCTCTTAGACAAGCAATGTAGGTTATTTTTCCACTGATTAAACACCCGGGATATCCTACTTTTTGAGAACCAGTCAGCTCTGCTGTTTGCAAACTCGTAGCTCCGGCCAGACGGGCACCCACAAGTCCTTTATCGAACTTCAAAAGATCCTTTGTTTTTCCCATTGTGATCAGCACTATTGACGATTACTGACTAGCAACATTACATGTAGTGACGCCGCACGTCACCCAGTATTTTGCATATGCACTGCGTAAGTAATGTTTACATACCAGGTGATTCCAAAGTAACAGAAAAAGTAAAAATTCAATAATTCGAAAAGTATAGACAGTAGTACGATGCGGTTTTCACAGAAATGCACAGAAAGACATGGGATTTTTTTTTAATAACGAAAAATTTTATTACCAGAATAGTTACATTTGGCAGCGACAGGTAGCGCTTTAGTTGTGTTAGTAGTTTGTGCAGTGGCGCAGCACAGTTCGCAACGCATTTAGGATTACAAATGTTCAATGTGACGGCCATCATTCATGAGAATGGACATCAGATGTGGCACGACACCCTGCACAGCATCGAAGAGGGTTTCAGCTGTAATTCCTGTCACATGATGGCGAATAGCTTCTTTCAACATGACCAATGACGTCGGTCAACCTCTGTACACCTGCGACTTCAAGTAGTCCCATAACCAAAAGTCACAAGGTGCAAGGTCTGGAGATCTTGGTGGCGATTCGTGCGGGAAAGAGCGATTAAGGACACGGTCATCGCCAAATGTCGATCGCAGCAGATGCTGGACAGGACCTGTGATGTGCGGAGGTGCTCCATCCTGCATGAATGTTACACTATGGAGTACTTGCCTCTCTTGCAAGGAGGGAATGATGCTGTCTCTTAAAAGTGCTGCATAACATCCCGCCTGTGACAGGAACGTTGTGACACCTTGGTAGAACGTTAAACTTCAGTAATAAACGTTAAATGCTGAAAGTTTAACTTCAGTATTCACTACATCTGAAATTTACGTACCTCATGGTTTAAATAGCGACAGGTAGCAGCTCCGGGACCGCTACAGCGCCACCTGTCGGTGACAAATGTAACTATTCTGGCAATAAAATTTTTCGTTATTAAAAAAAAAAACATGTCTTTCTGTGCATTTCTGTGCAAACCTGATCGTGTTACTGTCTATACTTTTCGAATTATTGAATTTTTACTTTTTCTGTGACTTTTGGATCATCCGGTATATCTGCATAAAAGTTTCTAATTCAGTTGTCGGTATGTATACATTGATATCGTTGGTAAGCTAATTTTTTTTCTTATTTTTATGTATTCTTTTTTATTTATATTTATATATATATATATATATATATATTAAAATTTTTACATAATCTGGAAACTCTGCTCTAGAAAACAAACGTGGAAACATGGAAACGTCACTTCAGACTAGGTCGGGATTCGAATCTGCTGCTGCAAATTCGAATCTCGTTGGTTGGTTGGAGAGTGAATATTCGGCCATTAAAAAAAAAAAAAAGAAGAAGAAAAGAAGGAAAAGAAAAGAAAGAAAGAAAAACTTTATGAAGTTTGTAATGGGCCTTAGTATTTATCATCCTTTCGCTAACTACTCGTATTACAACTTCTTTGAATAACAAATCTAGTTGGCTTTCCAAGCTACTTTAAACTGCAGTTTAATATATTATTATCTTACGTAATATGCTGTACATAAACTAGCACAGTTCACAGAGCTTCCTTTTGTATTCATTAGAAAATAATGTTATGTTATATAGGTCGTTTTTAATATCTGAATGATATATTTGCGTTACGTTCTGTCGACAGCAGAAATTCATACTAGTTCATGGCACATCCTGTTTGTAACGATGATGTATCCTAAACCTTCATGAGTTTCAGGCTAGTTTAATAATTTTATACAAAAAAAAAAAAAAAATCTCAAAACGATCCTTTAGACCAGGGTTTCTCAAACTGTCCCGGGGAAGGTGAATAGGTGTTCCGCGAGAAGTTCTGGAATTTGTCATTTTAGTTTTCTAAGCATTTTTCATGAATAAATATTTTATAGTGGAAATATTCTGATGAGAATAATATTCGTGAATATGTCGAAAAGCTCAGACCCAGAACGCCTAATAACATCTGTGTATTGTAAATTTTCACACATCGAAACCTTTCAATATTTGGGAAAGGGAAAGTTCACAGAGCTTCCTTTTGTATTCATTAGAAAATAATTTTATGTTATATAGGTCGTCGACAGCAGAAATTCATACTAGTTCATGGCAATTTTTATGACCCGCTGTTTACGACGGGTCATAAAAATTGCCTGCACGCGGACAATGGGTGGCATATCCTTTGTTCTCAAAACTGAAGGAAATGACATTTGTGTAGCAAATGTCAGTGACCAAGCGGCATATTTTTAAATATGGAAATATTCATGAATTATCGTTAATTTTCACACATCGAAATCTTTCAACAATCGGGAAAGAGAATACCGCCGTTTATGACCGATCATAAAAATTGCCTGCAAGCCGATTACAACAATGGGCTGCGTGTTCTCAAAATTGAACGAAATAACATCTGTGTTGCAAATGCCAGTGACAAATCAGCAAGGAAGTATAAAGAAAATTTTTCCACTGAAATTGAAGATCAAGGTACTCTGTATCCAATCTCAAATTCTCAAATTTCTCAAATTTCAAAGTTCTCAAATCTATTAATACTGAATACTTTCTTCGCAAGTTCGTATTGCAGTGTGTAAGTGCTTGTTCTGAAACCAAAGTTACCGTGATTTTTTTTAAAAGTAATAGGAATACAGATTTAAATTCTAATATGAATAAGCGACAAGGCACTTTATTTAATTTTGGTATTAAGAAATCTCTTATTGAAGGTGTTTGTGATGGAACAGATAGTGAGTCATCCACCTCAAGCCTACAAAGATCTTCAGGATGTACAAAAGGAGGGGAAAACTACCAGCACACAGGAGAAAAAGTCTGCATTCACTCGTAAGTACTTATAATATAAATTTTTCATGATCAGAATAGGATATATCAATGAAAATCAGCACAAATTAATTTAATGATGGTTTAATTGATGTTTAATTAATTATTAATTAATAATAAAAATCATCTAATTACCAATTAGTTATTAATTAATACATTACAAAATAACCAAGGTGTTCCGTGAAAATTTTAGGATTTGTGAAGTGTTCCGTCGTAGAATAGGTTTGAGAAACCCTGCTTTAGACAGTGCTGTTAAGATATGAATGAAAATAATTCATATCAACGAGAAAATGAAAAAAAAAAAAAAGAAAGAAATCGTTTGTTTCTATACGAGTTTATTCTTATTCTCCATTTAAATTGCAACACAGTGTTTCAAACTTATTTAGCCTTATTACATAAACAAAGTATAATTTAACTTCAACATGATTTATGCGACTAATAACAGTCGTGTAGACATACAACACAATTTACAACACAGTCATGAAGTGGTAACAATTGCCTAAGACGTCTCTATCTTATAATGAAATGAAATGCATGTAGTTTACGGGTGTACAATCTAGTATCAATGAATCTCGTTTATAATTGTAAAATCTAATAGTAACGGTTGAAATATTAGCCATGCAAACATGACAACCATTTCAGTTGTTACTCCGCAATCAATCTGACGGCTGATATTCAAAGCGAAGTATTCATTAATATCAGAGACACATTAAATAATCACATTTTGAGATTAAATATTTTTATCTTGTCTGCTTTTCGTGTGGAAAATTTCATTTCGATAAACTAGGAAGATAAATGCCAGAAAGAAGATGGAAGGATGACTTACCGTATGTGAGATGGCTGGAGGATGTTGGCATCGGGAAGCCTTGGACAGAGAAAGATGGAGACAAATGTGAGGCCTATAACCAAAAATGGTTATTAAAAAAAGAACACACACATTTTTAGATGTTGCGATGAACTAGAGAGAAGAATTGTAGAATCAATCGTGAAAAAATTGAAAAAAATTGAGAAACTGTGGAATCAATTGAAATTGGTCCACTTCAATACTAACCTAAGCCATAACCTCTCTGATTGTTATTTCTGAGCTATCCAACTTTGGCTTACGCGAGATCATGACAACGTGAACATGCTCAACAATATTACGGTATCCAGGACACTTTCACATGTCAGATCAATTTGCAACTTAATTTATAACTATTGTTCTCTTGTAATGTAGATTTTTTGTATTTTTCTTTTCATGTTATGCACTTGATGAAGTCTTCTAAAAAGTTTAAACTAGTGTGCATTCATATATAAAAGTACAGAAAGATATTCTCAGATCTTTCTGTACTTTTTTACAGAAAACAAGATCTTCTCCGCTTACTTTTGAAAATGCTCAGCTCAACAGTCAACACCAAATCTCTCTTTTTCGGACTGAATCTTACTCCAAATCTTTCCTGGCACAATCTTATCACTTCTAGAGCATCATCAGCTTCCAAAAAACTTGGCATCCTTTTCCGGTCAAGACGATACTTCTCTGCCGAACAGTTACTTACTCTGTATAAATCCTAAATCCGATCAACATTGGAATACTGCTCTCATGTATGGGATGGTGAACCTAAGACCTCCCTAAAAATTCTTCGTGCTGTTCAGAAAAGGGCATTCCGATTGATAAATGACACGTAACTTACAAACTCGCTTCAGTCATTGTCTCATAGAAGATCAGTTTCCACATTGTGTTTCTTCCACAGATATTTCCATGGTCATTGTTCAACAGAACCATCATCTGTTATGCCTCCCATTTCTACCAGATCTACAGGAACTCGTATCACAGCTGCAGGCCTGGCTGGTGGCTTGTGCGAAGTGTGCAATATACACAGGCGCCGCAGAAGAAAAGGCGCCTAAAAGATGTCAAAAAATATGAGATAAGAGTTTAAACGAACAACGAATGGTACAGAATGGTACATATAATTATGAATATACGTCGTCTTCCGTTCGGACCCCTTCAGATCTTCCCGGAAACGAACAAATAAATTCTGAAATTGTATCCTGAACCCGATTATATCACTGTAATTTTTTAATTAAAATTTACGAAAATATACCTAAAATAGTTCTTTATTTTTTGATGTATCATCAATCAAATTATGATTAATTGAGTTCCGTGTAAAAAAAAAATTGTATAAGCAGGACTAATCAGTATGTAACATTATACTGTAAAGCGGTTTTCATTTGTTTTTCATTTCCTGTTCGTTTTATTCACACTTTATTAAAAAAAAAAAAGGTTTATGGAAAGGCGCCGAACATTAATCGCACACACAAGAAAATGACTAGGCGCCGGCGCTGCACAGCTGCTCAACATCCTTTTACGTTTGAACTGCATACTCAATGAACACGTTGCTATCGGTCATCTTTCATTTCTTTCACCTCAATTCCATGGAACAGTCTCCCTCATGAAATATTTCCAAGGACTACAACCTTCAACAAGAAGAATATCAATAGATTACTTCCTGACTCTACGGCATCTGACATTTACGCACATTTTGTATAGAAATCATATAATATTAAGTATAGCAAACAATATATTTGAATTATATGTAAAATAAATAACTTAATAAATAAAAACTTTAAACCAACCTTATTTCAAAATAGGTTCATTCACTAATATTTAACTTTAAGTTCCAAGAAGGGATTCTGTATTAGATTATATCTCAGATATAGAAAAATTAACATTAAATTAAAAAATATCCCAGTTTATGTCTGTTAATTGTAGGTGTGTATATATATATATATATATATATATATATATATATATATATATATATATATATATATATATATATATATATATATATATATATATATAAGAACACACGCAATTAACAGACATAGACTGGCTTCGTAGCCTTAGTTGCCATCATCTGTAATTCATAACAACCTAACTTTAACGAACATCATCAGGAGCAGTTTAAAACTATGAAGCATTTTATATAGGAAAATGCACAGACAATTAAATTTTAGGGTCAAAGCATTTTTAACATGACAACTTTTTTGATTCTGTAAACGTATATAGTAACTAGGGGTCCCCCCCCCCTGGCGCCTACGGCGCCGAACCCCCCGAGTTCCAGGCTGGTAAGCCGGGAACTCGGGGGGTTCGGATAAAAACGTGACATTTTTATGTCACGTTTTTTAAGACAAAAAACGTGACATAAAAATGTTTCAAATTTCGGCTTATCTTTATATATATATATATATATAGGTAGATATATGCGCTGATGGTCAAGTTATTAGAGATATCTACCTAGGCAACTGTACGAGGCTTCGAAACAGCGTCGGTACTCCAGGGAATCATCGCTACGAAATTCCGTAAACAAACACCCCACATATCTTGAATCCAGCGAGCATGATTCTTGCAGGTCTATAAAAACATTACGAACATCTCATTTCATCACATATCGAAAGATTAAAGAGCTTAGTCCATTAAGGTAATGTCACTATTATGGTCCTAGAATCATTCCTAGAGTGTTCTGCAACTTTGTAACATGATGGTTTATCTTGAAGTGACATTGTACGCAAAATAAATGAACATCGTGAATGGATGTAGTTGATGGACAACCATGTTTAGTAAAGTCCGCACCATTCACTTATTCTACTGATATCAAGAAGCCAGGAAAACACGTCCCAGACTATCATTCCATACTCACCGATTCGCATTGTTGTGAACAAGCATACTATGTCCATGGCTTTGTGTTGTTGATACCATACCCTTGTTCCTCTGCCTAATTTAATAAGAGAAACTGAAATTAATCACTCGATACAACCTCCCCCCCCCCAATCCCATAGTGTCCAATGCTAATGTTCCTGTGCTTTGGCCATGGCTTCTTGTTTTTGTTGGATAAGGCCACATCTGAGCCCATCATGCGAATGGTCATCTGTTAATATCTCATTGTATAATGCATGATGGGCTCAGATGTGGTCTTTGGTAGTATCGCAATCATCTGAGTTTGTAGTACATCTGTTGAATCCGTACATCTGCTTTAATATTGATCTTGCGACTGTTTCTGGCATCATTTGACTGTTTTCTGACCACATGAACTGACGTTGATTCAACCACGGAGATGGATCGAGAGGGAGTTGGAAAAACCAGGACACTTTCCTGGCGAAAACTTAATCGGATGGAAATAATGAAACAACAAACAAAATGATATGTCAAAAGTGAACAAAACCAGAAATAAAAAAAAATTAACAAAATGTAAAGTGGCAATGATAATTTAGATGCAATGTTAAGGAGATGAACTTTACGGCTGCTCTCTAAGTTTAAAACTGAGCTCTCTGGCGAAATATAAATTTGAAATTTGGCTTCTATCACCCAATACAGCCTAAAAGAGAAAACACGCATACTTTTCATAAGATTGCCGAGCAGAAAGGTTGCAAAGTAAAATATCGATTAGATGTCTTTATATTTTTCATGAATTTGTGCCTTTGCATTTATGTAAAGAGAAAATAAGAGCAAATGCTACTCTTTATCACATGTAGGAATTCTGGGGAATTTCTACATGTGATAAATTTCTTCTTCTTCTTCCCCCCACCACCTCAACTTTCCTCCCTCCACACTGATCGCCTTGTGCACCCTTCTTCCAAACTACTGATTCCATGCCCTCCACTACCAGTGAATAGAAAACAAGTGATTTTTCTGATCACGGGCATTGAAGTTTTTGAGGCCATCGTTAAAGCACAAAGGTCTGTTATAAGCCTAAAAAACGCGTTACGCCAGATAATTGCAATTAGTAAATAATTTTCTTCGCTGAATTTCTTTGGATTAAGTGAATAGCAATAAATACTTTAAAAATACTTGATATGATCTTCTTATCTGATTTCCCGAGATATCTCAATTCTGCAAGCGGGGTTATATTTTTATTCTTTTTTTTTAGCATGAATCAGTATAATATCTATTTTTAAATTAAAATAACATTAGCCACATATCTCAAAAATGTTCGTCTTTAGTTGTACAGTGAGTGAGATACGCATTAAAAAACAGTGTGTAACAATAATATTTTAGGAACATTAGAAAAAATAATAATTAAGGACTACTTCCTCATCATTAGCGTATTGCTTAGTGTTTGGGCGACAACCTTGACCTTTCATCTTCCATGCATTCATTACTAATATACTTTAGTGTGGCAAAAGTACTCGTATTATTCAGTTTAAATGTGTCCCTGTTTTCACGGGAGTCTTTTGCATTCAGTGCATTGTGGTGTTTCACAAAGAGTAATCCCACTGGTCTTCAGTGTTTGAAGTAAGTGACTCTTGTATTGTTTAAATAATGGATACATAGGATAACTTATGTAAACCAATGTGCCATGTATATTACATGTGCTTGATAGAGAACTCTGCTTACTAATCAACTATGCAGATCTGACAGTAATTTTAATTTTTGATATATTTAGTTTCCAAATTAGGTCATTTTCGAATTTATTCTTCAGAACGCAATCGATATAAATAATTATTGTTATTAAAGATCCTTATTTATATAATGACAAATTCTATCAGTAAACTGTAAAATAAAGAGAGTTGAATTTATCGCAACAAATTTTCAAGCAAGGTAGTGTGGCCGAGCGGTCTAAGGCGCTGGTTTTAGGTACCAGTCTCTATGAGGCGTGGGTTCGAATCCCACCACTGCCATTAAAATTTTGTAAGAGTTTTATTCATTGACTAAAAATATACAACGAATTCCCCTCCTTTTTTTTTCGTATAGCCATTCAGAACCGGCGAATAAAAAATAAGTAGAATCACGATTACTTATTTGTTTTCTTAAAAAAATGCGACAGTACTTTATAAACATTTACCTTAAAAGTATCGATTTGCAATATGGTTTGATACTGGATTTATGGTTGCTCTTAATATAACATCTATTAGATCGAGATCAGTTTACTGCATTTCTTATTGAAAACAGAATATTTGTGTATATCTGTTTGAATTTAATCACAGTAATTGAGCGCAGGAGTGCGTTTATTGTAAATCCTTCTGCGGAGTCACGACAAATTACAATAACATATTTAAGTTAAGGGATATTACATCCCATATTGTTTCATAGCCGATTAAGAAACTCAAAGAGTTTCATGCCGAATATAGAAATTATGTAAAGTTCGGTGAATCCAAGCCTATCCAGATATTTGCTTACGCTTGGACTCGCCGAACTTTATATAGTTTCTATATTCGGCATGAAACTCTTTGAGTTTCTTATTCGGCTATGAAACAATATGGGATGTAATATCCCTTAACTTAAATAAGTTCACGTCGCCGAATTGAAGCCTTTCGCTCTTCATATAATTAGTAATTACAATAACATATTTTACATCATCTGCGAACAAGTAAATGTCTCCCTTCAATACAGTGACAGCATAAAATTTGAAAAGCAATGGACCCAGTACTGAACTCTCGTAGATCCCTTTTCGTTACCTTCCCTCTTCCTGATAATGCTCTGTTCTCATTTTCTGTATCTTTCCGCGAAAGTTGAAATTTTCATCAGCACAGGAAACAAGACGCCAGCTCCAAAACCATTCTCGTTTTACTGCTGTGAGAAGTCTGGAATACTCAACTACTACAATCCTGTGGCGCTTTAGACGTCAGTGTCAATAACCGCTTAACTACAAAATCGATAGTATCCTAAAACTTCCGTGCAGCTGTTTATATATATATATATATATATATATATATATATATATATATATATATATATATATATATATATATATATATATATATATGAGATATATATAAAAAAGAAGAGCTCTACTGTATGATTAGGTCATTCTTATTTACTGTAGATTAACTGTGGAGAATATGCACGCCATCAGTGAAATACAGCATTTAGATAAAAATAAATAAAAAAAAAAATAGTAATGCGAATCTCTGTAGCTGTTTGAACTCATCCTGAACCGAGGTGACTATTTTTAATTCACACAATGAGTCAATAAATCACATATTGATTAAAAAAATGATATTTCTATACTGCATTGCAAAATAAATTGGAATTTGTTTCAATAATCCCCTTATGAATTAATAATATAAATTATAACTTTCTATCGGGTTAGATAACAAAAACAAATTGTAAACGGGATCCTAGTTACTTCTTCGTTATGAGTTTTAGCGAATGTGATTAAAATTATTTTTATATTTAAAATTTATATTTTGCATTAAAAAACTACATCTATCTTAGAAGCTACATTTGTTTTATACGGGATAGATGATTTTCATCCCCCGGTGTGATACAACTATCCGGCTTATTGAAGGCCGAAGTGGATTGAAAAAAGAACCATATTTGCTATCCACTACCAGGTTTTTGCCTTATCTAATCCTATCGATGATACGAAAATGTGTTACAGGTTACTAACCCTTCCTGGGTGGGAAAGCTAAAAAAATACAGGTATCCCTTGATTAACACTATTAATCAATTCTTTGATGTTACCTCGTATATCAAAATCACGTTAACAATAATAATCAATGGTAAAAATTACAATTTTTCCATGATCGATTACTGTATTAATAATATGTTTCATATGGTACTCTTTTAGGAAAGATAAATAAATGAATGCAAAGTAAATGTTTAATAAATGCTTGTACCTACATTAGTTACTGCATTTTTTTTTTTATCAAAAAAGGTTATCAAGAGTCGTTGAATAATTTTAGTTTTTTTTTTTTTTTTTTTCCCTATCAGCATAAATTGTACGATTATTAGCAAAATGACTCTCTAAACTTCGGCAAACAAACATTCTTCGATTAACGTCAGAATCCATATCTATTACTTGCTGCTTAAGCGATTCTAAACTGCGAAATATTCCATCCAGTTCTTTGAATGTTATCTCCTTTGGAACCTCATCTTCACATTCCATTTGTTCGTTGTCGTCATATGCGCGTTGTTGTTCAGTTTCAAGAAGATCGTTGTCACTCAAATCTTTTGAATTTGAATCCAATAATTCTTTAACACCTTCTGCATCAACACCATCAAAACCAAGGTCTTCACCAATTGCAACGATTTCTTTAACTACGTTCTCCACAGGATTTTGAAAACCACCTAAGTCATTAGCGCATTCTGGCAAAAGATTTTTCCAAACAGCTCTCAGGCAGCTAGAAGACACTTGCTCCCACGAATCATAAATGTATTCAATTGCGTGTTTAATGTTAACATTTTTCCAAAATTCTTGGAGCCTAATCGCATTTTTTTCCGTCGTTGTTTCTACTACTTTGAGAAAATGTCTTTTTAAGAAAATAGGCTTTGAAAGCAGTGGCAGAACTTTTGACGCCAGGGGCGGTCCTTGAGTTTGCCGCACCTCTCAATACGCACCAAAAATACTACAAAAAGTCAAAACGACGTAAAGGGTAAGGTTCATAAGTGCTTCTCGGGGCGGACCTCCCCCCCCCCCCCCTTAGCTACGCCACTGTTTGAAAGTTACAATGACGCCCATGTCCATGGGTTGTAGCAATAATGTTGTATTTGGTGGAATTTTGTAAATTTAAAGGCGCATTAATTAAGACTCTTGCGGGATATATAAAGGACTGTCGCAATTAATATTAGCGCGTTAATCAAACACCGTGTTAAGCAAGGGATACATGAATACATTTGGTATACATCGAGTAGTCAAACTGTTCTATACACGCACCTGACAGCAGTCTCATTTAGCCCTCAGCCTCAACAACTCTACGAGGTGATGAAAGCATTCAAGAGGAATGTCAGTCCACGCAAACTCTATCCAGATACTCAATTAAGTTGAGATCCGGTAATTCAGGACAGTGAGGTATGAGATATTTATGGATCATAAATGACCATTATGAAAGGAATAAACTGTGAACATGGAAGAATGGGTTGGTTGGAATTACGATCAAAGTAACTGAGGCTATGACGTCAGTATACTGTGTCTGTTAACACTTTCATTGCCAAGCTGAAAATTGGAATTTCGTGTGGTGGCCAAATTTTTTTTTTTTATTTAGTTAGCGACGTCCACGCGATAACGCGTGATCGGCCGTTTGGTGATAACTCGCATCACGCGTATCGTTCATTGCCAAGCTGAAAATTGGAATTTCGTGTGGTGGCCAAATTTTTATTTTTATTTTTTTATTTAGTTAGCGACGTCAACGCAATAACGCGTGATCGGCCGTTTGGTGAGAACTCCCATCGCGCGATATCGCGTGATTGGCAATGAACATGTTAACGATATAGTATGCTATGTCTGTTAACGACGTGCATTCTCCATCTAGCGTGCCTGATTTCCGGGATGAAAATTCCGAGAGAGAAAAAAAAATCCTTCGTCACCGTATGACACCGGCTAATTTAAGATCATTTGAAAAGTTGTTAGCGCCCTAGACTTCGACCGAAAAGACCCGGATTCAAACCGTAGTCTTTTCATCCGAAGGACAAATACCGTGTTTCCTTAGAGAGCATGTGCATCCTTTAACAGCATTCAACTGAAGATAAGTTAGCTAGTCTTATAGAGATTTCATTTTAATTTTGAAAATCTCGGTTTGTGACAAGCCAGCTAATCTTCAATTGAAAATTCCCCTTCAGTAAGTTCTCGACAAGAAAATAAACTCATTTTATAGGCATAATAAGCTCGCTTCACAATCCTTATTTGTTTTGATGCGATCTATACCAGTAGTTTGCCGGATTAGTTATTTCACGCTTCGATAAGTCAGCAGAAACGACCTTGTCCGTGGGCGTCGCGGCTGTGACAGGAAATCAGTGATCGCGATGACAACCCGTTGTTTGAAACTGACATGAATCTCTTGTAGACTAGCATGGAAGGAGTAGTATAGTAAGAAATAAATGTTGACATTTTTAAAATTTCAAGGAAACAGGTCATTTCAACGATAATATTTTCAATGACTACAAAGTATCATGAGAAAAACATGTTTAACAGCCTTGACATTTCTGTGTGCTGCTCTTCGTTTCCTTAAAAAACAACATGAAGGACATCACACAGCTGTTATGCAAGTGTAACTGAGGTTTTGTCTACATACCATTTTTCCTAAACACAATCTCTGATGCTACTTAAGGATATAATTGCAAGTCATTCTCCCCCCCACCTCTCCCCCATAGGATTAACATAACTTACCTAAAATCAGCATTTCTCAAAATGTACCTATAGAAATTCGCGAGAGTAATCCCAGAACCCCCTGCGATATTAGAAAGTCTTTGAAACGCAATATATTTTTTTTTAAAAATAAAATGTGTAGTTATTTTAACCTGGAAAAATATTTTTATATCTTTCTAATAATACTTATATAATATAATCGCGTTAATAATATAATGGAATATTAGTAACGCTATTAATATTTAATTATTACTAAAATGACTATTAATAATAATAATAATAAAATTAAGATCCTCACGCTACTATAGCTTGAAAACACTGTATTATGATCAATTTTCGTATCTTTCTGCTGATTTGTTTACTGAGTTCGCCTTTCAAATAGCTTTCCGCGATTATTAAACAAAATAGTGCCTATTAATAGTCCAGTTTAAACTATCATTGAAACAACTCTTCAACATTTTAGCGAAAGTATTAAATAACAAATTTCGTTAGAAACTATTCAGCCAGATTGGTTCTGTCACAAGCATATAAACACAGACTTACACGAAGCGACGTTTTGTGCGCGTGCGTGTTTAGATGTTTAGGCATTCTGCAAAATGAGTCTAAGACGAGATTGGTTTACGGACGCGAAGAAGCATGTAATTTTAAAATCACTTTCTAGAGGCAGACATTTATCTTTATTTACGAAAGATTAGTTCTTGAGTGGACGTTCTTTAGGACTTTAAATAAGGATCTCCTTTACAGTAACAAAGTACTTTGTTATTATTGTATCAGACACATAAATCTTAGCGTATTGCTACGACAGCTTATATAGTTTAAAAAACTAGAATGACCACGTGATAATACTAGAATGCGTTAATTTTCAATATCAATAAGTTATCTAAGAAAACGATTATTTAAAACTTCTATTTTTATCGTTAATGTCTTAAAAGCTAGTTTACCTGTCAAGAAGACCTTGTCTGATATTCCCTTATTTTCAACGGTGACATATCCTCCTCTACATGATGTTAAGTCAACTGCGTGATATGCAGTTTCCTACTACGGTTTTCGTAATAACAATGGATCATGGGTCGTCTGTCGAAAGTTGGTTATGTACACGTACAAAAAAAAAAAAAATAAAAATAAAAAATAGCCATTCTTATTTTTTTAGTCGTGTGCAAATAACAGAGATATAAAATAAAATAAAAAAAAATGAAAGCATATAAATTTGAGACACAATAAAAAACGCTAAGGTAAAATTTAAAAATAAGTAATTTCGGAAGTCCGTAATAATAAAGCCAGGGTTGTCGCCAGATTAGATGCGCCCTAAAGCAAATAATTAAATATCGCACCTAATTATAAGACACCAATATAAGAAAATCTCCAATTGACATTTTGTTTTTATTACAAGAGAAAACATTAATGCAAAACAATTACATAATAATATTAATTAAATGTTTAATCTACGGAATATCGCACAATAAAGCTGTCTATAAGCTTCTAAATTTAAATTATGAGCTATGTCCGCCTCTATCGATATAGTTGCTAGACCAACCAATCCTTCTTGGTCATTGCTGTTCGCAAATAATTTTTAATCATAAACTTTAAGCTTGGAAAAACTTCGTAGCGACGGCGCCTACCGCAATATGGCTGAACGAGAGCAGTTATTAAAGCCGCGCCGTGAGGCAGGCTGCCTCTATGCTACACCCTGTCGACAGTACTGAATAAAGCAAAATGTATACATCTTCGTTGCTACTAGTTATGCTGCATAAAATAAGATTACAGTATATGACATTCATAGCGTATATTTGATGCTATTCAATAGTATACCGGAAATTTACTTGATACATATGAATCAAGTAAATGTTTTTTATGCACAGAAGTGAACTTTGTGAATTTCTTTAGCATCGGGTGCCGTTTATGCATCATTTTTCTGCATCATAAAACAGAACTAAAAATTGCCTTTTTTATTACACTATATGCAGTAAAAAATCGCATTCTGTTGAGGGGGGGGACATCATTAAATGGTTAGAGCTACATAATCTATAGGTTTGTCACAAATAAATATCTTCTAGTCAGTTTTTTTAACGTATCTATCTGGTTCTTAATTTTTATTCACCTGAAAAAACTGCATTTTCGCAGATGAATGGGAATGATTTCCATTTTATTCGCTTTACTCATGGAACTCATGTACTTATAGACTTTGCAAGTTCTTGTTTTTGTTTATTTGTTTTTAATATAAGCCCCCCCCCACACACACACACAAATGTTTGCAAACCGATAGTATATTACTGTCCAACCACAGATACGAGACCTTCGGCTGGAAGTGTGCCAAGAAGAGTCAGTTCATGTTGAAGGGGAGAAAGGAATAAGTCGATGTACGAATTCGTTACCAACACGCGGAATCACGTGCTTTATACGTAAATTTTCCAACTGTTGTTCAAGCAAAATAGTTACCACTTTTAAAACTAGAATTTTCATAAAAGAAAAGCTAATTTTCCGACGAATCATATTAAACACTCATCCCACTAAACGCATTGATTATCCTATTATCGGAATGGATTCGCTTTCTTCTGCCATGCGCAGTGTCGAGGGGGGTTTCGCATCTGTGGTCGCACAGTAATTATCATTACTCTTTGTGGGTTAAGGGTCAGATGAGAATCCAATAATTAGTGTTAGCACGTTGGTGGGAGTAGAAATCGGGAAATCGTACTATAGAAACCAGTGGCGGCTTGTTTGGCTTAAAATCGTGGGGGTGCTGCAACTTTCGAAATATACATACACACTGTAAGTACAGTGTATAAACATAAAACATTTTTTTAAACATGAAAAAAATTTTTTTTTCATGTTTAAAAAAAAATTAAACATGAATAAATATTGTTTATTGTCGATAAAATTATACAGTTTGGTATAATTCAAAATTACTTAAAAATAAAATCCATTATCATAATCCCAAAATGTTCTAAAATAAAATCTATAACAAATGTTATGTCTTTAATTGTAATGTCTAAATATTTAAAGAGACGGAGTAAATATGATAAGCACTACGAACACTCTACTACTGGCGTAATCTGCATATAAACAACAGTGGAACTGCGCGACGGACAGTGCCGCATTACGCTAATAGATCGTATCTCACTATGACGTGCATATGCTTGCGCGCTCAGAGCAGCCCTGTGCAAAGACCTTATCCCGTAATGTATTTTCTACGGAACAACTATAACGGTCCATTTCATCCCCGTGGCTCAGAGTATGATTCACTTACTCTCGTTAATCGAACAGTATTCGTAAGACAGTAGTGAAATAAAGAAGAATTATTCGAAGTGTTCTTACATTTGGTGTTTAAAATCTGCATATTTCTACTTGTAAAAAGTTCCTCTTGGTAAGTATTATTATTAATTATACCATCGATTTCCTGTTGTAATTATGGATTTTTATAAAGGCTTTATTTTTATTTTTCTTCTAATAACTTCAAATATAGAGCTGACCGTTATTATTATTATTATTTTTTTCTTTCAAATTTCAAATTTTGGGGATTATTTTGTAACCCAAAATTTATATTGTTTATTACTATAAAAATTTTAAATCTAATTTCAATTTCAGTTTATTTTCAAAAATAAATTAAACAAATGGATATGAAGAAAAAGTTATCCGCTGCAAAAAATCGAAAACGAAAAGCTGCAAAAGAAGCACTGGCTCAAAAACAAGCCTGAGCTCTTAATACTTTTCTTAAAAAAAATTAAAATTTCTTAATTTATTTATAATTAAGTATAACGTTTTTCAGATTAATTTGGTTATGTAATATCATAATATAATATCAAAAATCAGAATCGTGAAAGCAATGGTATTCCCTGTGGTGCCGTATGGATGTGAAAGTTAGACCTTGAGAAAAAGTGAAAGAAGAAAGATAGATGCATTTGAATTATGGGTTTGGAGACGCTTAGTAAGAATACCTTGGACTGCAAAGCAAACCAATAAATCAGTGATAGACAGAATAAAGCCAGATTGCTCCCTGGAAGCTATGATCATCAAGCAAAAATTGTCATACTTCGGACATATTATGAGAGCAAATGACAGTCTGGAGAAGATGATGATGCTTGCTAAAGTTGATGGACACAGGAGAAGAGGAAGACCAAGAATTAGATGGGTGGATGGAGTTAAAGAAGCAACTGGAGTGCGCTTGGAGGTTCTGAAAGACATGGTCAGGGACCGATCGGAATGGAGAGTGTATGTTCATGGAATTACCAGGAGTCGGAAACGACTCGATGGATCATAACACACAATATCATAGCCATAAATAATGGCTATGATATTTAATGTAATGTTTAATGTTCCTTTCTGAACATGTTTTACTTATGTAATACCTTAAACCGCCCCCTTTATTATTATTATTATTATTATTATTATTATTATTATTATTATTATTATAAGATACCATTAACACTAATATACACATCACAAATCATTAGCACCCAATGCCTACATCCCATTCTTAAACAGTAGCAACAACATAAATAGCGAAGATTAAATCCCACTCTCTTCATAAAAGCTAACCCAAGCTTCGAAGTAGGCGGGATTAACTTGCCTCACTGAACTACAAGTAATCCTTATAAACAAATGCAGAAATTTGTTTGTATAATCACTGTTTCTCAAACTTTGAAAAAAAAAATACAAAAAAAAATCTATATAATCTTCATTGTTAATATTAGAAGAACATGTGTTGTAAATACATAATATAAAGGCAAAAAGTATTATTAAAAATTTTAATTCAAAATCCAATGTAGAAATTGCAGCACTTAGTGCTGAACTCTGCAAAATTATAAGGTGCAATGTCACACAAGATGTTTATTGTATGTATAAATATTTTAGCAATCAATAAATTATCATTATTATTATTAATAAATTATTATTATTATTATTATTATTATTATTATTATTATTATTATTACTATTATTATTATTATTATTATTATTATTATTAAAAAAATATTATTGTGTGAATCCCACCCAAGAAAGGTTATAAATCTATTGTATGTTTTAATACTGTGATTGTGCTAAGGATCAGATAATAAGAGAACTCTGTCGTAGAGACAAAAAGGAAACCAACCATCTTTAAGCCTCTAGAAAACAGTGTCAGTAGCCCGTGATCTCATTGGGGGATAAAAATCGTCTACTACCCAAAGACTTTCATAACCATAGTGGGAGGATTCGAACTGCAGCCGTGGTTGGAGATCGGAAATACTAATCACTTCAAAATCTGATCGGCAAGTTGGTCTTCAATTGCTTTCTGCTAACTATTAATGGGAAAAGTTTGGAGACCACTTCGAAGAAACAAAGAAATCCACTTTATTTATTTATAATATTTATTTAAACAGCTGCAGCAGAAAATTTTCAAGGCCGTCTATATTTCAGAGTATCGGTATAATGTATGGTACGAGTGATTCTGAGTGACAGTGGTTAGTTATGCTCGTGTTTTAACATGTCTGGAGAAAAAGAAAAATATGAAGAATTTTACCGATATCTCAAAAAGAAACAAAAAACGTCAGAGGTAGATAAAAAAAAAAATTGGATTAGCTATTGAACTAGCATGCAGTAGAAATCAAGCCTCTTTACTACAGGAATAGGAATGAGTAAGAGGAAGGATCGTTAACCTAATCTCTCTCTCTCTCTCTCTCTCTCTCTTTCAAATGTAATCAGACAACGGCTTATTGACTGCGAGGGCGTACTGTACTGCAAGTCAAGCAGACTGTGTGGCTTCTCGTTTGGCGTCGCCAAGTATGAGTCAAATCTAAACTTTAACCGTTAAATTGAAACGATATCGCAGTTATCTTTCTCTAAGAAATGAAACTAAATCGAAAAAAATTCTGCATATTAGCTCCATGAACTCTTTGAATAACTACTGTACCTATTTTATATAAAAAAAAAACAGTAAAACAAGGGGAACAAACACGATGTAAATAGGAAGGAATATGGAGAATATCAACTGCATTCGCTATAAAGAGCTTATAGACTAAATAACACATTTTAGCTGTTTGGGCACGATTTTTAGTAAAAATGACAAATAGTTGGAAATCCACAACAGAATAAGCAAAAATGGTGTGAGAATAGACGGAATCGGTCATGAAAATAGACGCAATTTACAAACAAAAAAATACTCTTGTTGATGGTGTGAACAGTAGATGGCGTTGATGGTAGCTGCATGTAGGTGGGAGAATTAAGTAATAAGGGAGACGGTGAGATGTGTTTAGCGGAGTTCAGTAGAGTGCCCTCTCGCGATGAGTCCTTGAACCCCCTTGGAGGCGTCACGTAATAATACTAATAATGATAATTATTATTAGCTAAAACATTAAACTAGCGATATACAAGACAGTGTGCAAACCAGTTTAACTTATGGATCTAAAAATTGGTTTGAAAAAAAAAAAAATTGGGATTGAATGGATGGCCATGTCAAGTTTTGGTTATTTTCATTTAATATCTTCATTTACAATATGATTTAACCATTCATTTAGTCCTCAAATATTTCTAATAACTCACACACATATGTGGTCTCTATTCATTCAGCTGTTTTATTTCCAAACCAACTTCCAGATCCATAAGCTAAAATGCAAACATTTAAAATCATTTCAGGCCTTCATTAAGTGAGACGAGGTATTCGCACACTGGACGACGAAAATTCATTACCCGTCTGAAGACATTACAAATTATTCAGGCCCACAGGGCAGGATTTGAATCCACATCCTATTGGCTGGAGACCAAGTATACTATCCACCCTGCCGTCCAGACAAGCAACTTGAAACCCAAATTTACTTTACTCTAAATCCAAGTGTAGTATGATCAGAGCTATTATATCGTAAAACTACCATATCTCTATTTGTCAGTGATCTTCTCCTATTGCTGCTATCCACCAGATTGTATTTACTGCCTCTGTAATATTCCCTGAATTATAACTCTTTATTTACCATCATTCTAACGTTTCTTGTTTCCTCTACTTTCACCATTATTCCACTAATATAATACATTTTCCCACCTGCCAATTTCAACGTTTAAAACTGCACAATTAACTACAGTAAATTGGTATCTCCATTAATTTGCTGCCAAGCTTTCCAGTCGATCCAAATCCTCCCAAAGAAATAATAATTACTAATAACCTTCCCCAACTTGGCATCAGTCGCAAATAATAGAATATCTTCCTACAATTCAAGACAGCATCATTGACATGAAAACTGAAGAGTCATCATTGTCTTAGTATTAAAGTCCAGTGGAATTTTACATGTAACCACACTCGGCCTGGATACTTCTTCCTCATAGAGAACTCTGATATCTAATTCATCAGTATAATATACAAGAACTCGCAAATTTATTCGATGCAACTTTTATATACCAACATGTGAAAGCTTTTGCATAATCCTTAAAAATCGCAGTATATTCATCCTCCCCCTCATCAACCACTATTGTTACTTTATTGAAAATCTGACCAAACAAGAACACCCTTAAGAAACACCATACTGATTTCCTTAAAATAATCTCACTGTTGTCTAACTGTGTACACACACATCCTTACGAACTCGAAAATTTTAACAACCACTGAAGAAATGAAAAGAGGTCTACCAGCATCTCGTGGCCTCTAAAACTAACAACATATATCGGTGTCTGAAATAGCACGCTTTGTATGGTCAGTTTTCTTGAGTTTTGGGATTAAAACCCGAGTTTTATCCTTTTACATTACTATCTTACGATGTTCTGATAGTTTATGGACATAATACCATTGTAAATGTTGTCATGAAATTAAATTACAGACATGTTACATGAAGTCAAAATATTAATTAAAATAAATCCGCTAATGCTTTTCTTACTCAAAGAGAGCAGGCGATGCTGTTTATCCCTAACCTTTGAAAACAGTCAATCATAGATAGCTGGCTCAAGCTATCAATTATTTAATAGGCATCTTGGGGGAAGAGTACAACAGACAACTGTCTTGTCGTGGTTTCTCACGCTATATATTTTTGTCTAAAGTAGTGTGCTCTGGTTGTTTTTGTGGAGTTCTGAGATTAAAAACTCGAGTTTCTGGGAGAAAAACTATACTGATGTGCCAGAAATCGACTAACTCGGGAACCGGTCGGAAAAGGCTTGAGAAATGAGGGAGGATTTGGATAGACTGGAAAGTTGGCAGCAAATGAATGGAGATACCAATTTACTGTAGGCTTGAGAAAAACTGGTTGGAAAAGGCCAGCAAAGGTTGGTAGATTGGTAGAGCCTCTGCTACTAATGGCTCAGCAAAAAGTTAAGTAAGTTTGAGCCCGGTTAGTAGTTAGAAGGGGTTAAATCGTTCGATACTGTTGGCATACTCTCCCTCGATGACTCTTTGGACTCCCTGGAGGTGTTACATAATAATAATAATAATAATAAATGTTCCTATATTCTAGTAACGCATTTTATTCCCAAAGGGGATAGGTAGAATTCCTTTAGCTCCCTAACTTTTTGGAAGATCGGTGAGCAGCCTGCTTCCACCCTTAGATGTCAAGTATTTTATAGGCCTCAGAAGAGATACGGCAGAAAACTATGACCATCTATGGTTACTGTTTGAAACAGTTTCCTAGTTTGGCTTAAAAAACCGAGTTTCCGGAAGGAAAAATAAATCTACTTGAATGTGCCAAAGATCAACTAACTCGAGAACTTTCTTCTATTCGGAAACTAGAATCAAACGTATGATGGACTGTTTAGGATGTACTTCAATTGGCTGCACTACATCTGCTCCAACCTAGATATCTCGATATTCCAGAACAGTTATCTGGAAATGGAAAATTTGAGAAAGAACCATCAAAATCGACAGAACGCATCTGTCAGGTGTTGTCTTGTGCATTTACCTTAAGAACTCCATCAGAATTGTGCCACATCGTTCACCGCTGTTGGTATGGTACTACTCAGTTAGGGATATCGGAAACGTTATAGAAAAACATTGCTTCCAAGAGGAATTTAGAAGGGAAGACAGAAAACAAGAAAAAGAAATATTAACACTTAGAACTTAGAACCCCCCCCCCCCAGCAAACTTTCAAATTAAGTGATCCGAGTTTCTGGTGTTATTTAGGTATTCAGGGAACTATTTGAAAGATAACAACATCAGAGGTCGAGAGAACTATTTTAAATATAGCACAACCAAATGTGCAAATAACAACCGATAAGAAAAGCAACCAGTTTAGCTAGGAAAACTCTCATATTGTAACAGGATTACCAGGACAGCATTGGGCACTTCAATGGATTTGATCCGCGACAAAGTTCAACTAACGAATAGGGATATTTTTCTTTTTTCTCTTCGTCTGTTTTGGAGGATATTATTCAGAAACAATGTGGAATGTTGAGTTGGTTTACTTTATACTTTATACTGACTTTGAAAAAAAATTCTAAAGTGATGATTAATGAACTTATGTGAGAAGTGTAAGCTCATTGAAGGGATGATACATGAAAACATGAAAGCGTGGGAGAAAATATGTGTGTGAAAGTGAGAATTACTTCGGGTTGATAGGAGAACAGAAGTGTTAAATCGAGATTTTGAAGACATTAGAGCTATTGCCGAGCGCGCCACAAAGAGTTCAGAGTAAATTTGGGATTGTAAAGGGATTTGCAGAAATTGGGAGGAGACGAATTAAATAATAGAGCTGGCAGGGAAAGGAGTGAGGTAAAGGAAAGGAACAAAAGATGGAACACATGAGAAAATCATGCTCAGGAATTCGGTGATTCTTAAAGTGCAAGATAAAGGTGTGTTTAAAGAATATTTGCCAGAAGATACTTTGGAGAGTGGGGTGATAATGTAAGTGAACAGCTTCTGATGGTTCAGACAAATGATATGAGATGCAGTGTAAATAGTGTGGCAAGGGATTTGAGTATGTTGGAGATGGTGACAAAAAAAAAACTGTGGAATAGTCCTCCCCCAGACGTATTTCCCAAGGAATACAACATACAGGCGTTCAAATCAAATGTAAACAAGTTTCTCCTTTCTCAACCCACCACCCATATATGGCACTAACGTACTATAGGTTGACCAACCTACCTCCTGTATATGGGCCCAACATAAAATAAAAAAATTAAAAAATTAAAACAATATCACCATAGTGAGTGTGCTGCCTAGATATGACAGGACATTAGTGGGAAGAGAATTATATGTCAAACGCGAAATGCATTTAACCATGCCACCGGCCAAGATACCTATAGACGTCAAGGTTATCAAGGATGCGAAGTGCATATTAAAATTGTAATGCCATTGATATTACATTGAAGTATATGATGGATATGAGGATGCGTATTTGATCCATAATGGCCAGTAAGGTGATTTTAAAGTACGAGAGCTTTAAAAAAAAATCAGCTAACGCCTTTTTGTTCCCGTATAGGGAGTAGGCGAGGCCATTTTTAAGCCCTATCTAACTTTTGGACACTGAGTGGGCAGTTCAATCTCCACTGGTAGCCAATCAGAGATAGCTAGTCCAAAGCTATCACTAATTAATCGGTACGCAGTGAAGAGTGAAGAAGGCGGCTAGTATGCGCCGCCATCTGGTGGTCCATAACCCTAACACAATATATTTAATGTCTGAAAATAGTGTGGGTTCGGCGGCCGATTTTCTTGATTTTACGGGATGAAAAACCTGAGTTTCAGGGAGGAAAAACCCGCCAGCCCGTGCCAGAGATCGACTAACTCTGGAACCGGTCGAGAAAAGGCTTAGAAAAAGTTCCTCTAGTCGACTACTAGATTCGAACGCCTTTCGTCGTGCGGTCAAGCGCTGTAGAGTGCAAACGCCACTTCTACTGAGCTATACAGGCTCTCAGAAAAGGAAAATTAAGGTTATTAGGATGAGACGAAGTGGAATGGTTATCGAAAATAAAGTACACTGAGAAGGGGAAAATTAATGAGACAATAACAGTTATAGCACACAATCTAAAAATACCCTCATTGTTTATATAGCAATGTAAGAAACATGAAAAGCAAGAGAAGTCTATGACTCTTTTATTTTTTTAAAATTTCAGCTTAAAATAATCGGCTAAGGAAAACGTGGTTGACTGACAGTCATATCTTAACCAGAGATCAAGTTAAGATATCAACATCATCAGCCGACTATCAGGGATATCACCCCATGATGATATCTAGGGTTACCATATTCTAAAATGCCAAAATGCTGACACCCCATCGCCTGACCAACTCGTTCTGGACACAAACATCTAACACAAAAATAAATACACGTTTGAAATCTTTACCTTTGTAAGCTTTTCATTAATTAGATGTGATGAGTATGCTTATTAAAACACAAAAATATGAGATGTTAAGTGTCATCATAAATCTTATGAAACAAGACTAGGCCTACATGAAAAAGAATTAGACTTATCACACTACAATGTAGTGATATTTTCATTATCAAAATGCGGACCTGTCCGCATAAATGCTGACGTATGGTAACCCGAATGATATCGAAACCTGATGATGATGAGAAATTGTGTACATTCAAGTTTGAGTAAATTTTTGGATTGACTAGATGTATGTGTGGGGTTGTCTTTTTCGATTATTTTTCATATCTAGCCTGTTCTAGCTGGGTAAGAAAGCCAGTCCCAGAGAAAACCGATCTTAACTAGTGAATGGAATGTTATTGAAAGTGAGCAAGAACGAGGCATGGTCTTTTGTCCAGGAAATAAGGCGGGATTGTGTTTTGGTAGCACTAAAGTTTACTAAATTATCTTAACTCCCACTTGAGAAATGTTAGAAGATTAATGTTTAAGATATTAGCCTTAGAAGATCTTCATGCCTAAACGAATACTACAAATAGGGAAGACTGAATGAAAAGATGGAATCGCGTGCTCATCAGAAAAACTATGAATAGGATTGGATGTTAGTGATGTACAGGAAAGTGTAGGTGAAAGCACAGAGCTTTGGGATATGCTGGCATTGATGGAAAAATTAGATGAGAAGAACGATCCATCATTACATGCAATGAACGACTAGAGAGGAAGCTGGCATCTATTTCCAAATTGTAGGAGAGAGAATACGAAAGCAGCTTGGATAGAAGGCCGTGATGCCAGACTGTCAAATGCCTTGGAAATATCAAGAGTGATTGAGATTCCCCAAATCGTTCCACAGCTTGTGTTCAAAGGTGGTAGGTAGCAATTAGCAAGGAAGTATGCTGTAGAATGACATTGGTGGAATTCACATTGATGATCACTAATTAAACGATGTGTCTCTTGATGGCGAATGGCCAATGTTGAATTTAACGGCCGATTTTTATCTCCCTTCTTTTAGGAACAGACTGGATAAAAATTTGCTTCCAGGCTATTGAATAGATGCGGATGAGCAAACCTTGTACAAGAGATACAGGATGGGTACTCGTTCTGGAGAACAAGCACTCAGTATAACTGGAGGGATACACCTGGACTGGAGGAGTTTTTTATATCATTCTGATGAAAGATCAGAAGCACACTGAAGATGGTTTTTCGAATATTAGGGAAGATTTGCCTTGGTGGTCTAAATTTAAATTAGAGCAGAATACTGATGCAAAGAAGTATGCCATATATTTAGCATATATTGTCATTGTTCCATTAGGATTAGAGGGGCAGAAGCAGAATAGAGCAGAAATTTTGTCCAACAGCCTTGGCAAAGGACTAGAACGATCAGTTTCTAGACGTTTTTTTTTGAGCAGGAGGGAACCAAGCTTAATGCTTTTGGCTCTTATAAAATCTGCTTTCGATTTTCTGATGATTTTTGTGCAACTGTTATAGATTATAGTTTAAGCCAAGTCAGAGGCTGGATTTTTAGTTTCATCCAGCGAGTCTAAGCTGCATTTTTTGTGGATTGCTTTGAAGTCTCTGTCATTAGATTAGAACAGGTGCGCTTGGATCAGAAGAAATAATATCAGAACCATGGAAAAGGGACATAGAAATCCTAAAGGTTATCTCAATTGCCATAAGATATGTAGCTGATAATATATATATATATATATAAATCAGTTAACGCCTTTTTATTCCCGAATATCGGGATTAGGCGATATTCGGGAATACAGTTTGGCCCTATCTAACTTTTGGAGACTGAGTGTGCAGTTCAATCTCCACTGGCAGCCAATCAGAGATAGCTGGCTCAAGCTATCACTAATTAAGCGGCACGCAGTGAAGAGAGAGATGGCTCAATAAGTGCCGCCATCTCATGGTCCCTAACCCTAACACAATATATTTAATGTCTGAAATAATATGGGTTCTACGGTCGATTTTCTTGCGTTTACGGGACGAAAAATCCGAGTTTCCGGGAGAAAAAAACCCAGCTTGCCCGTGCCAGAGATCGACTAACTCGGGAACCGGTCGAAAAAAAGGCTTAGAAAAATTTCCTTTAGTCAACGACTAGATTCGAAACAAAGTCTTTTTCGTGCGGTCAAGCGCCGTGGTGTGTAAAGGCCACATCCACTATTTGGGATGTTATCTGTAGAAAAATAAACTTAGACGAATTTATGGTCACAATTTTCCAAGAGGAGAGCTAATGTCAAACATCTGTTTGGAGGGACAGCTCTTTAAGATAGAGTCCCTAGGTGTTGGTAGAAAATGGGGATTATCTCTGGAATTCGGTGGGTAGGTTAACAATTTTATTAGATCAGTGTTTCTCAACCTGTGGTCCGCGACAATGGGCCAGGTGGTCCGCAGGCAGACTTAATGAAATAAATATATATTTTTTAATTATCCAAACAAAATTGAATAAGTAAAAATTATTGAAATCAAATGGAGCCTTAAAAAAACCAACAAATAGCGTCAGAATGTTCAAAGGCGGAAGCAATAAAACTATATTGTTTTTCACTTCACCCCTCTTTTATTATTCGTCATAAAAGAGGAATAAAGTGAAAAACAATATAGTTTTATTGCTTCCGCCTTCCATTGCTGTTTTGTCAGATTTGAAGTGAATGTTATTTACATTTCAACCAATTGCTTGTTGTGTATTGATTTTTATTATTGAAGGTTTCCTTCAACCAAGGCTCAGTATATCTTCAGAAGTGCTAAGTGATATTTGAATAAACGAAATAAGACTGGGGTTAACGCATGACACACAAAGTGTGTTGTGAGTTAACCCCAGTATTTATATATTTTCCGGAAACGTTTTTATAATAATGGAAAAGTGGCTTAGAACTAGGACTTTGAAAAGAAGAGCAAATGAAACAGGTAATGCTAATCCTAATTGTAATACACGTGTTGTAACGGCCAGTAAATCTGATACCATCAAAGTAGAAGAAACAAGCAGTTCAAAGAAAAAATACAGTAGGAAATATAACAGTTCATATTTGGAATTCGGGTTTACTCGGGGTGGAGATGAAAGTGAACAGAAACCTCAATGTGTTTTGTGTTATGAAGTGTTATCGAACGAGTGCATGAAACCTGCGAAACTCCGACGACATTTAGAAACTAAACATTGTGATGTGAAAAATAAACCAATTGAATTTTTTCAGCGACGCTTAGGGACATTAAATCATGGGAAAGATATCGTTTCAACAATGACTTCCATTAATAGCAAGGCACTGGAAGCATCCTATCTCTCAAGTTTGCGCATAGCGAAAAGGGGGAAACCTCATTCTATCGGGGAAAATTTACTACTTCTAGCTATAAAAGATGTTGATTTGATTCCTCTTTCAAATGACACTGTCGGTCGCAGAATTAATGAATTGACAGGTGACATAGACTCTCAGTTAATCGAAAGAGTTAAGAAGAGCCCTTATTATGCGTTACAAATAGACGAGACTACTGATGTTACAAATGATGCTGCACAGTTAATATGCTACGTAAGATATGCGCATGATAACAACATTCATGATGATATTCTGTTTTGTAGAACTTTGTCATCCCGAACAACTGGAGAAGAAATAATTCAACTCTCAATAATTACATAATATAATACACAAAGGGATCCAGTGGGAAAAATGTATAGGCTTCTGTTCGGATGGAGCTCGTGCCTTTACAGGCAGGCATAGTGGTTGTTTCTATGGTCAAGGAAGTAGCTCCGGACATGAATTGGGTGCATTGCTTCATACATAGGGAAGCGTTAGCCTCCAAAGGAATGCCACCAGAATTTAAAACTGTGCTATACAATGCTTTCAAGCTAGTTAATTTTATTAAAGCTCGACCGTTAATTAACAGATTATTTTCAGTACTCTGCGATGAAATGGACAGTGAATATATACAACTTTTGCTTCATTCTGAAATTCGCTGGCTTTCCAGGGGCAAAGCACCAACAATGTTATTTCAATTAAGGCCCGAAGTTTTATTATTTGTAAATGAACGTAATTCTGATTTTGCACCACTCCTTGTTGACGAAGCATGATTATCAACACTATCCTATCTTTCTCTTTCAGACATTTTTTCGAAATTAAATGAACTAAATCTCTCCCTTCAGGGAAATTTTTTAACTATTCTTGATGCCTACGACAAAATAAAGGCATTCGAGAAAAAAAACTGGTTTTATGGATTAATTATGTAAAAAACAGACAGTTCGCACCTTTTCCAACATTGTAATCCTTTTTAGTGGATCCTTTTTAGTGGAAAATAATATTTTTGTTCATTCTGAGTTTGTGACCACCTCAAAAATATGAAACCGAATTTTGAAACATATTTTCCAAATAACTTTTATAAGAAATTTCTGTTGGTTCGCGATCCATTTTAGGCTTGCAGTCACGAGAACGACCTTTCATTATCGAAAAAGGAACAGTTAATTGAGCTTTCAAGTGACAGTGGGCTTAAAATGCAATTCCGTGATCTTGGTTTTGCTCGATTTTGGATCTCGTTTTCAGTGAGAAGTGACTTTCCGGAATTATCTGAAGAAGCATGAAAATCGTCCTGCAGTTTTCTACAACCTATCTTTGTGAGAAAGGATTTTTTTGTGAGAAAGTAACATAATTATATCATCTTATTTATTTGTTTAATAAAAATTAAAACTTTGTTCAATGATGATGCACTTTCAATCTTTTACTTCCAATTTAATTAATTATGTTGTCATATCTTTCAAAACATGCTTTCAGATTTATTATAAATGGCACAGTTTTTCCGAAATGTTGCTAATTCCTACATAGGTTTTTTTTAAAAAAAATTAAAAAATGTGAAAATGACGTATAATGAAATAAATTAAAAACACTATATTTATTTTTGAAGTAAAAATTTTATTCTAACATTCTAAAATGTTATTTTTCTTGCTTTTCTGTTCGCAAAATCGTCGATTACATTGTCGAAGCCTATTTCATCCCGAAGTTAATCGTAGTAGCAGCACTATAATTTTTAATGTCTTTGATATTAGTATGCTACTAAAATTTATACAGTAGAGGCATGCAGTAGGCATCAAAGAATGGCCTCGACAGCGTCGTCTGCAAGCTGTTGTACTTAGATCTCCTTCAGGCACAGTCTGACAAAATAAGCAGCAGCAGGATCATTTTCCAGCTGATTAGGAACCCTCCTAAAGTGTTACCAACAGATACGGTCTAGTGGAATATCTGTTGCCAGCCTGCAGCATCCACTTTACTGCTGTACCCTTAAATGAAGTACTGTTCCTCCTAGTTGAAAACTTAGTGTGGAATACATACTTAGTAAGGCATCACTTGCGTTGTATGCAAGAAGAAAAGCAGGAACAGGAAGCGAGTCTAAAAAAACGAAACATAGAAATAGGCATCTCATGCTTCCAGTGCCGTAACGAGGGCGTGGCGGAAGAGGAGCCCGCCACGGGTGCAACTAGGTTTGGGGCGCAAAACGTATAACATTTTTGTCATTTTTGGCTTAAGGGGGCGCAAGTTAGACACTTGCCACAGGCGCTTACCATGTCTGTGAAAACAGGACTGGCCGGGAGAAACTATATATCGCTCATCAAAAACCGACCAATGACATAGAGGTCAACATGGGTCTGTTCAAGGGGAGATCTTACATCTGTAACACTCTGGTTACATTACATATAGTAAGTTGAATAGAGTGGTGGGTAAGGGTGATTCATATATTATAATTCTGGATTTTGCAAAGGGATTTTACAGACTGTGGCGTGGTAGACTGGTGTAAAGTTAAGGCAAATGGATTTGGTTAATCAGTTTGTTCATAGGATAGGAAACCGGACTTCTGATATGAAAGGGCTTTACATAGAGAACTCGTATCTGGGAGGAGGAAAGTTACCAGTAGAATCCCGGAGGGGTTTGTCTTGAGACTACTGTTTAACTGTATTAATGTTGAGAACGCTCTGCAAGCGGATATTCAGCTATTTGCAGTGCAAAGTGAAGTATCACAGATTTGAAGATACCATATATGGCAGAGCAGAAATGCCTGTTCACTGCTAATAATTTTGCACTTAAAACTCAAATGTAGCTGTGTGTGTATCAAATTGAAGGTACTGCATTACAGGAGGTGCAGGAAGCCAAGGATCCGGGTATAATGATAGATTATCTAAATGGAACAAAGAACTGCTACTACAATAAGAACATTGACAAGTAAAAGCTAAGGAGGTGATTATTCCACTGCACAAGCTTTGATTAGACCACATCTACTATGTACAGATTTGGTCGCCTGGATTTCTTGGAGATGAGCAAGCCATAGAAAATGCTCAGAGGCAGATAATAAGAGAGGAATATTGGCTAAGCTGACGAGCTGAGGGTATGTAATCTGCACAGTTTGTTATATAGGAGTTTATGATTGAGACACAAATTGTTATGCAGAGCTTATTGTAGATAACCAGGATGTTTTTCAAAATGGCTGAGAAAGGGGAAAGGAGAATAAGGGCAAGAGGAATTGTATAAAGGTGTGAAGCATAGCTTTTTCGTAAGGAATGTGGTTAGTGAGTATGCTCTGCCAGAGCAGATCAGTGCACAGACATTGATTTAAGGTACACAGACAGTATGCATCGCTGTTACATCACTTCATACTCTTAACCCCCTCTCAATTAGCCTTTAACAATAGGTGGTATTTATTACTACTACTATTATTATAACGGTATTTCTTCTGTAACGGTATTTCGTCTAACACTATAAAGGTATACGCCATTTCAGAGGCTTATACAGGCACTATCAACCAGAAACATAGCATAAATACGATTATCATATTGTCACGATCAGCACGCGCGAGCGCACGCACGCACGCACACACACACACACCATTTGCAATATACTATTTGATTGTATGCTTGCGCATGAGCTAACGCTAGTGGATAATGAACAGCAGGATGGAGCGGAAGAATGATGTATTTTCGGCGAAGTTTTTGCAGCTGGTTCTCTAAAGTCTAAGACCTTCTCATCGCCACTTCATGAAAAAAATAAATAATACATAAAATTGTACATTGTTAACTGCAGACAAAATAGCATTCTCTTAAACCTGTTTTATTTTTTCAAATCTAAAGTTTCGAAATTCTGTGAAAGAAAAATGTATATAAAGAAACACTGAAATTTATTTATTTCATATCAGCTCTCTTTAAATTGAAATATGATAATACAGAGCTGTTAATGCAAATGAATAAAACATCGAAGGGTATGTGGTGTTGGAAAAGAAAGATAAAAGCTATTATTACCCGCGTAAACCGTGGAATTAAAATACGCTTAAAACGGTCTCGGTTACATTCTGTTCAGTGTTTCGTTTCAGCTATGCTTTAAAAAAACGTGTAGAAGTATGGGCTGCTGAATACGCTAGGAAATTAAAAATGGAATAGGAGACATGTCACTATAAACTACGAAATCAGCAGCACAGCGAAATGCGAGTATGTCAAAAGGAAATTACTTAAATACTAAAAGTGATTATTTAGGTTAAAGGAATATAGGTCGGGATTTATGTAAACGGAGAAAATTATTGCTGTCCCTAATCTTGTATTTGTTTCATTAATTCCGTTAAATTCCGAAGTAACATTGACATTTAACAAGGATATACCTTGATGGGGAAAAAAAAATCATAAAAATGTGCGTTTCGTAATAGCACACTTGTGTACTGACACCATTCATTATCACAACTGGATTACAGAAATATTGTTTGTCTGATTTTGCCATCAAAATGATCTTATGGAAACTAAAACTCGACAAATTAAGAGATCCTAAATTGTCTTCAAGAGGCGAGGAATCCTAATGTGGACTTTTTTCAAATGAAAGTGTTAGCCGTTTTCATAGAGGCAGCAGAGTTTTCTCCTTCTGTAAAAATATAAACCATCCAGAGAATATTATACGCGGGGTGGAATGTGCAATAAATGTTTATGTTACGGTTAAAGTGATAAAGACGGTTATTATTAATAATTACCGGTTAAAGTGAATAATTTACGAGAATTAATCACTTTCACCGGTTAAAGTGAATAATTCCTAGAGAAGTCTGGTAAATATAATAAAAACATGTTTATAGGTTTTCATTCTCAATAGAAATTATGACAGCTTAGATTAGGTTAGGTTAGTTAGTTTATAATGAAAAAAAGTAAGGAAGGTACTTCTTTTGTACTCAATGAAATCAGAAATCATTATAAACTAACCTGGATGTCGCATGTCGAACCAGAGTGTAGTCGTAGTTTGTCGTGGGCAGATTAATGGGGATAAAAGATAAACGTTGTTGTGAGCCGAGCTCAATGATTGCTGGCAGATAAATGAGGATAACAAATAAAAGTTGTGGGCAGATGAATTGGGATTTTAGATAAACGTCGTTGCTGTACCTCTTTCCTCATCAATGGAGAAAAACAGTGATCAGTTCCTCTCTGATTTATCTATTATCCCCATTCATCTTCCAGCAATCATTAAGCTCGGCCCACAACAACGTTTATCTTGGAAGAACGACGATACATTGCGCCCTTCGATTGAAATAGGCCTAAGTTCGATTCTCGTCGCGACGGGAGGAATCTTTATCTTGTCGATTTCAATCGAAGGTGAGTTAGCCGATCCCATACAGAGGTAGCAGGGTTTTTTTCTCAAGGAAACTCGGGTTTTTCATCCCGCATACATACAAATCGGCCCTCCAGAACACACGCAATTTACAGACAAAAATTACTAGTTGTGGTGGTGTTGGAAGTGGGCGGTAGATGGCGTTGATGGAGATGATTCGTAGTAGAGATTAGGTGTAGAGACAGTTGTAGATGTCCTCCCACGATGAGTCTTCGGACTCCTTGGAGGTATCAGGAATAATAATGATCAGTGGCGCACTCAGGATTTAACCTTTGGGGGGTGGGAGTTCGTAAATAAAGTTTTACCAAATTACGTACAAAACGTAATTTGGTAAAACATTTTACAAAACATTTTTACAAAACGCATAAGATACGTTTTGTAAAAATGCAATAAGTTCAGTCCACATGCACCTCGCAAAATACATTAGTATCTAATGCATAACGTATTTTTGGATTCCAGATGAAAGTATTTTATTAAAATTCGAAATTCGGTATCCTTACCAACGTTTGTGTCGAGTCATCTAAATTTTTATTACGATTAAATCACTTGCAAAAACGTCTTTGATTTGAGTTTCCATCTGATCATTTTTATTAGCAACACGGATTCGCATATTAATAATTCTGTATTGGATGGAGATGGTTTAATGAAAGTTGTATTCAGGCTCGCTCTTAAAATTTGGTAAGTAGTTTTAACTTTGATTTCAATGCCTAATTTTACAATTACTATATGTATCTTCAAAATTAGGTAAAACCGAACTATGCCAGCAGTACATACAACAGAAGCGAGTCGAATTTCATAAACCATGCTCTAACTTTCTAGCACACACACCACTTGTTGGTTATTTACAAAAGGACAGCCATTCGATATTATCTTTGAAGACTGTAAATCTGTCCCAGACTTTATGTTCTCGTAAAACGATCATAATATCAACCAGTAGCGCGCACTCAGGATTTAATCTTGGGCGGTGGGGGGGCAAGTTGAGTAGACGATTTGAGAATACACACTACTCATCGCATTCGACCTATGACTGAGCATCTGTAATGATCGCTAATTCACTTAGGCTCAAGATAAATTAATGAATGATTTTGACGTGTTATAATTCCCTTTTTTATTAACATTAGCAAAATTATTTGAAACGTTAATGATAATTACAATAATTGTTCCCTGGCTTTATGGAATTTAATAAAACCGTTAGAATCACCATTGAAATTTTTTGAGTCATTTTATTTAATCGGGACATTTTAATAGATAGAAAAAAAAAATCTCCAAAGGAGGCTACAGTACATATGCCCAAACCTTTTCTAGGAGTGATATGGTTTTACTACAGAAGCATGTGACCAAGAAATGCATCTTTTTATCTGCATTTTACGTGTGTGTAAAACCTAGGTCTTTCCAAACAAAGAGTAACATTCATACAAACTGAGTTACAGAGGCTAATCAAGAGCGTTCCTTTTCTGTACTATATAATTTTGATGCATTTTTCGTCTTTGAGGCCTAAACTGAAGCCTAAAATCTCATCTTGCTGCCGTTACATGCTGTCTATGACAAGTTAGCACTTAGAACATCTAGACATTCATATTCTCCTTTCGTTTCAATTTATATTCAACTAACAAATACTTTCATAATTAACATTTCTCATTAGGATCTACTTTGATTTACAAGCCAAACCAATTTGTCTAAATATTTTATGACTGTCACCAGTGATGGCCCATGAAGTTTTAAATGGAGGTGCTGCTTATACAAAATAATTAAAAAAAAATTTTTTTTCCCTAATCAGTAACCAATTTATTAATAAATAAATTTACATATTAAAAAAATTGCTTTATTAAAAATATTTTACCCTCACCACGAACAAACACCAATAATAAAAGTTTCATATCTCACATAAATAACGCGCGCGATACACTGCCCAAATGAGCAGTGTCGGAATGACTTGTAACGTGCAATCACAAGCGCAAACAAATATCAGCAAGTCTAACTGCGACTGGTTGAACGTGATAATTCCGACACTGCGTTAGATCGCAGTGTATTTGTTTCGTAATCTAAAGCGTTAATCGAACAATTCCAATTATTAACTATTTAATCACTGTTGAAACATAAGCTGTAACCTTTAACATGTTGTATTGCATTTATATAATGTTGTAAGCATTGCTATTATTTATAAACACAAACAACATTTAAATTATTCATTTTTTCCTTGGGGTGCTGCAGTGTCGCAGTGCTTATGTACGGGCCGCCACTGGTATTCACCCATTATTTCTTAATGTTTCTGCATGAACATTTTTCATTGTTTACCTATAAATACGACAAGGGTAATATTATCTATACCCCTTACATGATATGGCTTGTATGTATACTGTTTGGTATGAAAACTGTTAATGTTATTTTGTATCAACATAGCAATTACTCTTCCTTCTGTGTTGTTTTTATTTATCACAGCACAGTGTGATATTTTTCAATAGGTATACAAACCCATTTTCTTGAACAGCATTGTGCTTAACAATTGTGATAATTATCTATTATTGATAAAGGTCAATTCCTATAATTATTGGTTTTTATTAACTTAAGTAATAATCCACTCCAGTAAAAAGGTTGTGGTTTTGAATTATGCGGCAGGTATGGATGTTTGTGACTAAGTAGGAGATGAATTTCATCATCCAGTCTAAGATCACCACCCATTTACTGGAGACTTGAGGTGGGGCTTTATAAAAAGTTCCAAGATGGATCTGTAAAGCAAGATTTCTGGATTATGTACAAGCATAAATAAAAAAAAAATAGCAAAATAAATAAATAAAATAATAAAAAAAAATCCTGAATCCCCACACCCAAATGATGTTTACAAGCTTTTGTGAGTGAGAGACACAAAAATAAATAAATAAACATCAATTATCATAACCATGGACCTTCAGTAATTTTTTTGTTTGTTTGTTTGTTTGGTAAGAAAGAATAATATAATGAATTTCATTTAGGCTCCCTGGAAAGCAGTTCTGAATGTTTAGTAGGAGAAAAAAATTATTTTTTTCACTTTCTTTGAACAAGTGCAGAAGTTTCTATTTTATTTTATTAGGTGAGACTTCCTAAAAATATAATAATGGGAGTTTTCTCTATCTCATAGAGCTTTTGAAGCATCTTTCTGGCAAAGCTGAAAAAAAAATTATACATAATTATTAAAATTTAGAAAATGAAGATTAGCATAAAATACAACTAGTATAGAAACAAGGGGATGATCACAAAAATGGAGCATTTTGTACCTAATTCAACTTGTGAAGAAAACCAAAAAGGCCAACTAGCCTGTTTTCAAATAAAGCAATCAATCAAGAAAAACTGAATTAAATAACTGAAAGGCGGTTAGTTATACATCATTCAGAGCAGAGAATATCATCTATCCTTTGTTAATATGGAATACAATTCAAAAATAAAATATAACCTAATATTTAAAATGAACTTTTCAATTTCCCAATAAAAAATTAAAAATTAGAACAATTATCTTTTGTAGGGAATCAGTGGTTAGCATATCTGCTCTCCAGCCAAAAGGTTGCAGGTTCGAATCCTGCTGTGGGCATGGATGTTTATGATTGTCTGTGAAAATACTAGTGGTGGTAGTCGGCAGCAGATGGCATTGGTGCAGACAGGAGTTGAAGAGTAGGTGTCCTCCCTTGATGAGTGTTTGGACTCATTGGAGGTGTCACATAATGATAATAATAATAATTAATGAATTCAAAAAATTTCACTCTTCTGTTTTAAACTAAATGTTTTATATGGTTACTATCAGTCTGCATAATTTAGATACAAAAAGGCCTAATTTTAACTAAAATTGAGATTGCTCAACAAATTTTAGGAGAGATCCCAAATACTAAATTTCATCCAACTTTCGTCAGCAAGAGCAGCAGTTGTTTATAGATGAACAAGTTGACAAGCCTGAATCTCCCTTATGGGGAGACTGTTTTCAGGTTGTAAATGAATTTCAACACCCAGTGTGAGACCTTGCTGATGAGTCCACAACTTAAAAAAAAAATGTTGCATACATCATGAAAATTATGGAAACAACTACCATGTTAGAGTAAAACTTTAGTTTAATATAAACCAAAATAAACACTTGACGTTTTGACCTTCATATTAAGGTCATCAGTATACACATATATATAAAGAAACAAGCTGCACTACATTCTACATGGTATGCTCAAGTTACCGATCAACCATTAAAACTAATGGCCTGACCTTTGGTGGAAAAAAAAAACCTTACTACATGAAAGCTAGAGTCCTGTTATTATTATTATCTATTAGGTGACAAAATTAAATTAAGCTGGAGAGTAACATGTTCACACACACAAAAAAAAAAAAAAAAAAAATAAATAAATAAATAAATAAATAAATAAAATAAAATAAATTACTTGCATAAGTATACATATAAATTACAACAAACTGGTATAGATGGTGGCCAATAAAAGCTGAAAAATTGCTTAGAGTTCTAAAGTCAGGGTTTGCTGGAAAACTAAGTAGACTGAATGTGTGCCATCCAAACTCTTGGGATTTTTATGACACCATTATTGTTAATATTAGAGTGGTTAATCAAAATTTCATAGGCTTCTTGTAATGCTAATTGTCACTTGCTAGTGGTGAGAATCTTATGTTTATTTACAAGGCAGTCCTGATAATAATTGCTTGGTTGAAAAGGCCAGCATTCAAATTTCATTTACAATGCAAGGAACCTCTATAAGGAGTTTTCAATTGAAGGTGAATTAGCTGGTCTCATATGGAAGTGGTAGGGATTTTATTATTATTATTATTATTATCCAAGACCTCTAGGGAATCAAGGACTCATCAAGGGAGGCCATACATCACCAAACCAGCTGTCATTTCCTTAAACTCATTCACACTATATGCACTCGCCACTTCAACAGGCAGACTGTTTCACTCAATTATTGCTCTGTGAGAAAAAGATCTACCTCTTACTCCTTAACTGTGGACAAATTTATCTTATATGAATGCCCCGATGTTCTCTCCCCACCTTTCATATAATGAAAAATTTCAGACAATATCCTATAACATCCATTCAGAAGTTTATAAACTTCTATCATATCACTCCCTTTTTTCCTGTTTAACAATGTCTGCAGTTTGTATACTCTAAATTTGTTGTCATAATCTACATCTCATGGTCGCAAAGCACTAAATACATTCCTTAGCCACCTGAACAAATGACACAAACATATCTAATTCACCATTGAAATAGAAAAAAACAACTCTCTTCCATTCCTAGACACACTCGTCACACGTCTTCCCTCAGGCTGTTTCTCCTTCTCAGTCTACTGCAAACCTACACACACACAGGCCAGTACATATACAAAAATTTTCATCACCATCCAACACAAAAACTAGGTGTCATAAGCACCCTTAAACACAGAGCTCAAACTATCTGTTCAAATGAACAAATTCTAAACCAGGAATATAAGATAATCACCATACATTTATAAAAAATGGATACAGTAAAAAAAATATTCACAAAATCCTCCGCAGAGATGCTAGTAAAAACAAAAAAAGATTTCAAGAATGCTATTGCAACACACAAAACAACAGAGATAACTCCTGATCAAATAGCTAACCATTTATTGAAAACCTCCAAGATTCATCCCAGCTCTACCAGGAAAATTGCTGTACAAGCTTCCATCAGACAAAACCTGAAGACTGAACCCAAGCTTCCTGAACTCATACACCCAATATCTCAGGAAGAGGTACAAATAGCCTTAAAATTTACCAAGAATGGCAAAGCTGCAGGAGTGGATGGTATACTCCCTGAGTTCCTAAAACATCTTGGTCAATATGGCCAAACATGGCTGGCTGCCCTTTTCTCAGAAATCATCATGACTGGTAAATTACCAAAGCTGTGGTGGGAAGCCGAAATAATTGCTGTGCCCAAACCAGTGAAAGATCCAAATGAAGTGAAAAACCTATGACCTATCTCTTTGCTTTGCATCACCTTTAAGCTCTTTGAAAGAATTCTCCTTAAAAGAATTTCACCACTCATTGAAAGAGCACTCCCGACTGAACAAGCTGGCTTCAGGCCAGGAAGAAGTTGCTGTGACCAGGTCTTGGCCCTGACAACTCAAATTGAAACAGGCTTCCAGAAGAAACTTAAATCTGGAGCCACTTTCATTGACCTAACATCTGCTTATGACACTATCTGGATCAGAGGCCTCCTCCTAAAACTAGGAAATATTATAAAATGTAAAAAAACTCTACAACTTTTTGAATCTATTTTCTCCAACAGAAAGATCCGGGTCCATATTGGCAGAACAAAAAAACAGGTCCAGATTCCTTCACAATGGTCTTCCTCAGGGGGGCTATGTGTTATCCCCTATACTTTTTAACATCTATGCGTATGATCTATCTCTTACCAGATCAAGCAAGTTTATGTACGCCGATGACCTAGCGATCTTACATCAATCCACCTCCTTTACCAACTTAGAATCAACCTTGAATACAGACCTGAACACTCTGGAAGAGTACTTCAAGCAGTGGTACTTGAAGCCAAATCCAATGAAAACAGTGTCCTCAGTATTTCACCTGTACAATGCAGAGGCGAATCAACAACTCAACCTTTCTTTCTGTGGAAAAATGGGTAGAACACGAGCCTCACACAAAATACCTTGGGGTGAGCCTCGACAGGCCTAACCTATAAAAGGCACATCATCAACCTCTCCAGTAAAATTAAAACCAGAAATAACATCATTTCAAGGCTTGCTGGAACAACCTGGGGTTGTGGTGCAGAAGTTCTAAGGTCGTCTGCACTAGCCCTCATATTCTCTGCAGCAGAATATTGTGCCCCTGTCTGTGAAAGAAGTACATACACTAACACACTAACATTATTGACACCCAGCTGAACTCTACCATGCGCACAATTAGTGGGACAGTGAGAAGCACCCCCCCCCTCTCCTGGCTGCCTGTTCTATCTAACATTGCTCCACCACACATACGGAGAAGACAAGCCTCGATTAAGGAATTTAATAAAGCAATGAGCACCCCACTCCTACCCCTACACCAGACTCTCATAAATCCACCTAGTCTTCGCCTCAAATCTAGAAAGCCTCTCTGGTCCATGGACGAACTCTCTTTAGCTGCGCTGCCATCAATATCTGACATATGGAGAGAATACTGGTCCAACAATCTCCCAACAAACGGCTTCCTGGTAGAAGATCCCTGTGCTCCACAGCCTGATTTTGGTCTTCCTAGGAAGATTTGGTCAGGATCAGAACTAGTCAGGGCAGATGTGGCTATCTTCTACATAAATGGGGGCTCTCAGATCACCCTTATTGTGATTGTTCTCCCATGGCTCAGACGATTACTCATATTGTGTACGACTGCCCAAGGTGCCAATTTCACAGTAGTGGCCTACAGGACATCCACAAGGTGATGGATGAGGCCTTCAATTGGCTTTCCAGCCTGGACCATGACCTGTAGTTGGTATGGTGGTGGCAGTGGTTATGGAGGAAACAGAAGATCATGGTCCCGTCTCACCACAAAGACGTTATTCTAGTAGTCACTCTCATAGTCCTCGTCATGGTATCAGCAGAACTCATTATGGTAGAAGATGATGATACAGTGTGAAATGTGCCTCCTCTAATGGATCAAGTTTTCTCACACAAGACACAACTGCTCTCTACTTAAACCTCAGATACAGCCACTTTTATGTTGTGAAGTGTTGTGAGAACATGCAGTCTTGTCATACTTGGTGCAGCAGGACAATAATTGTCCCTGGCTTAATTATGACAAGTTACTTTTGCTTTATATATAAAAAAAAAAAAAAGAAAGACTTAGTAAGCAGGTTGTGCCTTTTATGTAATGAACTTTTATATGTTAAGATTTTCATCATTTGTTTCTAGAAATTGTGATTGTATTTTTCACTTAATAGTTTCATGTAGCCATAAGAATAAATAAATAAATAAAATTGCAATACCGTATGTTAGAGGCATTTCCAAAAAAATAGACAGAACACTACACAAATACAACCTCAAAACCACCTTTAACCACGCTACCGGCCAAGATGTCTATAGATGTCCAGGTTATCATGGATGTGAAGTGCATATTGAAATTGTAATACCATTGATATTACATTGAAATATATGATGCATGAGTATGAGGATGCGTATTTGATCCATAATGGCCGGTAAGGTGGTTAAACTCCCGACAAAATTAAGACACCTACTCAGTTCTTCCAAAGATCCTCTTTCACACCTAGCCCACCCAGGGGTATACAAAATACAATGCATATTGTATTTTGTATACCCCTTTGTATATTGTATATTTTGTATATTGTATTGTATATTGTATACAAAATACATATTGTATTTTGTATACCCCTGGGTGGGGTATACAAAGTTCGTCCTTCCTAATTGGGAAGGACGAACACAAACAACGCATTAATTACCTCCATTTTGGAAAAATCGGTCTTTCTGACCATGCACTCCAAACAGACCACAGAATCGATTGGAAAAATACCAAGTCCCTACACCGCACCAAAACCTGGTTCAAGAGGAAATTCAAAGAAGTATGTGAAATGCTCAATCATAACCCAAATCTGAACAAAAATGATGACCTAACCATTCCAAGAATGTGGAGGACCCATCTGCAACCTTTATAGCAACCAGAACAAGCCAACAAGCCAAAGAAAAAATCCCAATACAAGAAGACTTGGTGAAGGTCCCCCCCCCCCCCGCTTAACATTCCATAACAACTTGAACTGTACAAGTCCTGAAAAAAATCATCATAGCATAACAATCTGAGCTGTACAAATCCAGAAGAATCTTAGTAAATGAGGACTTTAGCAGAGTTTATTGTAATTTTTTATTTATTTTATTTATTAATTATAATTTATATATATATATATTTTTTTTTTTTCCAACTTTTATTTTATTTTATTTAATTATTGCTAGAGGCAGGGGTGTAGCTGGGGGGGTGCAGAGGGGGCAGTCCACCCCGGGCGGCACTTTTGAACTTTTGCAGATTCTAAAATACAGTCTCGAGAACTCATTGCCAAATATTGCAATACTACTGTGAATTTTCCTCACAAATGCTGTAACTGTTGTTAGTTGTGAGAGGAGTTTTTCTAAATAAAATTGATTAAGAATTACCGACATTACTATGAAATAAACTTCGCCAATGTCATTGACGATTTTGCTACAGAAAAGCAAGAAAAATAACATTTTAGAATGTTGAAATTAAAGTTTCACTTCAAAAATAAATATAGTGTTTTAATTTGTTTCCCTACGTCGTTTTGACTTTTTGTAGTATTTTTGGTGTCTAGTGAGAGGGGCGGCAAACTCAAGGACCGCCCCGCCCCGGGCAGAAAAATCTCTAGCTACACCACTGGCTAGAGGTCAGGCTAAGAAAGGGATTAATTAACAGCATAGATTTAATTTACCAGTACAGAGTGCAAGAGCATGTAGCTTGGTTACCTATACACATGTATCCTTCTGATGATGACCTCAATACAGGGGTCAAAACATCAAGTGTTATTTTATTAATAATAAGTAAAATAATCATTTCAACATGTGCGTTTCGTGTCCCTAAATTCGGAAATATGAATGCTGATCACCATGTAACCTTAAAAGAAAAAAAAAATTCCATAAACCTGATATGACTTTTGTAACTCTTCTGAGAACACCTTCCATAGCTTTTTTTATCCCCTCTGAACCCAGGAAACCTAATATGTGCAAAGATCCATGTGAAATCATATGAAGGCCTTATAAAAGGGGAAAAATCACTTCCTTATTCTTTCATGTCAAAAATTGGAGTTTTTCATCCACAAAAATTTTGCCTACGGACAAATTAGCTAGACACCAGCCAATTACAGAACTGTAGAACATTAGTTATGAGAATAGATTGAAGGATTTGTGTGGGGTTCCCCCCACTCCTCGACTACCCTTTAGGAATGGTTGAACCCTCCTAATGATGGATTAAGTAAAATATCCTATGACTGTAGCCTGTGTGTTCGGGGGGGGGGGGGGGGAGTTGCCTGCTTGCAGGATGAAAAACCCCAGATAAACTGGGGGAAAAATCCCTGCTGTCCACCACATCATCACATCCAAGACCGGCTAACTTGGCTATGGCTGAGAGAGAGATCCTTAAGCTTCTCACATCATCAATGGGAATCAAACCTAGAACACTCCTTCCCCAGGTGTATAGTTGCGAAGTGAAGAGCCACTAGGCTAACTGTGCAGACTTTGTACAGTTTGATGGATAGAAAGAATAAAGTTGACATGATAGATATTTAAGTGCTGAGAAGATTTTACTAGATTAATAGAGAGGAAATTAGTGTGACTTCTGTCCACATAAAGGTTACATAGCATTTTAGTACTGTGAGTGTGCTAAAGAGTTATGTTTTTAAATTTTTTTTTACATATTCTGGAAATGCTGCTTTAGAAAGCAACCATGGATCTTTTTCAAGCCTTCAAATAAACAGCATAGTGATCTTTCACTAGGTAATGAAATTCACCTAAAAACATTCACAGACTTTCATGCAGATGGTGGGATTCAAACCATAGCCTGTTAGTTGGAGAGTAAGTAATGTTACCAATTCAGCCAACCAAACTGATTTCTGGTTGGATGAGAGAAATACATTAATTTTGAGGGTGGCAAGTTTAGATAAAGTACACAAATCTTGGTTTAATAATAATAATTAATCATAATTATCATAATTGCCAGCCTGGCTGGCCCAGTGGTTAACGTATCCGCTCTACAGCCGAAAGGCTGTGGGTTTGAATTACGCCGTGGCATGGATGTTTGTAATTGTCTATGGAAATACTAGTGGTAGTGGTCTGCGGTAGATGCCGTTGGTGTAAGTTGGCGGAGAAAGAGCTGTAGAGCAGGTGCCCTCCCTCGATGAGTCTTTGGACTCCCTGGAGGTGTCTAATAATAATCTCTCGATGAGTCTTTGGACTCTCTGGAGGTGTCTAATAATAATAATAATACATGTGTAGATGCCTGCATGCTTCTGTACTTCCTACTATGATCATGAAGCTGATATAATGAAGCAAGATTCGATGAATCTGATTTCACTGTAGCATTTCTACTCGTATTTTACTGACCATGCTTTGAATACCCATCATAGAATCCATTAGAAAAATAGAAAACTCTCTCATGTCATAGAAGTAATGATAAGTAGGAAAGATTACTGAATCTACATGTGCTTTAAAAAACTTCTCTAGCCTCAATAAATTTGAATATGAAACTGCAACTTTTCAGGGATACTTATCCTTAACAATCAAGCATATCCAGTCATGCTTCTAGGTAGCTACTTGTAATCTTCTGTGTTTTTATCATTATAGCCTCACTCACTTATTCAGTGCCTGAATTCATGTATATTCATAGTTGTATTGTTCCCTATAGATACCAATTTGATCCTGACAAAATGTAAAAAAATTAATAAATAACAAATGATTTTGAGAGCATATAGTGTGAGGTAGAGGTGGGCAAGACAGGATATTTAGTGGGGTGTTACTACAGACACAGGAGCACAGAGGATGGGGACCAGGAGATGTTTAGACAGTTAAGTTTGGCAAATGCAAGAAGAATGATTGTTATGGGAGATTTTAATTACAGTAGTATAAATTGGAGAGAGGAAGATGCATGTAGCAATAAGGGAATGGAATTTCTAGAATTCTTGAGGGACAAATGTCTTAGGCAACATGTAACAGAGGGAACAAGAGGTTCAAGAGTTTTGTATTTGGTTATAGCATCAGAAGAGTTGATAATAACCGAGATTACATCTCTCCCACCAGTTGGAGAAAGTAACCATATGGTTTTGACTTGGAAAATGAATAGACATGCAGGAGTATCAAAGAGATGGGAACGTACGTGGAATTATAAAGCAGGTGATTATAATAGTCTTAGATGTCAACTTCGGGAAGTTTCATGGAGGGAGGAATTGGAAGGCCGGGATATCATTAGTGCTTGGGAAATTGTGAAAGAATATTTGTTAGCAGCAATGGTAAGTTGTATACCATGAGTGAAGAAGAGGACACAATTTGGAGTAAAGTGGATGACAAACAATATTAAACAGGAGCAACATGTGAAAAAGAGGCTATGGAAGAGATATAAGGAGACAGGTGAAGAGAAGACGCATGAAGAATATAAGACACAGGCCAGAAGAGTGACTAGTATGGTAAGGAAAGCGAAACTGGAATATGAGAGGAGATCCAAAGAAAATCCTAGGGAATTTTTTAGCTATGTGGTCAGTAAGAGGAGAAATGACCATGGAAGAATGCTATTGTGGGATAAAAATAGGAATAGAGTGACTGATGCAGAGGACAATGTGGAATTGTTCAATGAACACTTTATTGGAGTATTTCATCCTAGAGAAGTCTGTTTTAATGCTAGAGGGATAGGGCAAGTTCGAGGTTTAGAGGTACAGGAGGAGAGTGTGTTTCAGATACTGAGTACTCTGGATGTCAGTAAAGCTTTGGGACTGGATGGTATTTCACCACGAGTTTTGAGAGAATGTGCTAGGGAACTGACAGTGCCTTTAACCTGGCTTTTCAATGAAAGTCTGGCTGTGGGAAAGGTGCCCAGGGAATGGAAGGAAGGAAGGTAAGATAGTGCCATTGCATGAGGGTGGTAACAGACTGAAGTGTCTAATTATAGGCCAGTTTGTGTGTCATCGGTAGTTGTTAAGATCTTGGAGAAAGTAGTGAGGGACAGTATACAGCATTGGGCAGATGAGGGTAATGTTATCTGTGAGAGTCAACATGGATTTGTGAAAGGGCACCCTTGTTTTAGCAATATGCTAGCCTTTTATAATAAAGTGACAAGAACATTAGATGAAGGAAAGGCATATATTGGACTTAGTGAAGGCATTTGACAGGGTGCCACATGATAAGCTGATATTTAAGTTGCAGCACATGGGTCTGGATGTCAGATTGGACAACTGGATTCAGGATTGGCTGTCTGATAGGCATCAGAGAGTTGGGTATGGTGGAGCAGTTTCAAGGAGGCAGAGGGTTACAAGTGGGGTCCCACAGGGCTCAGTAATAGGACCTATATTGTTTAACCTTTATATCAATGACATTGCCAGTGGATTGCAAGGGGATATTCAGTTGTTTGCAGATGATGCGAAGCTGGGAAGGATTACAATGGCCAAGAAAAAAAATTTTTTTTTCTGCTGATTATGATCTGACACTTGTTTTTTTTTTACTAATTTGGGTGCGCTGATTTCAAATATCAAACCCATTTTTCTCTATCACATCAGGTTTTTCCTCTATGGCATTTTCTTTTTGCTAATTTGTAAGTTTTTGATAGTTTTAAGGAGGCAGTACTATTTAGAGGATCAAAAAAATAGATTTTTTAATATTATTTTCTGAAAGTATGTACTTTTAAAAATCTGTTCCTAACTTTTTATCAAGAAATTCGAAAAATTCCCAAAGATATAGCCTATTATTCAAAGCGGTGTGCAGATCAGAATCGGAGCGCTCACTGCTCTCACTTGTTAGTAAACGAATAAATGCATAAGAACCTGCAATGGCATGTACTGGTGCTTTGAATGCGAGAGAGGCCGATAACCAGCCTAATACATTTAGGTGATGAAAAGTAGGCGATGACAACTGCCTAAAACAAATGAATGCTATATGCGTCATAGCGGACAAAGAACAATCGAAATCAGTCAATCGTTAATCGATTGTGAGAGTATGATGAGCACTTATAACGTTTCAATAAAGTCTCTGGTTTTTTTTGTCTTGTTAATTGCATGTTAGTCGGCAGTGAAGAAAATACATCATGTCTACTACTCAAAATTGTGTCAATAGTGTAGATTCCTTCTGCTACATTTGTGGCAGCTTTACTGTTCCCAGTCAATGGACAAATATCACTGATTTCATTAAGAAAGTGTACTTTGCATACTTTGACGTAAAAATTGCAGATCAGGACAAGTCATGGGCTCCAAATAAGGTGTGTAAGTCATGTGTAGAAAATTTAGGACAGTGGAGCAAGGGAAAACGCCAAAAATTAGCTTTTGGCATTCCAATGATTTGGCATGAACTGAAAAATCATGTAGATGATTGCTTTTTTATTTAGTTCAGACTTCTGGTTATAATAAGAAGAATAAGAAAAAAATTGTGTATCCAAATCTCGACTCAGCAAGTCGGCTAAGTTGCTCATTCCAATGAAATAGCCGTGCCAATTTATAAAGGACTTCCTTTACTTGAGAACGAGCATGATTGGGATATGCCAGATGTTCTTGGGGAGCAAGACCCGGATGTTGATTTAGACAATGAAAATTTAATTTCTAGTTCTGGACCGCAACGTTTTACTCAAGCGGAACTGAATGACTTAGTAAGAGATTTGGGCCTGTCAAAGGAATCATCAGAATTGTTAGCTTCAAGATTAAATGAAAAAAACTTACTGGAGCAAGATACGAAGATAACTTTTTATCGTAGCAGGGAAAGTAATCTTGTACAATATTTTAAACACGAGTGTGGGTTTGTTTACTGTAACAATGCATCAGGTTTACTAACTGAAATGAGTGTTGTACAATATCATCCAAATGAGTAGCATTTATTTATCGACAGTTCAAGCAGAAGTCTCAAGTGTGTCTTACTACACAATGGGAATGTATATGGCTCAATTCCTATTGGCTATTCAGTCCACTTAAAGGAAACATATGAGGACATTAAAAAGGTTCTGAAGTTATTAAAATATACAGACCATAATTGGATGATCTGTGTGGATCTTAAAATGGTGAACTTTTTACTTGGCTTTCAAAGAGGATATACAAAGTTTCCATGTTTTCTATGCTTCTGGGATAGTCAAGCTAGAAACCAACACTAGAGTCAGAAACATTGGCCTCTTAGAATATCCTTAAATGTTGGAGAACAGAATGTTATAAATCGACAGAGAAAAAATCATTTTTCCACCTCTACACATCAAACTAGGTCTTATGAAGCAGTAAAGCTTTAGATTTACAAGGTGACTGTTTCCAATACATATGTGAAAAATTTCCACGACCTAGTTATGAAAAAATTAAAGCCAGTGTATTTGTTGGACTGCAAATTAGAACTTTAATGAGGGACCCAAATTTCATCAACTCTATGAACGAAATTGAGAAAGAGGCCTGGACTTCATTTACGATGGTTGCAAATAATTTTCTTGGAAACAAAAATGCATGCAATTACAAAGATCTAGTGGAAACAATGGTTGAAAATTTCCAGCGCCTAGGTTGCAACATGAGCATAAAGCTTCATTTCCTATACAGTCATCTTGATAGATTTCCCGAGAATTTAGGTGCTGTAAGCGACGAACAAGGCGAAAGATTTCATCAAGACTTAAAAACTATGGAAGATCGGTACCAAGGAAAATGGGATTCTCACACAATGGCCAACTACTGTTGGAGTATTCAAAGGGATTGCCAAAACAGAACACACAGCAGAAATTGCAACAAACAAAAATTTATTCCCTGAAACTCATGTGTAAGTAAAATTGTTATTTTTTTATAAATATTCTTGTAATTTTTAATGAATATTGTTAAGTAGTTATGTATCTAATTATTCGGCCTCTCTCGCATTCAAAGTGCCAGTACGTACCGTTGCAGGTTCTTATGCATTTATTCGTTTACTAACAAGCGAGAGCGGTGAGCGCTCCGATTCTGATCTGTGCACCGCTTTGAATAATAGGCTATATCTTCGGGAATTTTTGGAATTTCTTGATAAAAAGTTAGGAAAAGATTTTTAAAAGTACATACTTTCAGAAAATAATATTAAAAAATCGATTTTTTTGATCCTCTAAATAATACTGCCTCCTTAAAACTATCAAAAACTTACAAATTAGCAAAAAGAAAATGCCATAGCGGAAAAACCTGACGTGATAGAGAAACATGGGTTTGATATTTGAAATCAGCACACCCAAATTAGTAAAAAACAAGTCTCATATAAAAGTCAGCAAAAATTGTGTTGGACTGTGTTATTAGTAATAGTGCAGATGTGGTAGCCCTGCAAGAGGATTTGAATAAGCTAGATAGATGAGCAAATGAATGAAGATATCAGTTTAATGCAGCAAAATGTAAGGTATTGAGGTTTGGGAAACATCAATGGGATGCTGCATACTCTATGGGAGGAGTTATACTGGAGGAAGTAGGGGAGACAAGAGATCTGGGGTTGATGATTGATAGAAACCTGAAATTTAGGGGACATATTGCAAAGGTGGTGAAGGTAACACAGAGGATTGCTGCAATTATGAGAAGGACACTGACCTGCAGAGATAAAAGGGTTATCATTCCATTGTATAAATCTCTGATCAGACCACACTTAGACTATTGTTCTCAGATTTGGTCCCCAGGATTTGAAGGGGATAAATTAACTGTGGAAAGGGTACAAAGATGGATGACAAAGATGGTTTCAGGACTGTACAATTTTAGTTATGAGGATCGGCTGATGGAATGTGGACTGCAGAGTTTGGCGGATAGAAGAAGGAGAGGTGATATGATTGAGACTTTTAAACTGTTGAGAGGTGGTTACAGGGTTGACATTGGGGAGTTCTTTCGCTTGGTTGATCAGCGGGAAGGAGTGATGACAAGAGGCCATCCCTGGAAGTTACGAAAGGAAACTGTGAGCAAGAGGGTGAGGAGTGGTTTCTTTGCATGGTGGGTGGTTGAACCGTGGAATGCACTGCCTGATGGGGTGGTGAGAGCAAGAACGGTCAATGAGTTTAAGGAGTGGTATGATAGACTTTGTGTTTCTTAGGGGGGGGGGGACCTCCCCTCGATGAGTCTTGACAGACTTTATGTTCTTAGGAAGGACCTCCCACGATGAGTCTTTTGATTCCATGGAGGCCTGAATAATAATAATCCAATTATCTTATATATCATTCATACCATATATTTTTCTAAAAATACCAGAGTGAGAGAGAATCTGTGTACAAGCTTGCATAACTCCCAGTGCATTCTGTACTGAATATTTAAAGAATATTTATAATCAGTAGTGATCTGGATTCTGGGGTTAATGCTGTTGATGTGAAGGAGGAAAGAATCTAATGCATCTGAGTGATGTGGCCAAATGGAAAACACATCATCAATGTATCTTAACAAGAGAAGGTTTGAGAACAGTAGTATCAAGAGCACATTTTTCAAAATGATCAATCAGAATCCCAGAATCTAGTTCACTATTGAAAAAAGAAATTGACAATAGTCTTTTGTAGACACACTGTCACGTCTTCCTGTATAAAAAGTGTTTATACAGTTTATAGAATGAAGGACACTGTATAAATACTGTTTATAGTGTCCTGCCAAGAGAAGTATCTGATATATGGCAAAATTGAAAAGATCAGCGATGTCAGTGGGGAGGAGACATTTTTAAGTAAAGTTAAGGTATCAGAAAAGGGAATATTAGTGAATAAAGAAGTAACGTCAAAACTAACCATATCAGTACTACTCACAACTAAATTTTGGATTAAAGATTTGAAACTGGTGAAATTTTTTTATATAAGATGAAGTATGGCTAGCTTAAAGGGGGGGGACAGTCAGTATCATGTATTATAGGCTGGAGAAGGTTACTGAGTTGATGAGTGTTATGAGTGTTATTAATATTTTCTTCTGTGAATTAGTGGGGTTATAATCTAGAGGTTTGTACTCATAATTATGTTTAAAAGGATGAATATACCACATATAAATAATTAAACAGAGGTTTAATAGTTCTTATATTTTATCACAGATATATTATTAGGAATACAATATTAAAATTGTAATAACACACAAAACAATAAGTGGAAGAAATTAGACTAGAAACCTAAAGTCCTAATGAGGGATACCCTCTATTGGTACTGTGGATTAACCTTGGCTGTTGGGTGGAAGGTTTAAGAATTAATGTTTCCCAATCTTGGGAAGGTTAACCAAACCATATTTATTTAGATTACTTTTTTTTTGTCTTTCTTTTATCTGCTGTTGATTTTAAAAAAAGTCTTTCATGTTTAGCATGTTGAGTGTGGTGTTTGGCTTATTCTTGTTGAGCATGGCTTTGTAAAAGATAGGTCCTCCTACCTTGGTAAATTATTCACATTTTTATAATAAGGTGACAGCAGAATTGGATAAAAGAAATAGCTACAATATGATACTGCTGGACTTTACAAAGGCATTTGACAGAATACCACATCTAAAACTATTACATAAGTTGGAGCAAATGGGAATACATATGAGGATGGTGTATGGTGGAGTGGAATCAAGGCAAATGAGAATGGCTAGTCGAGTGTCCCAGGGCTCTGTACTAGGACCACTTCTCTTTAAATTTGTACATTAAAGATATAGTGGAAAATTTGAAGGGGGGGAGATATTCAGTTGTTTGTGATGATGCATTAGAGAATACAATAGTTGATAAAGGTAATGTAGATATCTTACAGGATGATTTAAATAAATTGACAGTGTGGCCAAAGGACAATGATTGTCAATTCAATACTGTAAAATGTAAGGTAATGCACTTCAGGGTGAAAACATTACACACTTCATATCATATTGATGGTATTAGTTTACAGGAAATCGATAAGGCTAGGGATATGGGAATGATGGTGGATAGAGAACTGAAATTCAGAGGACATATTGCAAGAGTTGGCAAGCTCAGAAGATTACTTGGATGCTGAAGAACACAGAACACTGAAGTAAAGACAGGGAGATATGATTTGGTCACATGTTGACTACTGTGCATGAATTTGGTCACTTGCATTTCTTAGGGATCAGGAAGTGAAGAGGATTCAGAGATGAGTGACCAAGCTGATGACAGGTCTGTGGAATGTTCCCTTTGACAATAGATTGAGGGTGTGTGTGGGTTTGTAGAGTTTACCTGACAGGTAGAGGAGAGGCAATATGATAGAAACTTATAAGTTAATAAAGGTATTCAATAAGATTGACACAGAAGAAATTTTTCAATACATGGAAAGTAGGGGGAAAACAAGGGATCACACTTGGAAGTTGTCTAAAGAGCATGGTGTTAGTAAGGGTATGTGAACTAGGTTCTTTACTTGGAGAGTGGTAAATGGGTGGAACAGGTTGCCAGAGTCAAGCTAAGTGCTTTGCCACTAGAAGGAGCGATATGATAGAGCGTGTGGATAGTCTCCCACAATGTCTTTGGGTTCCATAATAATAATAAAAATAAATGTAAATTGTAGAGGTGAATGCATAAATATAAAAAAAGAGATGATATAATTACAGATATTTGAATTATTGGGGAAATTTAATTTTCATTTAAATTTCAATTTCAGGATTTCAATTGATGGAATTTTTCAATTATACGGAGAGTGGGAAAAGGATAAGAGGGCATTCTTGGAAGCCAAGAATGAATGCTGCTCTCTTAGCAGCATTCATGATGGCTAGATTTTTCTCTCATAGAGTGGTGAGTGATTGGAATGGATTGCCAGTAGATGTTGTGAGTGCAAGTAGTGAATGAATTCAAGAATAAGTATGATAGTTGGTGCGTGTAGTATGTGGCCTTCCTCGATGAGCCCCCTGATTCCCTGGAGATAATAATAATAATAAAATTTAGTAGATTAATACAGGAGAATTTATACATGAGAGGAAAAAAATGACAGATCATCCCTAGATGCCTAAAGGTGTAGTGAAGAGTAGGGGAGCAGATTTTTTTTTTACATGGAAAGCTGAGCTAGTTGAATATATGAATTCTATTGGAGTGTGAATGAGTTTAAAGTTCAGTGCTACAGATATGTTACTCACTGAGTGAGAATGGAATGTGTTGTTTGAGTCTGTTGACACCAAGGAAGTTTGTTATAGTAATAATAATTGCTATAATTGTGCTATCTTCACAATTCTTGAAAGGTGGCCGCTAAATTTCAGGTTCTTGATAAGAGACCTAGGATAATTGAAAAAGGACCTGAAATTTAGCAGCCACCTTTCAAGAATTGTGAAGATATCACAATTATAGCAATTATTATTACTATAACAAACTTCCTTGGAGTCAACAGACTCACCAGGAGGTCATCTTACTCAGTGAGTTTCATATCTGTCGCACTGATCTTTAAACTCATTCACACTCCACACATACATTCGTGTAGCCCAGCTTTCCATGTAAAAATATCTGCTCCCCTACTCTTTGCCACACCTTTAGGAATCTAGAGATGACCTTTTGTTTTTGCCCTCTCTTATGTATAAATTCTCCTTTATTAATCTACTCAATTTCCACTAATTTAAACATCTGTATCATATCATCTCTTTTATGTCTATGCACTAGCCTCTACAATTTGTATTTATTATTATTATTATACATCACTGCTATCGGAATATACAGAATTTCTCTGGAAGCCAGTATTTCTTTTTGTCCTTTCAAATAATATCAAAGTCAGGCAAACTGGTTGGAGAATATGCACACAACAGCCCACTAGTTTACACTATGTAGATAGGATTAACTTCCCTAACCTTGCACAAATACAAAGTTATGAAGGCTAACTCAGTAAACTATAACACAGCATTAGGATTAATATTTTGGTAGAAGATAAGATGAGCAATTCATTGAATTTCTATTTTGAATTAATTACTCATTTGAAAGACTCATTATGAAAGTTTCTCTCATGCACACACACAATACTCATCACACCATTCCTTAAACTTTCACTATTTCTGCATCCACCATACACACACTACAGCACTGCATTCTACTCACTGTTATCCTTGCAATAAACCTGCTCTTCGTTCTCATGCCCTCCTTTACCTTCCTCATTTAACCTCTTATTCTGCCTATATCTTCCTCCACTCAATGAAAAGTTGCTTCTAATATTACTCTAGCAGAAACTCATATATATCTCAATCATATCATTTCTACTCCTCTTTATACCTGACATGCTCCAAATCTACATAAATTACAGAATAAATATGATTGTTTACTAATTTGTAAAAATTAATAAAAATAAAATAAAATAATGAATTCTCTGTAACACGATCTCTAAAAATGAAATACATAATTTTTTACTATATGTATATGAACATTTTAATTTTAACTCATGCAAAACATGAGTTTCATTTCTGGTAAAAATTAGAAATGATAAAAGGCTAGAAGACCTGGTTGGCTGATTGGTTAACATATCCGTTCTCCTGCCAAAAGGTTGCGGGTTTGAATCCTGCCTTGGGCATGGATGTTTGCGATTGTCTGTGAAAATACTAGTAGTAGTGGTGGTGGACAGTAGATGACATTGGTGTAGATGACGTGGTTCATTGTAGTTGATGGATTGAGTGGCGGAGATGGAGATTTGTAGGGTAGGTGCCCTCCCTCGATGAGTGTTTGGACTCCTTGGAGGCATGTAATAATAATAAATTCAGGACAGATGTTTTATCATGTTTTTGTTATTTTGTAACAGTTGTAACAAACTGTTTAATTATTTAAAATAGACTATTTCAGTTTCTTCAAATTCTTCAAAGAAAGATTAAAAATTGACTGCTGCTATAAAATCTTGAACTTTGGAACACTGAACTAAGAGTTCTGCAATATAGCAATTGTACAAGTTTCATATGTTTTTGCTAAATTTGTAATTAAAAATGTAAAGCTTAATTTGATTTAATTATTAATTGTCTCAATTTTGGCTACTGTAAATTTCCTTTATTTAAGTTATTATTTCATCAATATTAAATTATTATTGGCTACTGTAAATTATTTCCTTTCATCTGAACAAGACTCAACCTTTTCTTGCAGCACCCATCTAAAATTTATGAAATTATTAGATCATTGTTTTTGTTTCACTAGCCAATCTGAGCATGTAATAAATATCATTCTTAATTTAAAACATAACAATAAGATTCTTAAAATTTTATCACATAATGCTTTTTTAAAAAAAAAAAATAAATAAATAAAAATCCATTGGCATTCCCTACATCTGGAGTACCTTAGAAAAAATGTCATATGTTCTTAAAATGTATAACAAACAAACATCCTTCAAGGCCAAATACCAAAAATTAGCTGCCCTTATCTGCTCACCAAGGGATCCATCCTCTCCATCATGTAGATCATTCTATATACACAAGAGTGATATACATGATGGCGAATAACAGCTAATATATCCATCTCACAAAACTTTGTCCATTAGGCAGTACAGCCATTCTGGAGTAGCAGATCATGCCATGGTTATCAGATCAAGGAGGAAAAAATCTCCCTTTATACAGAAGCAGATATAAATCTGGTAGACTAATTTTAGATTCTGTCACAGCAGTACAATATTTTCTATATCTGAACAAAATCTGCCTCACCTTATCAATAATCTGGGATGCCAGACATTCTGCATTTCTTCATTGCACCAAGTGAAGACACAGTTCGACAAGTGGGATCCTGTCTTTCACACTGTCTGTGTTTGCTTTCCTGCCTGTGTGTGTGTGTGTGTGTGTGTCTATGTTTAGTGAATTTTTTTATGTCAATGAAGATGCCTTAGTGACCAAGGTGAAATATTAACAGAGGTATTTAATAACTAAATAAATTTAGTTAATTATTAACTCTAAAATGCCTCCCCCCCTCTAAACATCAACCTAAGTGATATCACATGACTGATATTATTAGAAGTGATGCCATAAAGCACGATTCAAACCTAAGTGATATCACATGACTGATATTATTAGAAGTGATGCCATAAAGCACGATTCAACAAGAGAAAAAAATATCACATTTCTAAAAAAATCAAAAAATACAAGTACATACAACACACTAATTACAACAATAATAAGAAAATAAATCAAAGATATAAAAAATTATAGACCTGAAAAACCTACAAAAGTAGACATTAACATTACACAGTCTTGCAAAATCTGGGCCTGAAGTCTTCAATAATTAATGTAACCTTCAAAAATCATTAAAATCAGCATGCTATCACTTCTATAGAAAAGTTCATTCATTTCATTTCGTATAATGATTCAACAGCCGTGATCCCCTTTTATGGGGAGGTATGGCACCACCTCAATCCCACCTGTTTTTATCCGGGCTCGGGACTGGCACAGCTGAAAATTCAGACCTATGGCTGGAGGGATTGTCTTAAGTATTCCTGACTGTATCCGTGTGTGTTCATGGGGCCGGTTTGCCTGCTTGCGGGAAGAAAAACCCCAGACAAACAGGGGGACAAACCCTGCTGTCCACGCCCAAGACCGGCTAACTTGGCTATGGTTGAGGAAGATCCTTAAGCTCCTCACGTCATCGACGGGAATCGAACCTAGGACACACCTTCCCCAGGCATAGAGTTGCGAAGGACATAGCCACTAGGTTAACAGCGCGGTATAGACAAGTAACACTAAAGTACTACTGCGTCTCGGTCCCATAACCCGCAATCATCTTGACCTTTTACAGTTAGCAAACTCACGACCTTATTAGATATATGAAGAGCCAAAGGCTTCAATTCGGCGACATATGACTTGTTTAAGTTAAGGGATATTACATTCCATATTGTTTCTTAGCCGAATAAGAAACTCAGAGTTTCATGCCGAATATAGTAGAAACTATATAAAGTTCGGCGATTCCAAGCGTAAGCAAATACCTGGATACTGCAGCAACTGACCCTAAAGGTAGTGCAAGCTGAGGCAACTCATGTCTAAGGTGGAGCAAGCTCCAATCACTATTCTTGATATTTACCCATAATGTGAACTTAGCTCCTAGGAGCTGTATTTCTGTTCTACATTATGAGAGAAGGTCACTACCCAGACCGGTTTCAACCTTATGTATAGGTGAAGCGGGCTCTAAAAATAAGACGATCCCGAAAGACCGCCTAACTCGGCGCTGTTCCACTTGACGACAGGCTCACCCCGTCACCGAGAAGAACTTCTCAGCATTGGCTCTACCCAGTGGTAGGCTCACCCCACCACCAAGCAGAGCCATAATCTCAGCGGTGGCCACACTCAGAGACAGGCAAAAACCTACCTCCAAGTGGAGCCTCTCAAAGCCAGAGCTGCCCCGCACCGATTTCCACCCTCATTGGGGTCTCATCAGTGAGTAGGTAGACCTAGTTAATATAAAGTTTGTAGCGAACAGAACTTACAACCCTTCTATGAGTATTGCCGAGAGGCTTGCACTACATTTAGGCTCAGTTGCTGCAGTATCCAGGTATTTGCTTACGCTTGGAATCGCTGAACTTTATATAGTTTCTACTATATTCGGCATGAAACTCTTTGAGTTTCTTATTCGGCTAAGAAACGATAAGGGATGTAATATCCCTTAACTTAAACAAGTCATATGTCGCCGAATTGAAGCCTTTGGCTCTTCATATATCTAATAATTTATTAGGACACCTCTCGGCAATACTCATAGAAGGGTTGTAAGTTCTGTTCGCTACAAACTCGATATTAACTAGGTCTACCTACTCACTGATGAGACCCCAATGAGGGTGGAAACCGGTGCGGGGCGGATCTGGCTTTGAGAGGCTCCACTTGGAGGTAGGTTTATGCCTGTCTCTGATTGGGACCACTGCTGAGATTATGGCTCTGCTTGGTGGTGGGGTGAGCCTGCCACTGGGTAGAGCCAATGCTGAGAAGTTCTTCTCGGTGACGGGGTGAGTCTGTCATCGAGTGGAACAACGCTGAGTTGGGCGATCTTTCAGGATCGTCTTATTTTTAGAGCCTGCTTCACCTATGCAAACGGGTGGAAACCGCTGCAGGGTGGATCTGGTTTTGAGAGGCTCCACTTGGAGGTAGATTTTTGCCTGTCTCTGAGTGGGGCCACTGATGAGATTATGGCTCTGCTTGGTGGTAGGGTGAGCCTCCCACTGGGTAGAGCCAATGCTGAGAAGTTCTTCTCGGTGACGGGGTGAGCCTGTCATCGATTAGAACAACGCTGAGTTGGGCGATCTTTCAGGATCGTCTTATTTTTAGAGCCCGCTTCACTTATACATAAGGGTGGAAACCAGTGCAGGGTGAATCTGGCTTTGAGAGGCTCCACTTGGAGGTAGGTTTTTGCCTGTCTCTGAGTGGGGCCACCGCTGAGATTATGGTTCTGCTTGGTGGTGGGGTGAGCCTGCCACTGGGTAGAGCCAATGCTGAGAAGTTCTTCTCGGCGACGGGGTGAGCCTGTCATCGAGTGGAACAACGCTGAGTTGGGCAATCTTTCGCGATAGTCTTATTTTTAGAGCCCGCTTCACCTATACAAAAGATAGTGATCTTCTCTCATAATGTAGAACAGAAATACAGCTCCTAGGAGCTAAGTTCACATTATCGGTAAATATCAAGAATAGTGATCGGAACTTGTTCCACCTTGGACATGAGTTGCCTCAGCTTGCACTACTTTTAGGGTCAGTTGCTGCAGTATCCAGGTATTTGCTTACACTTGGAATCGCCGAACTTTATATAGTTTCTACTATATTCGGCATGAAACTCTTTGAGTTTCTTATTCGGCTAAGAAACGATATGCGATGTAATATCCCTTAACTTAAACACCTCAAGACCTTAGTTAAGAGTATGTAGCCAAGCCCTATCTTGCCGTTCCCTAAATGCAAGAAAATATGCAAAATTAAAAGCAAAAAACTGTTTTTTTTATGGTTGAAATACAATTTCGCCGGTTGTTTCCGGTCTCCAAATTTGCCGTTCCTTGGCTGCTCGGTCTCCTTTTGCAGTTATAATTTCAAGCAATCAATAAGATCGCTTCCGTTGACATAAATCACGTGACACGTCGGCTTTAGAGAGATGTAGTTCTATAATTAATAATAATTCGCGACAAGGCTTCAAGAACCTGAACCGTTGATATATATATATATATATATATATATATATATATATATATATATGTATATATATATATATATATATATACACACACACGTATACATAATACGTATATATATATATATACACACACGCATACACAATACGTACTGCATTTTCGCTCCATGTTGTATGTCTTTTCAAGCCTTGTTTTTCTTTAAAAGTCATATAGACATTTATGATAAGTAGCATACTTCACCAATTTCATTTCCTCGTCTGTAGTAAACCTTTTGCTGCTCATTATACAAAATACTTTTCTTAAAATAAAAATGCAGTATGTTATTTGAGCTTGCCAAAGCCGACAGCAACCTTCGCAGTTGGACGCGAGCGACACCAGGCTGCTGCAGCAGTAACAAACATCGAAAGCTGTCTTCGCGTACGATGCTTCCACTGCATTCAGTGGTTGATACAGTGGACGAAAGCAGTTTAGGCGTAGGATGCTTTGGTGGACACATCGATTTGACTCTTTCCTAAAGGCCTCCTTAGTTTCGAAATAGCTGAAACATGCTACTTTAATGATGGAGGCAGGGGCACGCCAGTAGTGTCGGCGCCTGTGTGCAAAATTTTAGTTGACGCCCCTATACCCCTCCCCCCAAAAAACTCACTTTATAAAAACGTATCAGTGAGTTAAAATGGAATACGAAATATATTAATTATAAGTTTATTGAACAAAAAGCAGAAATTACAAAAAAAAAAAAAAATGTATAAAAAACAATAAACATACAAGGGCCCAAAAACAACAAAAATAATTTGGAAAAAAAAATAAAGTAAATAAATAATAAGATAAATAAAAAAATAGTAACTTATAAGTATATAAAATAGGAACATATTAAACATTATTTAACATTAATAGTTAAATAAATATTTAAACAGAAAGAAAAATCACTTAGTGAATTTGAACTTTTCTAGTTTTCATTAATGAAAATTCTTGAATAATATTATATCAAGTTGATCCAAAATATCTGACTGTATTGATATAATGGCAAGATATGAAAGTCTGTCTTGTACCATTGTGGAGCGCAAGTATTTTTTAATAATTTTAAGTTTAGAAAAGGACCATTCCGCAGATGCTACAGATACCAGTAATGGCAAAAGAATCCGAAGAACAATTGTAAAGTTTGATTAAACTGTGATTAAGTCGTTTGAATAAATATACTGAATTATCTGATATATATCATTTTTAAAATTAGAAATAAATGGTCGACAGTGTAAAATTTCTTCGCATAAATCGTTTGTGTCAATGTCTGAATGATTCTCATGTGTTAATTTTTGTCGTAACGTTTTACAAGATAGTAAATATTCTTTATTTCGTGAAGTACTTAACAAATACAAAAACTGAAAGGAATTCATATGTTCTTTTAATAAAGTAAATCTTTCTTTCAAAGATTGTAATATTTGATCTATTATGCAGAGAAAAAAAAATTACTTTAAATGAAATTTTAGGATCTACTATAATTTCATTTTCATGTTCGTAATCAAATTGTGTTGTCTTTTCATGTCGCCTTAGTGGTATACCACTACAAATTACAGATTCTGCGTCAAATTTTGCTGCAATTAATTTTAGCTTTCTACAATTTCTTCAGTGGCGAATTCTCCATGCTTGCTGCGCAAGCTCATTGATTGAGAAAGAAGTAATATTTATTTGTTAATAAATGCATGCATTTATAAGCATCCCATTTAGGCTTTTATTTTTGTAGACAGAAGGTGTCTTAAGTTTGCGCGGCAATAATTGAGCTTTGCATTGTGTATCGAAGGCCGATGCTTCCTCGTCTAGTCAAAGCTACCTTGGCTTGCTCGGTTGTAGGAGCTTCCAGGCTGCAGCACTGTGATTTCATGCGCGCGCATAGCCATATCCGCTCCCTTCAAGTCGTCTTAAACACAAGGCCACACGCAGTCAAAGTAGCTCTAGCCAGTGAGCTTCAGCCAGCCTTTACAAGTGTGTGTGTTGCTTGGGGAAAATTAAGTTACAACCAACTTTTTATGAAATGAAAACAATAACGAAGATCCAGTTAATTATATACCTTTACGAAGTCCTAGAACTCATCGCAGAAGTCTGCACCACACACACACACACACACACACACACACACACACACACACACACACACACACACACACACACACACACACACACACACACACACACACACACACACACACACACACACACACACACACACACACACACACACACACACACACACACACACACACACACACACACACACATCAAGCATTCCACATTCCACCATAAACTACACATGCTTTGCACTACACCGTCTGTTACACAGAGTATTTTTGTCTGCTAAATGTCTGCGTTCACTGGACGGTTTGTCTGTTTTTATTTATTTTTTGGGAGAAAAAAATGCAGCTACAACCATGTGAGGCTGGCTAACTCACTTTTAGTTGTAAAAGGCCATATACAGATTCCTTCTTCTTCTCATAACGAGAACTGTATCCAGATCTTTTCCTTTGTATAAAGTCATATGCCCTTCGTTCTCCAAGTGCTGTCTGAAAATGACACAGTTTCTAATAGTGAAACTGTTTACAAATATTTTTCATAATGCTAATTTCAAATGCCATAGGAAAAAGGTCATTTAGTGTGCCGAAGATGAACAACTCTCGGTCTCCACAACTTAATCCACCAACTACAAGTCGCCACTACCATCATCTACATACAACGCCATCTACTGCCCGCCACCACTAGCACCACTAATATTTTTGTCTGTAAATTGCGTATGTTCTCAAGTCCGATTTGTCTCTATGCGGGATGAAAACCTCGAGTTTCTTGGAGAAAACACCCTGCTACCTCCGGATCGGCTAACTCACATTCAATTGAAAAAGCATATAAAGATTCCTTTCATCACGACGAGAATCGAATTTAGGCTTTCCAATCAAAGGACGCAGCGTACCGTCGTTCTTCCAATTGCGTAATTATCTACGAGCAATTATAACCTACGACTGCTCATGAAAAATTTAGCAGCATTACATCTAGAAAATTTTCTGGAACCTAAATTACCATTCTAGAATAGATGAATCAGCTTTAAAAATTAGAAGAAAATATATTTAATTTGCTCATAAATTATCGAAATGTTTTTGTTATATGATGATGATGAACAGCCTATTTTTCTACCCACTGTAGGGTGAAAGCCTCTCCCATTGCAGGAGGTTTGGGTCAACTACTCCCATGGTGGTGACCCAGTCCATATTGGGAGAGTATATCTATACTTGGGGGAAGGAATGTATGAAGGTGGAAGACAATCACAAACATCCATTCCTACGCGGGATTCGAACCCGCAGCCTATTGGCTGGAAAGTGGATACACTAACCACTCTGCCAACCAGGCTGGCTTTTGTTATATACTGTAGGTAATTTAGTATACAAGGTGTTGCACAACGTTTTCCATTTAAATTCTTGTATTTTTTATGTTTAAAAATATAGTTATTAGGAAAAATCTTAAATATTATAATAATTGATATTTAAACGCAATAATAGTTAATCTCAAGTTTTTTTTTTCCTGGCATCATTTAACGACTGCACCTCTGCTTGAGAATCCTAAGTACATTTGCAAGTTTTGGTAACAGATTTCGGAAATGTATTTTAATTTCACTATAAAAAAATAAGTAAGAAATAATGTATGCTCAGTATAATATTATCTGGTGATTATCTTTCATATGATTTGAGGTGTAAATAACCTCAGCACTTAAAGAACCACGTCCAAGTCCAAGGTTAACTTGGCTATGGCTGAGGAAGATCCTTAAGCTCTCACGTCGGTGACGGGAATCGAACCCAGGACACTCCTTTCCCAGGCATATGGTTGCGAAGCGCACAGCCACTAAGCTCAAAACCCTCTTTTCATGCAAATGTGGAAAATAAAATTTAAGTAACACACATTTAGAAATAGGCACAGGATTTTTTGAAAAATGTTACATTTTGAAATATTTTTATCGAATATTAATTTTCTTTAAAAAAATAGAAATAATTTTAAATTTTATTTAGATATTTATAAGTCTTAAAAAAATCAGCTAACGCCTTTTTATTCCCGTATAAGGAATAGGCGAGGCCTTTTCAGCCCTATCTAACTTTTGGAGACTGAGTGTGCAGTTCAATCTCCACTGGTACCCAATCAGAGATAGCTGGTCCAAGGCTATCACTAATTAAGCGGTACGCAGTGAAGAGAGACAGATTAACAAGTGCCGCCATCTCATGGTCCCTAACCCTAACACAATATATTTAATGTCTGGAATAATGTGGGTTCTACGGTCGATTTTCTTTAGTTTACGGGAGGAAAAAAACTATTTGTCCGTGCCAGAGCTCGACTAACTCGGGAACCAGTAAAAAAAAAAAAAAGGCTTAGAAAAATTTCTTCTAGTCGCCGACTAGATTCGAAACAAAGTCTTCCTTCGTGTGGTCAAGCGCTATGGTATACAAGCGCTATGGTATACAAACGCCACATCCACTGAGCTAATTTTTTTTTATTTTTTATTTTTTTTTTTTATGAACAACTTTATTATCAACTTTCGCAATTATTTACATCATAATGAATTATATATACAATATATACAATTGTTATACCATTATTTCAATCGAATTTTCATTTTATATTATATCATCATGTTATTATGTAGTTGTTACATTACTGTTCTCTTAAAATACCTCGACTTCCTTTACTTATAAACAGGGAATCTCATAACTGGTAGTTACATACACATTACTTTCTATTACATCAATTAAGGTATATTTCAGCTTTGTTAGCTTTTTTTTTTTTTTTTCTTCTCTCTCTCAGTTGGGTTTAACACTTTTTTTTTCTTTAAGGAATATACAGTAAATTATATTTACATACCATATATAAAATATATATCACTTATTATATATTTAGCGAACTATATATTCTACAAGATAAATCATATATACAATCTGTACAGCGAAATAACATTCATACATTCATATGCAATCATCTACAGAATTTTTTCTATTATATTACAAGTGGCAGTTATAATCACATACAAAACTTTCACGTATGTTACATAAAATTCGGCGTTTTGTAATTTTCCTGATAGTTTTTTTTTTTTTTTAAACTTGTAACAGCGCCTGAGTTCGCTGTTTACATTGAAGTAAGAGAGCACTCTTTTCTCCTGCGGTAGGAGATCTGTTCCATGTGACTCAGGCGCTGTTTCCTCTGATGGAGGTGGAGAGCTAATATCCTTCCGATTTTACTTCCTATTGTATTCATATTTAACTTTTTTCTTAATTTTAGAAACACTAGTTATGTAGAGTTAATTGAAAAATATCACGATAGTTCCATAAAATTATCTTAGCTTTCATTAGCACAATTGCAATTAATTTGTACTCTCACGGAAGCCTATTAGCACGCATGCACATAAATGTATTATTGCGCGGAACGGGAAGTCCGTCTGGCAACACACACGATAAACGCAGACGGTATATTGTGTGCATGTCGCTCCGATAATAGCAGTTGTCGCACACATTCCTGCTTTTCAACATAATTTATATAGATGTTTATTTATATTTAATTTTTTAAAATAAACTACCATTTATTCTTAAGACCAGTCAGTACTCTCGCCTTAGAGATACAACAAACGCATTGATCTGTGATTTTAAACAATGCATTTGAACACGCCAGCAAAGGGAAAATAAAGGACACATTTGGTAATGCTTCTGTCCAGATTACGGGTTTTCACTGTTAATTCAGCTATATTGCCAGGAAAACTAAGAAATAATTCTGCCTTCGCTGTGTATTCTCTAGTGTAGTGTTCCGCCAAAATTTGTACTGATTCCCCAGGACAAACAGGCATTTATAAATTATGTTAGATATAACAGAGAAAATAAAAACACTAATTTTTATTAAATTCACTTATTTCTAGAACTAATATACTCATCTTCATAGAACGTATTAGTTCGTACAAGATCATAAACATCGCACGTTGAGTAAATTTATGAATTATGCAAAAGTAGGGAGAATCACTATTACATCCTTATATTTTATTTTCATCCGAGACTTTCAACAAAAATGTTGCAAACAAAAAAGAAGTTTAGTTTTTTATTTATTTAATATTCATTTTCATGTACATTGTATAATAAAAAAAAACAACAGAAACAAAACAAGAATATTATTTTTTTTTTTTTAACAATAGTTTATTATTTTTTTCAAAGAAATTACACGACAGTAGTGTACGTTTTGTTATGTTATTAAAATTATAATTAGGACAATATGATACTATAATTAATGTTAAAATTAATTAATTAATCAATTTACAGTTAATGTAAATTGATTAATTTACGTTACATTAAAACAGTTATTTCTGCATTTCATGATTACATTTATATTTTTATTTATTCTTTATTATGATTCACAATTTACATTAGTTACTTCTTTTTTTTTTTTTTTTGATAACATGCAGTCATTTTTAAATGTAGCGAGAATTTTCCGTTATCTTTATCGATAATAAATATCGATAAAAATAATAAAAATATAATTTTTTTTACAGTACAATACAATAAATGAAATACAGAGTATTTCAAAATATACCATTCAGATTAAGCACAAAATGCTAGGTAACTATTTTTATATAATAAAATGAAGATTCCTGCCTGGTTTTCCCTTTCAGTCGTTTCTGACCGTAGTTACTCTGTGGGCATTGTCCACAAAGTATTCCTGGTGAGATTTTTACAGGGTAGCTCACCATTGTTCCCCCCCGCACACACACACTCTACCCAATTTTATCAGGGCTCGGGACGGGCATATGGCTGGGACGTATTGATGACTATAATCCAAGTGTGTTAACGTGCCCGTTTGCCTGTTCTGGTGGAAGAAAAACCCGAGTTTCCGGGTGAATTCCCACAACCTCCTTATGAGACCGGCTAACTCATATAATGAGTTCCTCATAAGGAACTCATAAAAGTTCCTCACGTCACTGAAGGGCTTCATCTATACTGACTGAACACTAGGGAGGCTCTTCTGAAGATGCCAAGAAATTATATTCTTACTTTAATGCTTTATCCAAACAAACAAACATATAAGCAAGCAAACTTTGCGTGTATATATATATATATATATATATATATATATATATATATATATATATATATATATCCTGAGTGCCGAGTCTTCAAAATTCGAGTCATCAGAATTCAAGGAGAACCGGCCTATCAGTTCGGAACTCGAGGAGTTGGGCGCAGCGGGCGAGGGGGATAACCCTACCCCCTTTCGAGTCTTCAAAATTCGAGTCATCTGAATTCAAGGAGAACTGGCCTACCAGTCCGCAAGTGTGTGTGTGGGGGGGAACCCCCCTCGAGTTTTCAAAATTCGAGTCGTCAGAATTCAAGGTGAACCGGCCTACCAGTCCGGAACTTGGGAAGTTGGGCGCCGTAGGCATCAGAGCGGCGGAGCTCCTCTAGTATTTATATATATAGAGGCTAATGACTCTACATTACAAGCAGCCCAGTCGTGAAGATTCTTCAGACACAAACTTTGTTTGCTTACACTTGGATAAAGGATTGAACCAAGAATATAATTTCTTGGCATCTTTAGTTTATAGTATAATCAAGTGAAAAAACTTTCAATATTTTATATAAATATACATAGTAGGAGGGTTTTTCCGGGAATTCTAGTTTTCATCCTACAAACAGGCAAATCGGCTATCATGAGAACGTACGCGATTTACAGACCAAAAATGCTATTGCTGTGTCGATTGTGGTGGACGATGGATGGTGTTAATGGTGGTAGTGGTGTAGTTGGAGGATTGAGTAGTGGAGCACAGGGACCTTTCGCGAATTGTATATTAATTTGTTGCCTTATTAGCAGTAGTTCAGCATATATACATATATACCACGCGCGTGCACATACACACAAATAATAATAATAATAATAATAATAATAATAATAATAATAATAATAATAATAATAATAATAATAATAATATGCTGTATGTAAATTCATACTATCCAGTCTGGAAAAGTATTTCGAAATGATATAATTATCTTAAGATTGTAGTGAATTAATATGAAACCCTACACTTTGCTAAAATCATGGTCAACAAGTTATATGGTACTGCAGTTGTATATTTTGATAGCGAAAAGATTAAAGTTAAATACTATTATAATGTACTCTTGAGCCAAAATATTAATGACCATCAAACCTGTTTCCGATCAACCAGACTGCACCGTTGGCCAGAAAATTCTGATGGTGGCGTATCCTGTTAGGATACGCTCATGAACATCACTGGGTCTCTCATCCTCACTGAACACACCTCGACCGCTAATTCTTGCCTTGGGATTATTTTGGAGACTATGCATTACTCTCTATGGTGTTGATGTGGTCCAATGGATCTGGACTTTTCCAGCAAGACAAGGTTCCATATCACAAGACTCTCATTTTGCAAGCATGGTTCGAACAGCATATCAAATCATGCCTTGTGCTCTCTCTCTCTGGTCGACCAGTTCTCCTGATATGAATCCCCCCCCCCCCCTTAAACATTTGCGAAACCATGTAGAACGGAGCATCTGCTAGTCGACACCAGTGCTTCGCTCAGTCGCTAGTCTCCGGAGGTTATTCCTAGTTGATCCTGAATATTACAGGTTACCTTCGGTGGTCTAGTGGAGTCAATTTCAAAAGGAAGTACATTGGCCAAAGAAGGCACAACACATGCTATTAGATACGTGGTCATGTTTTGGCTCGTCAGTGTATGTCGGAAGTTGTTAGTTGCTGTTATCAACAGGTTTGTATGCGTAGAGTACAGTTCACAAGTTGTACGGATATGTCTTACGTTGGGAAACTCTCATTTAGGAACCGTGATACACATAAAAGTAGTTAGAGAAAACAATCAATATTATTCACGGATCTCATTCAGAGATATTTTGAAGAACAAAAATAAAATTTCCCGACGAAATTTGGAAGGGAAAAAAAAAGTTACCCGGAGATTTTAGAGGTAATCCCAACCGGGGAGGAAAGCCTAAAACCAAAACCGGTGTCTCCTGGTCAAACAAGAAAAAGCGAAAACTTGATTATACAAAAAAATCAAACATTCAATTTATACACTGTTTAGGATATCAAAAATAAATAAATAAATAATAAGATTATTATTATTATTGTCATTCGCGAGAGACCTCAAAGCCTAAAGCAATAGGCTTTTCCGTCCTTTAGCGTATCCACTCTTCGGCCAACAGACTGCGGGTTCGAATTCCACCAGGTCAAGGATGTTTGTGATTGTCTGTTAGTGGGAGATGAACTTCATCGCCTGGTTTGATACCACTGATCGACTGAAAAAAAAAATCTATTTTTTTTCAAGGAAGGAAAATAACAAAATGACAGAATAAAAATAACAAAAAAAAATCCTTAGCCCATCCAATGTACTAATGTACTATAGATTTACAACATTTTGGACGGGAAGCAAGTAAAAAAAAAAAAATGGCAAGTGTGGACAGAGGTCAAGAGTAGATTTTAAAGTCATCTGTTGATATTCTTTTTGAAGAAGTGCAGGTCGTGGTCTTCCGGGAACACTTTAAGGGGGAAAGATGTCCACTGAGCCGAGATAGATTGAATGAGAGAAGCAGGTTCGGTGAGTCGGTCCTTCAACTGTAAAATGATGTTGTTTATTAGTTATTTTTTCTTGATACTTCTTCTGGTGAACAAAACATAAATAGCAGATAAAACCCTGAAGATTTGTGCAAATATCTAACGTATGGTCCATAGGCTGAATATTTTGCATACAGTCGTAGTGATTATGCATAGCCTATGGATAACCACCACGACAAAAATTATAACTTATGCCCAAAGCAGAGAAATACCAGACAAACTATTTACACAATGAAACAATAAATAGAGGAAGAAAATAAAATAAAATAAAACGGGCTTGGAAAATTAACTATTGGCATTTTGATGTAATCTCGTTTTGTTAGTTTTATTAAAATAATTCATAATGTAATATTATTCTATCATTTTTTTTTTTTCTCCCAACAGTCAGAAGTATTCCACACAGTAGCAAGACATAAATCACAACATGATGGTTGTGGAATAACGGCTAAGTAATTATTTTTGTAGAACAGAATCGGTGCTTTTATTTTATTATTAGGAATCTAAGGACTCATCGCTGGAGACAAGTCTATACCAGTGTTTTTTAAACTTTGTTCCTGTAGATATAGTTTCAGGGAAAAAGCATTCAGTGAATGGAGAAAATAATTTTTTTTTTATTAAACTGACTTATATTTACGTTAATTTTTTATTTGTAATATTCTATATCATATGTTTTCTTAATTGAAGTATTCAAAGAAGTATTGAACAGACTGCGGAATACCTATGTAAAACCAATTGTACAATTTTATTACAACTCAGTATAAGTAAGATAATCAGAACACGACATGATTTTTTAGTTTTTAATGAGATAAATTGTTAATCTGTGGCAATATTCTCATTATCTTTTCAGCAATATATTTTGGCAATGCTAAAAAATCAGGTTCCGACTTTTACTGCTAGATAGCGTGCAAAACTGAGTTTCGGATGGGATAGAAGGAAAAAACCTGATCCTTCTTCTGAGAATGACTAACTCAGCTATGGCTGGAACGCTAACATTCTCCAACTATATGGTGTTTCAATGCTTTTAATTATTTCCGCTTTCGTTTGGTAACGTTCATCAACTTTTGCACGCTTAGCGTGATAATAGTTAATGAAGCACAATAAATATTCATAGCGACATAAATATTTTATAATTTTATGAAAAACTTGTCTCTTATTGTAGTGGTTAAATTATTCCATAGTGTAAGTAATTAGGTTATTGCTGCTGTTGTGTGGCGCGTTGCGAGGGGAACCAGGCTAGTCACTTATTGATTTTTGCTATCACCACACTTTACTCGTTACAGCTGATCGAAATGCGTGTTGAAGCCCAATTTACAAGCGCACAGCTTACATACGACAACAGCATACGCACGAAAATATTTTCAATTCTTTTAAGAGAATGGGATTAGGTAAATCGTTTCCATTAACATTTGAAATGCATATACATATAACTATTTAGGTAGCATAGCTGCTCAGAAGCAGTATACTCGTACTATTAGTGGTATCGAAAAGTAATTACTTAGAAATGATGAAATTTAAACGTTCACTTTTGCTTGTGCGTATCACCTTACTCTAAATTTTAAGCCAACTACAGTTTGCATTAGTAGAAGGCAGAGAAGTAGCAAGTTGCATTTAAATAGTTGAAATATTAAAGATATTTTTGACTTAGCTCAGTGGATGAGGCGTTTGCACATCACGGCGCTTGACCGCACGAAGGAAGACTTTGTTTCGAATCTAGTCGTCGACTAGAGAAAATTTTTCTAAGATTTTTTTGACCGGTTTCCGAGTTAGTCGATCTCTGGCATGGGCAAGCGGGTTTTTTCTCCCGGAAACTCGAGTTTTTCGTCCCGTAAACTCAAGAAAATCGACCGTAGAAACCACATTATTTCAGACATTAAATATATTGTGTTAGGGTTAGGGACCACGAGATAGCGGTGTCGTGAAGTTCTATTTTCATGTTATGTTCTAAATCCGCCATCTTGCTAAAAGTCACCTTCATAAAATAAAGGAAAACTAATTGCAAATTAATCACTGATCTAAGGGTAGAGAAATTTCTATTATACTGCGCCACTCTATCCTTAGATAAGTCTATATGAATTAGTAAGATTAATTCAAAATTAGTTAGCAGTCTTTTCACTCATTCAGGCCGATGGTATTTATTTTCTTTCCTTCTGGGATTCCCGCTAGATCCGAATTTTTGTGAACGGTGCAGTAAAAAGAAATTCAGGCAAACACAATATTTAAATTAACAAACAAAACATTTAATATATGGTTATATAACAAAATACATGTATTCCACTTTTAAATATGATAACTCAGTCAAGCTAGTACATCAGGTCAAGTCATTCACAATAAATCAATCTTTCAAACTTTCACATACAATTTCACAGTTTCAGAATCACAAAGTTCCTATACTCAACTTATTACAATAGAAATTCTTATTTAAACAGTTTCCTTGTGTCTCTCAGCTACACTCTACGATTAACTCATAACAGGCACTAACCACGGTAGATATCATTTCAATGTCTATAGTTCAACTCTCAGCCTCGATGGTAAGCTACAGTTAATGTTACAAACAGCGCAACGGAACTAATACTTAAATCTTCACACACTGAAATAAACTAATGTGACTGTCCTTACCAGAAATAATCTTCAGTACTTCCAATATTTTGTGAGCACACTTTCAATTTGTATTTATCATACTTGCGAAACACATTTATAAAAATTCTCCAAGGTTATAACTAAGCCTTAGTAATCGCGCTTCAAAACTCCAGATAAAAACTATAAGGTACATTAATTATTCTTATTTTTCATTCATCAACTAGTTTAACTCCGTACAATTCCTTTTTTCGTAGTATAGAAATAAGTCGTAATTGTAGACTGACTGGATTTATTCAGAATTCTTCTTTGAATGTCCAGTTCTCTAATTATCCGATTACGGCAATAATTTCCTTTTATTACTACGGCTGATTTTGCTTTCAGCCAACTATAAGATTCACTTATATAAAAAAAATATCTACTCAACTCCTATCCTTAGGAATCTTTTAATTACTTCTACTTCTTTAGTTTACTTCCTTGCTACCTTATAGTTCCAAAGTTCCGTTCCGACCCGACTCCTACTTACTCTTACAACTACGTATCTATTTTCTCTCTTCCCCACAAACGCTCCCTTCACACGCGCCCGTTTATTTTCACGCGTCTCCATGACAACCGATAGACGTAAACATTCTCGCGAATGTTACATTACGCTATACAACTACATTGAGTTATTATATAACATTAAGCTTTCACAAAAGGAATAAATAGAATGATCGCATTTCAATAAATGCGCAGTTAAACTACAAATCAATAAATAAAACAGCTTAATAACATTTAATACAGAATCTATTTACCATTAACACATTTCTTTGATTAAGCAATTAAATATTTGACATAATTAAGGTAGTTATATAATATCAATTATAATTTATGTTATTTACATTAAATAATATCTACAAATATAGTTCTTATGACGGAAAATCATGTTGGATTCTGAATCAAACAACATTTATTCTATTTTCTACATAATTAGAATCCAACAGCGGCACTTGTTGAGCCGTCTCTCTTCACTGCGTGCCGCTTAATTAGTGATAGCCTTGGGCCAGCTATCTCTGATTGGCTGCCAGTGGAGATTGAACTGCCCACTCAGTCTCCAAAAGTTAGTAGGGCTAAAAGGCTTCGCCTACTCTCTATACGGGAATAAAAAGGCGTTAGCTGATTTTTTTAAGACATAAATATCTAAATAAAATTTAAAAGTATTTCTATTTTTTTTAAAGAAAATTAATATTCGATAAAAATATTTCAAAATGCAACATTTTTCAAAAAAAAAAACCCTGTGCTTATTTTTAAATGTGTGTTACTTAAATTTTATTTTCCACATTTTCATGAAAAGAGGGTTTTGAGCTTAGTTAGTGGCTATGCGCTTCGCAACCACAGGCCTGGGAAAGGAGTGCCCTGGGTTCGATTCTCGTCGCCGACGTGAGGGCTTAAGGATCTTCCTCAGCCATAGCCAAGTTAACCGGTCTTGGGCGTAAACAGTAGGGTTTTTCTTCCCAGTTTATCTGGGTTTTTTTCCTCTCGCAAGCAGACAAACCGGCCTCGTGAACACACGCAGTTACATCCATAGAATATACCGGGAGGCACAGGGCTAGTCGCCTTATCCTTGGGACAGGTACGACTTAAAAGGGCTTAATCTCTGTAACAGGCCAGTAGCCCTAACGTAGAAAGGAGAAGATATAGCGCTAATTAAACGAATGTTCATATTTAATCTTTATTTTGTTTTAATGAACTATCACCAGCTGAGTGAAACAGGTAAACATTTAATTTGAACGATTATGGAAAATAAAGAGACGAACGACTTAGTCCTAAAACTAGATCGCAAGCAGGCGTTCGCTTTTTTCAAGAAACTGCTGAAGCGGTTTGAGAATGAGTGGCAGGGATACTTGAACCTGTATTTCTTGATATCTCATACTGAAGGCGAAGAAATCCGTACAGATAATGAAAGCATTAACTTAGTAGTCTCACCAGCAAAGGAATTCCAACAGTTGAAAATAAAAGATGAACATGTAAACAAAAAACGCAAGACTGAGGATGTTTACATGGGTGATGAAGATTCTGAAAAAGATGATATTGCAAGCACTAATAATGAAAGGGTTCCTACAGTCATTCTGAGAGACAAGAGTAGGTGCATTTCGATCATTCCGATTATTAGAGAGCAAAATATTACTCACTCCTGGGCAAAAAATACAGATGGGGGCATAAAACTTCAGCTCACTACACTTAGCGATTACCGTAGTGTAACCAAACTTATAGATGGTTTAAACTTGTAGTACCATACTTTTGCCCTCAGTAGCGAGAAAAACCTAAAGGTTATGCTCAGAAGTGTCACTGAGGGTATTACCACCGAAGAGATAACTAAAGATCTTACCAATCATGGATTAACTGTTATAAAAGTTAGTCGGATGTATCGATCAGACAAAAAAAAAAAAAAAAACTGATGCCTCTGATATTAATCAAAATAAATAATAGGCAAAAACAAATCTCTGACATTAGATCGATTTGTGGACTCAAAATTACCCCTGAAACCCTTAGAAGAGGGCATCAACTAGCAGCGTCACAGATGCCAGAGGTTAGATCATGCCCAGAAGTTGTGCAGAGTTGATTATAGATGTGTGATATGTGGCGATAATCATCCAACTAACTCTTGTGTAAAGCCTAAAACTATACCTGCCAAATGCGCAAATTTCGGTGGGCCTCATCCAGCCAATTATAAAGGGCGTAGCTTTTCTTCAAATAAACGATCTACTGGAAGAAATACACACTCTCTCTCTCAAACTTTCACTTTCAGTAAACAAGCTGATCATACACCCACTCAATGAAAACCGGATAAACAGGAAGGAAATCTACAACCAAATAAAGCTTATGCAGATATGGTACGTTTAACGAAAACATCACTTTGAACAAACTAATCACAACTTTACTGCACTCGTAACCGCTTCATTAACAACCATGTTAGACGCCATATATCACACATCTATAGATGACTTCAGTAAATCCAGATCGAGCCTGGATTCTACAAAAAGATTTCTCAAAGAGACTCTATTCTGATCAGATCGCCTCTTGGAATTCCAATGGCCTAACCAACAAAATTCTTGAACTGCAAGATTTCGCCATCCGATATAATCCAGAAATAATTCTAATTAGTGAGGCATAATTTCGGCCAGCAAAGAATCCAAAATTTAGAGGCTATACTACATACAGAAATGATAGGTTTGTCAGTATGTTTTCATACTAATATGAAAACATAATATGAAATCACTGGAATTGAAGTTCATACCAACAATGCTGGAAATACACCTTACCCAGTAAAACTCTGCTGATTAGAGATCTAGACGTTATTCTAGGCAACAAAGACTCTACTATCATAGCAGGTGATTTAAATGTATAAATAATAAAGCCCGGAAAAGATATCACAATACACGAACTCCACAAGATCGAAAATTCCTAAAAAATTTACAAACCAAGTTAGAGAAGCTCTCAACAACTAGGGAAATCAAGAGTAGGAAATGAAGTTCACATCTCTCAGCCTGAAGACCACTCAATATGGAAATTTCTTAAAACTTTTCGTATCGAAAAACATAAATCTCGACCTCCAATGCAGGCCGAAATGGACACTATATTTACAGACGCAGATAAAGTTGATGCTCTGGTCAGCAACCTTGAAAAAGTATACCCGGCCTGGTTGGCTGAGTGGTTAGCGCATCAGCTCCCAACCCAAAAAGCTGCGGGTTCGAATCCCACCGTAGGCATGAATGTTTGTGATTGTCTGTGGAAATACTAGGGGTGGTGGTGGTGTTGGCGGTAGATGGCGTTGCTGTAGATGATGCGGTTCACTGCAGTTGGTGGATTGATTGGCAGAGACGGAGAGTTGTAGAGTAGATGCCCTCCCTCGATGAGTCTTTGGACTCCCTGGAGGTAGGTATCACGTAATAATAATAATAATAATAATAATAATAATAATAATAATAATAATAATATGAAAACATAAATATCAACCTTGTTTACAAAGTTCATCAATATGTCAGACGAACCTTAAGGCAATTCACAACAACTTGTGGATTGCCTTAAGCTTCGTCTTCAACTTCTCCAACAGGAATAACTAGTGTCATCAGACATTCTTAACAACAAAAGAATGTTGTTAAGAATGTTGTGATTGTTATTATTTTTTTTTTTTGCTAAGACATTCTTAACAAAAAAAGCACCAGGTCTGGATGGAGTTACAAACTTCTCCTACGCAAAGTTGTAATGCACCTTGTTAATATCATAAACGCAATGCTAAGATTACAGTATTTTTTTCCCCTCTGGAAAATTGCAGATATTATTCTGATACATAAGTCAGGAAAAGTTCCAGTTTCCTCAAAACTATCGACCCATCAGTTTACTGTCCAATTTAGGGAAAATTGCAGAAAAAAATTATCATATCCAGATTGCTAGAAACAACAGATAAATTAAACATCATACCAAATGAACAATTCGGTTTCCGATGCTGCAACCACAGCACAGTTCATCAAATGCATAGACTCATCGAATATATTACTACAGAATACAACTGGAAGCATACAGGTGCTGTATTCCTGGAGATTGCAAAGGCTTTACAAACTCTGGCATCAAGATCTTATGTATAAGCATATTAGAGCAAATATCCCAACAGACATCATACGATTAATTAAATCATATCTCAGCCATAGAAAAATGCAGGTCAAGATTAACGGTATAAATTCCATCCTGCATAAAATAAAGCGGGAGTTTTAGACGACTCCTTACTGGCTCAGGTTTTATTCTCAATCTATATGGCAGATATCCTATAAATCCTACAACGACCATCTCAGTTGTATATGCAGATGACATTGCAATACTAACAAGATCTCTTCGTCCTTGCCTAGTAACTAAAAGTCTTCAAGATGGCATCTTCACTTTGGAAAAATGTTTCTCTGATTGGAGACTTCAAGTAAACCCACAAACAAGTTTAGTCATACTCTTCACCAGAAAGCTGTTCGATACTAAAATTCCATGGCAAACAGAAACAAAATACCTAGGTATACAATTGGACAAAAGACTACGTTTCATTAGCCACGTCAAACTCATCTGTACGAAAGTATCCAAAGTTATTGCTCAACTTTACCCTAGGATTAACCGATGCAGTAAATGCAAGAAATAAACTATTACTCTACCAGATGGTAATATTATTATTATTATTCCTGACACCTCCAAGGAGTCCGAAGACTCATCGCGGGAGGACACCTACAACTGTCTCAACCACTACACCGAACCTCTACTGCGAATCATCTCCATCAACGCCATCTACCGCTCACCTCCACCACCACCACAACTAGTATTTTTTGTCTACAAATTGCGTGTGTTCTGAAGGGCCGATTTGTCTGTAAATATGACGTATAATTACCTACTCCTCGCCATACATCCAAATCTAACATCTGAAGACTACAAATAGTACAAAAGAAATGTTAACGTATGATACTAGATGCTCCATTGTTCATTAGAAATGAACAGCTCCGCCGTGATACCACTATTGCATAGATCTCGTCTTTTCTTTATTCACTAGCAGTAAAGTACTTCTCAAATGCTGTCACGCACCCAAATCAACTGATCAAACAATGTACAGATTACAACGAATATGATCACTAAAAGCATAAAAGACCTAAAGCCATTATACTATCCACTGATTGAACTTAATCTCATAGCGCCATAAAGGGGGGAGGGGGTTAAAGCTCCAAACCTACTCATAACCGTATTTTCTTCACAGATAAAGGAGAATATGAAAAGCATATGCTTCACCCATCATAACATCAGTGTTGTTGTATGACAATAGCGATTTTTCGTTGTTATCGTTGTTGCATGGCAATAGTGGATTTCTTTGTATGGCATTGGGAAATAACAGTGTGTTCTAATACATTCAAATTTCATTTTAGTTTTCTGTATAGGAAGTAATAAAAAAGCTGTCTCTTTCGGTCCCTAACATTTAGATGTTAGGATCCAGTCAGAGAGGCGTATACAAGAGAAAGGCATAAGCAACTGTATTACTCATACGTGTCTTCTATACGTATGAGTAATACAGTTGCTTATATCTCTCTTGTATACGCCTCTCTGAGTGGATCCAAACATCTAAATGTTAGGGTCTCTCTCTCTTAGTTTGAATGACTGCTTTAACTAAAATTCTAGATCATTTGTCTTTTCGGTCTCTCTTTGGTTACTGGGTTTAGATTGTCAAAAACGCATGTTGTCCTCATACTATCGATATTTTTCTTGGATGCTAAGTAACGTTCGTTTCGACCTTCTTGGATTTATCTTTAAGAAAAATTCGCCGCTTCTTAATCCAATTTATTTTTAATTTAATTACAGGAATTTTGCGTATAAGGTTGTCATTGACTAACTAATGTTGAGAACATTTTTGACACTACTAGAGTACATAAAAACTGTAATAATTAGTAATAAAATTGGCAGTTGGCATCTTATTGTTGAAAAAACAAACAAGCAAACTGACAAGAAGAAGAAGGTGAAACCCTACAGCCGTATGAGGCTGACTAACCCACCTTTATTGAATTGAAAACTATATATTTCTAAAACTATATTGAAAACACAGACAATATATTTAAAGCAATAAGTAGCGTCATTCATCAAACAGCCTCCCAAACATTTCTTCAATCAAACACAAAAAGTGAAGATAAAGACTGGATAACCAAAGAAACAAACTCACTGATTGACAAGTGCAATCAAATAAAATGCAAAGTAAAAACCCAAGATTCCCTTCAATATAAGAATGAACTAAAGCAACTAAACATAGAGGTATATGAAGCTCTCTCAAAAGATAAATAAGCCTACTTCCAGAACTTCTGCCAAGAGCGCGCACACTCTCACACACACACACTGGATTATGCAAGATGGAATTCATAGTATAGGCGGACTTGAAGGCTTTATGGGCTCGCTTCTTGGAGATGATTCCTTTGGTTGGAAAGAACTACGGGTTCTAGCCCTATTTAATACCTTTATAAGGACTTATCTACTGAAGGTGAATTAGCCGGTCTCATACGGAGGTGAGAGGATTTTATCTCTCCTCTAGCGTGGGAGACACTCAGATTACCAGTTGCATAACATAACATTCACCTTCGACCTTCGTGAAGCCTTCTGCGCAGTGGAAGTAGACACCAACTTTTCTGTAGCCAACACCAGGTCAGATCGTAGTTGATTCGGAGTAGCACTTTTGTTTCAGCGAGGAGATAATCAGTCACAGACACTGTTGTGACTGTTGGAATTGATTCCACAGTCGTCTGTGAACCATGGAACGACTCACATGCAACCATCTGCCAAAGCCGGTCTGCACGCCAATGATGGCGTGCAGACCGGCTAATTCACCTTTAGTCGAAAGAGACCAGATAAAGGTTTCTCGCGTCACTGACAAGAATCGAACCCAGGATTTTCCGGCCAAAGGGCTTCGTCTATACTGACTGAGCTACGGAGGCTCTCCATTCCGGACACGAAATGGAAACCACTCTAAAACGTCTGAGAAGATACGTGATACTTTATACGAAATTTATGACTTCCTAAGGATAAGAGGAGTGCCAGCTGATATGAGGGAAAGGGTGAGGAGAAGAGGGAAGGGGAGGGGAGCATGAGATGTTCGTTGTCCCTTGTCCCAGGTGGTCGTGTGTGCGGGGAGAGTTCACGTTGGTGGAAGAGGAGAGATCCGAGGGAAGGATTTTCTGTTGGGTGCTTCTATTTTTGTAGGATGGTGAGGTAGAATTCTATATGTATAATATTTTTATGTGGTGGGAAGAATAGTCAGGTTTTCAGTTGTTGTTTTCGCTGTAGTTTGAGTGGGTGTGTTGTTCTGGAGAGGAGGGTTAGTTAATTTTGTTCGTACATACATTTTTGTTTATTTCTTTTGAAATAACTCGATTATCATCAAAGTTGCAGCCCATACAATCTTTCCTTTTGATCTTAGAATCGGGAAGTCCATCTTTCTATATAATGGGTAGTGTATTTGCAAATATCCTACGAACTTCTATGGAGTGTGAATATCTAACGGCATTCATCCAGTTCGACCAAGATGAAACCTACTTGTAGAGGACTTTACTGAGCTAATGAAAGTGAACCGGTTACAAAGTAGATTAAGTTGTTTTCAGACCGATAATGCTGTGACAATGTTATCTGAGATAAAAATTTTAATGAGAGAACTATTTTAATTGATTTTTACTCTGTATGTTTTGAGTTTGGAAATAAACAATATGCTAATTTAAACTTGATCTCTTTTCTTGTCATGCATGTTTTTTTAATTATAGTATGTGTGTACCATTAGCACAAGTAACCTAAAATCAAACAAAATAAATATATGAAAAATGTTTGTATATACATGGAAAACGTTCTACTTCTGCTCTGTTTGACAGTCAGAGTTTTCGTAGTTGCACAGACAATAGAAAAATCATTAAATCCTGAAGAAATCAAAGATAATCTGAAATAACTAAATCATCTTCTGCAAGAAATGCATAACCCAAGAATGATATTTGTTTATCCAAAACATCAGTTGCAATCTAACTGAGCATTAAAATAAGTAAACAAAAATGTGTATACGAACAAAATTAACTAATCCTTCCCTCTCCTCCAAAAAAACACGAAAACAACACACCCACTTAAACCACAACATAAAGAAATGACAACTGATAACCCGACTATTCTCCCTACCACACAGAAATATTATACGTATCGAATTCTACACCACCATCCTACAATAACAGACGCATCCACCAGGGAAATCCCCTCCTCGGACCTCCCCCCTCCCCCACACTCACACTACCGCCTGGCACATCACCCTTTCTCCTCTCATCCCTCCATCCCGCACTCTCCTTGCTCCCTCCCAATGTTTTCTCTCCCTGCACCCGACCACCTAGCAACCGGAGGCAATGAACAAGTAACGCTCCCCCTCATCTTTCCCACCCCTCCCTCCGACATCAGCTGGCCCTTCAAGGATACATAAATTTCGTGTAGAGTAACACCATATCTTTTCACCTGCTTTTATGCTGTGGCTCATTTGCATATGCCGCTAACAGCGCCATTCATTTTCATGCGATAACTAGACTCAGCGTCACTTTTTACATAACGTACCTGACTTTCATATGTTTATTTCTCTTCCCCCCCTTCCCGAATTATCACGATTTTTCTCTTTGTTCCTTAATTTATGAAAACCAGTGTACATTTGAGGAGGAAGGGGGATGGAAAGGAATGTTCAGCTTAGCTGTACAGTGATTTTGGAAGAAAAATGGTATATAGGTTATTTTTTCCATCTTCATCAGTATAACAAATCATTATAAATATCAGAACGAAACTTTTCAATGAGAGAAAGAGAAAGATGTAGAATGAGAAGTAATCAATAATCAGTGTCTGTTCTCTTTTCTCTTGAGACAAAAACCCTGAGACTGACTCAGAATCAAGAGATCCGCCTGGCAGACAAGAAAAACCAATTCCAGGCATTTCATCGCAAGAAACTATTGGGTTTGGTAAAATTCTGTTGGAAATTTTTTACCAAATAGAGGTTATCTCTTAGCTGAATCTAACCTCTGTATTAATAACTAAAATTAAATTAAAAGATGTAGTGACTATCAAGATTGCAATGCAAAGGAAGCTCCTGAAAGACGTCCAGGTCAAAGCACAAGCACAATGAAAAAAGAGCAACCTTTTTTCATTTCCTAAATTAAGCTAGTTGCAAGGTGATACAGTTCAACTTGAGGGAATCCTACAGCACCAAAGAGTCGGATCAGAACTTCTTCAAATCACATGAATTACTCAAGAGATCTTAACCTGTGTTTAAGAGAAGTGAGTGAGCATCGCAAATAGTAATCATCACTAACTATCTGAGAATGGATATTTATATCAATCTTTATTAGCTATTAATATCTAAATTAAAACTTTTTTCATGTTACAGCTGGTTGATTTTGAAAAAATTTTATAAACTATTCTCTGAGATGTGTTCTTCTACACAGTTTTCCGACAATGCATAAAATCACCAAAGTAATTATTTGTACAAAAAATAACAAGGTGGTGTTAACGAGATCTTTACTGAAACTCTATTTAAGGTAACATTATTATTATTAAATTAATTTTCGATATACGTTTAGCAGGCTAAACATGTCTAGAAGAGGAAGAAATGCTTAGCACTATTTCTCACTAAGAATAACAGAAGCTGGTATTTAGTTTAAAGATGATGACTCTGTTCTTAAGAGGAGATATAAAACTCCTTAATAGAAATGATGTTAAGCATTAAACGAGTTTTTATCTGATTAGTAACTTTGTACCAGTATATTTATCAACCATGTAATAATAAATAATAATATTGATAAAACTGGTTAATAATTTCTCCTTGCTAGTGTTTTATCTATTATACAATACAGCATCATTGACATTTTACAGACCTAGAAAGTTAACAACTATTCTTAAGTAACCTTGGCTTTTCTAATGAAAATAATAGCATAATCTGGTTTGTTTTAAGGCTAAATATATTTCTGTATATAAAGTGTTTTCCTAGCTGATAAAATTGCTTTGCAGGATGAAAAAAATCCAAAAAAAAAAAAAGACTAGCTAACTCACCTTTAGTTGAAAAGCCCCTATAAAGATTCTTCACATTTTAGAAGAGATTCGAACCCGAGTCTTTACAACCAATTCGATACGGACCCATGGAGACGCCTATAATACGAGAGAGAGTCCTCGTATAATAAACCTAATGTAGTCAGTATATTTTGATGTGACTCCCATCCACGAATGGTTGGGAAATTTTTTCTATTTTTATTAATTTTATATAATTTTTATAGTTTTATTTATTTTTTATATAATCAGGAAACCCTACTCTGGAGACCAAACAGAGAACTTTTTCAAGCCACTTTACGTTTCCAATAAACGAAGCGGTAGTCTTAAACTGGACAATGAAATTCATCTCCTACCTAAAGAAAAACAGAAATCAATGTGCGGATTCGAACCCAGAAATTGTTTGCTGTTGCACAAGAGGTAGAGTATATCAGGGCATAGTTCACCTAGTTTCAAATACCATCTATGACGGGGAAATATCTTATGTACTGTTAGATAGAGGGTTTTTGCCAGACAGGAGTCCTGGGTTTCCCTTTCAGTCGTTTCCGACCCTATGTGATTTTGTAGGCATTGTCCACAAATCATTCCTGGTGAGGTTTTTACAGAGTAGGTCACCAGTGCTTTCCCCCCACCTCCACACACACACAGTTTTATCCGGGCTCGGGACCGGCGTATGATCCCGAGAACAGGCAAACGGGGATGGTTTGCCTGTTCTGGAGGACGAAAAACCAGAGTTTCCGGTGAAAAAACTCTCTATCTCCGTATGGTCCCCGCGGTTAGACTAGGGGCTGTGCGTTTCGCAACCATATGTCTGGGGAAGAAGTGTCCTAAGTTCGATTCCCGTCGGAGACGTGAAGAGCTCAAGGATCTTCCTCAGCTATAGCCAAGTTAGTCGGCCTTGGGCGTGGACAGCACGATTTTTTCCCCAGTTTATCCTGGAGTTTTTCCTTCTGCAAAGCAGGCGGACCGGCTTCGTGAACACACGCTTCGATAGACATAACCAGCCCATTCCGCGGGATTGTTGGTTACGGAAGCTTACGCGGTAAAATGTGTAGGCCTGTGTGAAAGCGTAACATACGATGACGATGACCTCAGTATGAGACGGCTAACTCACCTTTCGTCGAAAGAGACCAGATAAAGGTTCCTCACGTCACTGACGAGAATCGAACCCAGGTCTTTCGACCAAACGGCTTCGTCTATACAGACTGAGCTACGGAGGCTCTGCCAGACAAGAGACAAGGTTATAATCTTATAAATTCTCAAAAAAAAAAAAAAAAGAAAAAAAGAAAGAAAAAGGAAACTTTAATTTAGCTATAATATTCGTTTTGACACGAGATGAGTGCTACAGTTCTTATTCTGAGTTTCTGCTTTCGGCTTGGTCTGACAAGAACAGTAGGCTTGTGCACGCTGGCAGGTCTTATCTGTCACTAATCGGAGCGAAGGCTTAGCGTAGTGGCACTACTTGCATGTGGTTGTGCCGGGCGCAGGTTCATTCCAGTTTTTCGCAAGGACACTATATACATAGAGATCCTGTCAGTAACCCTATTAGGCATTAATCAGTTTGCATCTACTTGAAACAGCGACCCTTCTGAGGCGCTGACAAGTTTGCAGCTACTGGAGTAGCTACGTGGCCTGTCTAAGGTCGATCCCAAGTTTTTGAAATTTCGGCGTGTTGAACAATTGGCTGAGCTCGGTCTCTGATAAGAACAGTAAGCCCGTGCACGCTGCGGGCTTTGTTTGCCGCTGCAATGAACTCAGTCAGTGTATGTATGCGGCAGCGGTACTTGCTGTGCTGTGGTGGTGGTGTGTGTGTGTGGGGGGGGTCGGCAGGGACTATGCCCTGCTGAATATCCGCACAATTTTCAGGTTAGTTAGTATGATACAGCCGTGAGTCTACAGACTATTAGCGATCCGACAGCGACCTTTTTTGGAGCGCCGACTAGTTTCCATTTACTTCAGACAGTGAGCCTTTAGGAGCAGTGACAACTCTGTAGCTACTGGAGAGTGCCCTTCTAAGGTTATAATCCTTTGGTTCCACCTGGTCACTGATGAGAACCAAACAGTTCGAAACAGCTACCAGGCCACGAAACCAAACTGCATTAATAAAAGGCGAAATATGGGGTCATTGGCTAAGTTCATTGTCTTTTAGTAGTGCAAAAGCAACTCCTATGTCGAAGGTTATATTCTCATATGCTGTCAAGAAAATTTTATTTATTTTTCACCAGAAAGTTGTAATCGTAACAATAAATACTAACGTATAATAAATGCTTCTTATGAATGGGACTCGATGACATCAAGATTCGTAACCTGCTTCGCAGTGGAGTTTTGCGTTAAATATTACTAAGGATTTTAATAACTACTGATAATCATTCTATTAATAATTTTGTTTATTCGATGTGTGAAAACTGTTATGTGAGAATCAGAATTTTATTAAGAACTCTATTGAAAAATAAAATGTCTTCACACCTCTGTAGGTAAAGAAAAAAAATATCTTAGTGGTTCATATTATTACTAAATAATGAGGAATGTTCTCTCGTGAGGTGGATTATAGATTTAGCTGCTAAACTTAGGAATCTCCCACAATTCGAGGATGCAATAAAATTAACTTAAAGAGTATATGTGCGAAGTGGCTATTTTGGATTAGTATTATTTTACATGGATGCTCACTCCTTTCACATCTATTGAGCGATTACTATTTCTTCTACATGGAATTTTACTAAGGATAGACATTCTGCCCCCCCCCCCCCCTTCTCCACTTTTACTTATTTACTTACTGTCCTCTTCCGTCGGGGACGGGTTGAGTCTTCGGTGTTTCCACAACAACCGCCAGGAGTCTCGGTTTCTTGCGTGGCTGGTGAGCATATGTTTGTAATCCGGAGATGACCTTTATTGATGTTATCCGTTTAGTTCTTGGTCTTCCTTTTTTTCTTTTAAGATTGCATACAAAGCAAGGTTGAGTAGCCTTTTTGATGGCATTCTTTCGACATGTCCGTACCACTGAAGTTGTCTTCTTTTGAAAAACCAAACCGGTTCTCATCTCCACAATCCTGACAAAGCTTCTCGGCTATTTGTACATGAATTGAATCAATTTTATTTGAGTAATATTGCTGGCTACATTCGCATCCGGCTTCATAACGAACTAAGAAGGGGAGGATAAAAAAAAGGGACGCAACATTTATAAATTTATTTTGTACAGATATTTATTTATTCAATATTATTCAAAATTCTAAAATTTGTTAAATCTATATAAGAAGTCCTCAGAGTGTTGATTTACGTCTTGTTCAAATAATCAGTTTTTTTTATGTTCACTTTCTCTTAATATTCGTATATATTTTCACTTTACCAAAGGTAAATTGTTAGTTTTATGATACATAAGAGTTTGCCTTTGGTCTGTAATGAACTATTTACTACTCTGGTCGTCTTAACAATCCTCATGAGTGCTGTTTAATCTACGATCCGTAATTTCAATATGAGCACTAAATGGTATATTGAGAAACTTAGAGTCTTAATTGGTTATAGAAATTATAAACTCGGTTGCAATATGACTTTATTTAAGAGCGTTAAAGTAAGTTTTGAACCTATAATTTTAACCAAAAAACATTTTAAAGCAAAAAAAAAATTGGTTTAAACCGGTTTTTTAAAAAAATAACTGCATGCTACATTTACTGGCTATAGATCACACACACACACACACACACACAGCAACAGTAACTCCTACAATATTTAGAATCGCGTCTGGAGTTGAGTAGTTCCTAAAAGCAATAATGTAACGTTTTTTAAACATATCATTTAGCAAGAATGCTTAAAAAATTCTTCCATTTCAAGGTTTTATTTTCTAGGAATATCGAAATGGATATTCCTAGAATTTCGATTCTCTGATTTTTGAAGGTAATAGTTTATTATCGATTAGTCGCTCTTGGTAATACAATTATGGATTTTAGACTGTTCAATAATTTAACCTTTGCAATCCTGAAGCTTCTGTGATGGTTATTAAAAATAAATACAAAAAGTATAAATTTTTATTCTCTTTTAATAATAGTGAGAATAATGCAACCTTTTCAACGTGAAGTGGCCAGCGTAGAACACATCATCTGAATCCCAGCTGCAGTTCATATTTCAGGGATATTTAAGCAGAATCAAATCAGATCAGAATATCATCAAAAGTGTTTTCAACTGAAGCAGGAACAAGATTCGTACCATTGAGTAGAATTATGAAGAGAGCAACCTTTAAAATGAACACTGTCGAAGCATTATAGTGGAGATAATCCGAATTCAAGGGATTGAAAACACTGACTTTTATGTTTATCTTCCTATCAATTATAACACGTTAATACAGGATAGCTGAAAATGCGATTTATCAAGTATATTATATTGCACTTTAATGAAAATATATCATTGTTTTGTATTTTAATAATAGACTGCGTGAAATCAATAGTTCACTTCAGAAATAACATGCCGAAAAGTATATTCACTATAAAATGTAAACTGACATTTCAAGAACATAGGGAAAGTTACTTCTTTGACAAGGCCTATTCTTTAGGACTTGTTCTCAAATTATGTCACTATTTTATGGATTTTAGACCTCCTCCTCCTCCCCCCCTCCCCCCCCTCTCTCTTACACATTAATAACTCTTCTCAAATTTACATAAAACACTATCTCCATATGAACCCTACGTTTCGCAAAAAAAGTACTAAAATACATTAACTTTTTCTTGCTTTTATAATATAAAAATAAACATATTATTTATTTATATACTAACAACGGATAAATTATATCAAATAATACTTTTATTGAAATATCTATAGTTTTTTATACGTTACTAATCCACCCACAGAAGAGAGAATAGAAAGATTCAGAATATAGTTCATTTATTTAACACAATTCCGAAATCTTAATTTTTCTTCATGCACAATAATTGCCATTATTTCTTTATCTCCTCTTACAACGTACGGAACTGAAGGCAGTTGTGGAGTAGATTTCGATGAAATTAATGTGGTTTTTAAACAATACTTGTGAAGTACTACATAAGTGTTACGTTTCCTTTGTTTAGTGAATTTTAGACTGTTGCTAGCATGCAAATTTTAACATTTTCCCTTCACTGTAAGCATTAAATTATTAATTATTAACTCCAGTTTTTATTCAATATTAAACTATATTGTTTTAGAGCAAGAATATTAAATGGATAAAGGATCAACAGTCTTTACAACCGATCCTTTAAGCTAAAGGTTATAAAGATTATCTAATCAATGAATAGCAAAGATTCTTTCAACAGTGCTCATTAATTTATTAAAATATAAAATTAAATTAAAAAACAACATCAAATGAAGATCCATTCATGCACCTGGTTATGGACCCTATTCAATCCATTTTGTATAGATTGTATTAGGAAAACTAGTGCGATAAATAATTTTTTGAAGTTTAAAAAAAAAAAAAGAATATTTGCAGAATAAAATATTTTTAGACCCTCCACTTTCTTGTCATATTCTGTTAGAAAACCGCATCCTTCTTTTTCCCAAGAATACTGCATTTCTTTTCTTTATTGTCTTAATTTATGGAAGATCTCGTATTAAGGTCTCACCAGGAAAATGTGACGAAGACTCCAGGGAAAATGTTTGACGTTCAAGTGGATATCAAGAGTATCTTGCGAGGAACTTAACTGATCTCGATTCTAAATACAACTCATGAAGCTACTTTTGCCATGCAAACTATTATTGTTTTCTTAAACAACTGAATGAAAACAAGCATGTGATTTTTGTTCAAATGATGTACCAAATATTCGCCGAAAAGAATTCACGGAACGACAAATAATCAAAAATCCACATTGCAGATTTCGAATGAAATCATTAAAGAAATCAATTTACAAAACAGTTTTCTAAAAGTTCATCAGTTAATTAAAACTGAGCCCAACAAAATGTAAAGTAATTTGTTGATAATAATAAAGAAAACGTATTTATATCAAATGAAGAGGAGTATAGAACTTCTATATTGCGTCACTGTACGAAAATAAAAACTTCGTTTATTGAAATAAGAAACAACAGGCTTCACTTCGGCGAAGTAAAATATTCAAAATTAAGTGGATATTGAATGCCACTTTATTTCTTAGCCGAATAAGAAACTCAAAGAAAGGAAATCTAATCTAAGAGTTTCATGCCGAATATAGAAAACTATATAAAGTTCGGCGAGACCAAGCGTAAGCCAACACCTGGTAGTGCAATGCTGGGAAACTAGTAGTAAAGGTGGAGTAAGTTCCAATCACTGTCTTTAGTATTTTCCCATAATGTAAAACACAGCTCCTAGGAGATGTATTATTATTTTACATTATGAGAGAAGGTCACTACCAAGACCGGTTTCGACCTCTTTTTTTTGAGGTCTCGCCAGTGAGTAGGTAGACCTAGATGTAATACCAAAGTTTCAGTAGCCAGAGCTTATTTCTTTACTGTACGATTCGCCAAAAAGGTGCACAAATACAATTACTGAAATAAGAGCCAATAGGCTTCACTTCAGCGAAATAAAATATTCAAAATTAAGTGGATATTGAATACCACATTATTTCTTAGCCGAATAATTTTTACACCTTTACTACGAGTTGCCCAGCATTGCACTACCAGGTGTTGGCTTACGCTTGGTCTCGCTGAACTTTATATAGTTTTCTATATTCGACATGAAACTCTTAGATTAGATTTCCTATCTTTGGGTTTCTTATTCGACTAAGAAATAATGTGGCATTCAATATCCACTTAATTTTGAATATAAAAACTTCGTGATTATAATCTAATAACTCCGTACGTTTTAACTTTGAATAGACAACATTAACACAATTTTTTTTCCATACTCAGTAGCAAGTTCATTGCAGGTATCCAGTTACAATGCCGGACCACCGTGAACATTCAGAACATCCTCAATACGTTGGAGTATCGACTACGAAGTTGCCGAAACATTCACAGGGAGGAATCCAGGAAAAAATAATGATAAAACACTTCCTCCACATTCCAAGGATGCTTATTGGAATTACGATTAGGAGTAAATGATAGAACTAATTCATAAGGTAAACTTACTATCGTGTTTCTATAGATATTATAAAGATGTTCAGATGGGCCACATCATTCATTTCTTGCCGTATGGGTGTAAGGCCCTTAAGTCTCAAACCGTACAGTGGAAACCATGCCTCACTACGTCACCGTCATTACGCTCCATTGTTTGGAGCAGGCATAGCGGTTCATGTCTTCATATTGTTATCGCCATACTCTTATAACAACGAAATAACAGAAAGTGGGATCCATCATTCCACCCTTTATTCATTCTGATGTCAGTCTTCTTTATCCAGTCTTCTGGTGTTCAATGCTATATGAAGAGTGCTAGGTGGAGTGATAATTTATTTTATATTTTAATGTTAGTTTTATTTTTTATATGATAAAAATAAATAATAAATCTTATCATTGGTTAATTCAATTTTTCAGTTAATTGGCTGTCTATTGGAGGTCAATGGGCAGCCAATTGCTACCTTAGTGAATCACAGAGAGCTGGTCCAAGACTATCAGTGATTTAATTGGCATCCAGGTAGGAAAGTAAGGCAGACAACTACTGACATCTCGTGGTCCTAGCCCAATATATTATTGTCCCATATTGCATGAGTCCTATGATATTTTATATATATATATTTTTAAATTTTCATACCTATTTATTAATATATTTCAGTATATTAAAATATTCTATAATAATATTACTGTTGACATCGACAAGTGGAATGGATACACCATGATACTTTTGGATTTTGCTAAGGCTTTTGACAGAAACCAGCATGAAAGACTGTTGCATAAATTCAGAATATGAGACTGAATTATAAAATATTGATCTGGATAAGAGAATGGCTGACTGACAGATATCAAAAAGTATTATTATACGGGGATGTGTTTGCAAGGTTTTAGGTAATAACCAGTGGTATACCACAAGGATCAGTCCTTGGTCCATTGTTATTCGATCTAAATATTAATGACATTAGGAAGGATTTGATAGGCGACATACAGCTGATAATGTTGATAATGCAAGAATAGACAGGGTAATCAAGAATGTCGCTGATATGCAGAATGATTTGATTAGGCAAGAATTAGGAGCATGTGAAAGTGGCCATTAGTTCAATGTTAGTAAATGGTAAGTCATTCATTTTGGTGCTAATAGATATCGAAAGTCGTATTATATACTGGTGGGATTATGCTAGAGGGAAACCGATCAGGTTAGGTATCTTGGAGTATTAGTATACAGGAAGTTGAAGTTTAAGGAACATACAGCAAATACTTGCAATGCTAAAACGAACTTTGACACGTAAAGATAAGGAAGTCATTTTGCATCTTTACAAGCCCTCGATAAGACCAAATTGGACTATTGCGCACACTCTCATCTCTTGGTTCTGTGGTAATTCCAATACAGAAAGGAGGAGAGAGAGAGAGAGAGAGAGAGAGAGAGAGAGAGAGAGAGAGAGAGAGAGAGAGAGAGAGAGAGAGAGAGAGAGAGAGAGAGAGAGAGAGAGAGAGTGTAAAATAGAGTGTTAAAATGATATCAGGATTGTGGAATACTGATTGATTATGGAGACAGATTGAGAATTTATAGACTGCAGCACTAGCCTAGCAAACAGGAGAAAGAGGAATGCTGTGATTGAGACTTGCAAACTTCTGAAAGGGTGATACAGAATTTTAGTGGATGCAATTGTTCATTATTATTTCAACGTTATGAAACGGGAAATAATTACGGGATGAAAAACCTGAGAAGTCACCTGAATTAAAACCCTTACCTCTACCACCGTAAAAAGAACAGAAGTCATAGGTTTTAATTCTAATTGACTTGAACTGCATCTAACTGCATAGTATCTGGAAGTAAATTTCATGCAGAATTACATTGGAAATAGAGGATTTTTTTTTTCACTCTTTTTTTTGCAAGAAGTTATGAAACGCTAATCAAATTATCTGAGCCGAAAAGGATAATATCACATTTATTTCAAACTGCAAACACAAAAAAACTAACTGGAAGACTTTATGTATGCATGATGTATTCATGGAAAATTTTGTCCTTGTGAGATTAAAGGAAAATTCTTTTCCTAAATGCTTTCATATCGGATAGTTTTAGATGCCTCTGAACAAGTCACTTGGGTTCAAATCCTATTTCCGAGAAGAAAGTTCTTTTTGGATTCGTCGTAGCATAAAATATCTGCTACAGACCTAGAAGATATGTTTTATTTTTCGCAAGAGCTCATTCGTTAGGATGTCGCGACAGTTATCCTTGAATGGAAAGGTCGAGGTTCGAATCCCGTCTAAAGTGAGATGAATCTTTCTAAGGACTCTTTACATAAAGATGAGTGAGCCAGTCCCAAACGGAGAAAATGTTTCTCCACCATGAAATCCGAGTTTTTCGGCCCAAAACACTAGCATACCGGCTGTTGGACGTGATAAAAACCAAATCCTTTTGCAAAACAGACAAACAAGCCCGAGAAAACGCAACTGGTACAATAATACACTTCCTCGTGAATTTTAACTACCTTGAGATAATTTCAAATAAAACAATGAAATCGTTCTTGAAACCGGGAGAGACACTTCCAGCAAATGGGATCATAAACATGCACTATCTATACCTCTAATGCACGACAATGTTTTTTCTTTTCTTCTTTTTATTTTATTTCGAAGACTCCATGTCTTTATAAAACGCACATTTTGCGATTATGGTCACGAATAAGTAATTGGTTACGGATACTTTGCAAGTCGCAACACAAAACAAAACTATAAGTTGATTCGCAAATTATATTTTATAAATGAGAAAGTTAAAAAGAAAAGTACCTAAGTCGTTACATGTTTGTTTTCTTCTTGATTTCATACATAGTAACGTGTTTGTTTATTCAGCACAAGTATTTTATCTCTACCATCAGCAATTTGTCAAGTGGATAGCCTTGTGTCTGATAGCTAATTAGAATATAAACCGGATTTTTTTTACTTTTTATTTTCGCTTAGTAGCTAACTTCTTGATAGACTGTTACGTGCTTTAAGACATTACTTGATTAGAAATACGTTTATGTGTAAGAATTTCATTCATTACATGCGTTGTTTTTACTTTTGTAAGAAATAGCAAAGAAGTAAAATACTAAAGTAAAACGAATAATATTTATGCGTTAGATAAAGAAGAAAAAACATTCTTAGTTATTCTGCGATGCTTTTTTCACCTTTTAGTTTTGATGATGAATTACGTTTTAAACAGATTGTGGAATAGATTAAAAAAAAAAAAAACTACAATGAGTGCGCAAGCTGTTTCGTGAGTGTATTTCATTAATATTAGCATATTTAATTAACATGCCATTATTCTCCACATTAAAAGCATCTGTGAACGCATTAATAAAAAAAAATGCTGGAAATAACATTCCTGAAAACTAAATTTGGCAACTTTAATTTAGTGACGCGCAAACTTAGCTTAAGCAAACTCTTGAGAGTAAGAAAAATCAGCTCTTTTTATATAATTTATTTTATATAAAATTGTCAGACACCATTACGCAATTTTATTTAAAAAATTCGGAAGTTGGTGGGGTTTCGGTGATCGAGGTTGGAGTGATGTAACAATGAGGATGTAATAAGAGCTCTTAGACTGGCGTCAGCATCGCCAGGCGTTTGTCTAGATCAGCGGTGGCCAATCTTTTACGTTCCATGCGCCAGTTTGTTCAAGTATTAGTTCACATGCGCCATACAACTCTTGCACCTTTAAAAATTCTCAGTAAAAATATGTTAATATACAGGGTGTTCGGGATAAATTTGACATATTTATAATTAATTATATTTTCCCGTAAGTTACATGTATTAACACACACTTCTCTTCATTTAAAAGTTTGGACCCTTCTTCATTCATATACAAGATGTCAGAAAGGATGGATAGCTGGAACCCACCTGAATCATGGAAGAGAATAACTTGTATCATGATGATTCGTGCCCGCCATCAAAATAAGGATATTACGACTGCTGCCCAATGCTCCCTGAATACAGTAAAAACAATCAGGCATGAACTAGAGACTTGCAATGGTGACTACGAGGATGTAGCAAGAAGAAAGATCCCTAGCAGACGATCTGATTGCGTTCGTACAGCAGAATTCCTCGCAAATCTGCAGGAACAGGTGTTGAAGAACCCTGGCATTGGAATTCGGGCTTTGTTCGTGGAGTTGCTAACTGTAGTCAAGCCCTGGATAACAAGGGTAGCCAATGGTAGGCCGTATGTATGGCAGCAGGATTCGGCCCCTTGCCACACCTCTGGGAAAAGTCAAAAATGGTTGTCTGAAAATTTCTACGACTTCACCAGTCCAAATGTTTGGCCTCCAAACTCCCCAGACCTTAACCCCATGGATTATTTTGTATGGGGCGCAGTTGAAAAAGACACCAATCGCACTTCCAGTAATACAAAAGCCCAGTTAATGGATAAAATTAAAACAGTTTTTGCGGCCCTTCCCAGGGAGACTGTAGCATCAGCTTGTTCGAGGTTCCGAAGCAGAATTGAAGCTGTGATCGATGCTAATGGTGGTTATTTTGAGTAAATCTTGTTGATAGTATTGTAATTAACTCTGCCTGTAATGTTTTTTTGTCAATTCATTAAATTTAATAGATACAAAGAAGATTTTCTTTTTCCTTACGAAACTGTCAAATTTATCCCGAACACCCTGTAGACATTTAATACAGAAATGATATACTGATATTGAGGTGCATGAATATCAATTGTAAACTGACTGCCAAAAAACCTGCGACGCAGAGCTGTTCCTAACACGTGGCGCTTCAGGATCAAACAAGTTAATGGACAAAAAGACATGCAAGAAAAAATAAAATCGCTCAAAATAATTGCAAAATTTTAGCGTTTTTTTTCTACAAATCGGTTTTGAGTTAATACGTTTTGCATAAATAAGTTTACTTTTTATTATTATCACTGCGCCAGTGATAATCACAACCAATGCCCCATAGATTGGCCATCTCTTGTCTAGACAACCATTGCTTGCTACCCATATATTTTTCCGAAAAATTGCTTACGATGTTGCATTTCTCGAGACCGTTTGTCGTCACCTGTAATTATATCGATTTAAAAAATAGCTAAAAAAGCTTAAATTTTGACGATATAGTAAGATTGTAAAATGTAATGAAAACTGTAAAATATAAAATTTTGGTTTAATAAATATATTTTTGAATCTGTAAGTTATTTTTATTTTTCTGTCCAAAATATGATAAAAAATTTCATGGCCTCAGAAGAAAGTGCAGTTTACTATCCACAAAATTTTAAAAGCGTTTTTTCTTCAAGAAGTTTTGGATCCCGCTTTCGCATCTTGCACAGGATAATCTTACAAAATATGGAAACAGGTCCTGATTCTGTCAATGTGATAATATAGGAATAAAAGTGAACAAAATATATTGTTTATTTAAAAAAATCTGAACGATAATAAGGTTTAGATAACAGGAACAGGCATAAACAAGATGTGTGAAAAGTACGATCTTTAAATAGCTTTTCATGTACGCTTCCTAGTCAGAAAATTGGGAACCCCTTTTTTTTTTTATAGCATTTCATGCAAAATCTAAGGTGTCATAGGGAATCATTTGAGAAACCATAGAGGCGTTATTATTATAGTGCAATGATCGCAAGAAACCATTGCATGAATTATGGAAATAAACGGAATGCAATAATTAAAATCGCACATATATATATAAAAAGAAAGATCAAATATACTACATCCCGTATTAGTAACTGTAACAGTGCAAAAAATGAACTACATTGGCAAAACTTTGTAATGTGATCAGATGAATTCAGATTTTGAAGTTTTCCATAGATCACTGGATATGAAGAAACAGTTACATGAAATGCTGTTACCAGCCATGTGTCCTCTCAACTGGCAAATATAAAGTGAAAATAATGGAGTGAGAAATTTACATAACACGGTTTTAGTCCCACTATTGAAAGCAGCAAAAAATCGTTTCGTGTGTTGAAACAGTATTTTAGATGTGCATCCCACTTCTTCCATTACGTTCTAGTGCTTCTTTTAACTTGGATTCTTCTTCTTCTTCTTCAGATGGATGATGACCATCAAATTTCTGGAGATTTCAGGGAAGAAAGAAATTGTTACTTGAGATCTTGAATCGTGTCTAAATCATGCTATAGTTGTAAGCTTAAGAATGATGACTGCTTTCTTGGTGGTAAATGCATTTATCCACCACTTAGTGGTCTGAGGCACATAAAATTAGCGATCTCCCTCATTCCAATCCCTTGTGAATCTGTGGAATTTATTAGAAGTTCGGTATAGGCGTGGAGTCCACTACTCATCTCATATTTCTGAGTTGGTAATTTTCCACATTTTATGGCCAAGCAGAGCATTCCAAATTTCATGTATCTACAGATCTTAATTATATTCTATACAATTAAGATCTAAAATAAACATGCCGAAATTTTAGTTAATTTACATTGAATAACCGATAGTTGGCTGTAATTTGATTATAGTAAAGAGAGCTGTTTTATATTGAGGTTGAAAGCAAATTCATTCAAACGAGTAGCTTGAAGCTCTTATATTCATTCGCGATCGTTATTTGGCAAAGTGTCAATTCTTAAGAAAATTTCTTAGATCATAACAGCCTAGAAGTAAGTAAGGAGAGTGATGCAGTTAGCCTTCTATATATTTATCTGAGCGCACACCACAAGGTGACCGACGTGTTAAGTGCAATACTATACTTCCGCTTCCTGATGTCTTTCACTGTAATGCTTGGCTGATTTGTTGAATTACCAAATTGTCACTTTGAAAAATATGTTACCAAGCATAAGAGTTATTGTGTGACTCCCCAGTAAATCTTTTTAACCTTGACGGGTATTAAATAACTAGAATCATGATACGCTTGACAGCTTTGATTCTCTGCTAATCACGTTACCCGTTTTTTTTTTTTTTGGGGGGGGGGGGGAATTAATGACATCCGTAGCGTGAGTCCGATACTACTACTATGACAATACTTATCCATTTATTTTTTTTTCTTTTCTCAAATGTAAAGGTTATTTGAATAAAGAAAAGGAAGGGGGGGAATGCATATTCACTTACATTTCCTTCCTCGAGACGTGATTCATGCTCTATCGCATATCTGCAGTGGAGAAAATATGCATAAAACTGGCCAATTTCATATATAAGTTTAACAGATCAGTTATAAGTTAGCATTCTTCGAATATTATACGAAAAATTTCATTTATTCTAAATAATTGTTATTTATTCTAAAGATGGATATCGAAATAATTTATACGTTTCTCTTTCTTAATAATATAATTAAGCACGAAATGAATAAATACATTAAAAATATACTACTACTACTAACTACAACTATTATTATTATTAATAATAATAATCGTAACTACTTTTAATGTGGTTCCAGAAACGTATACTTTCGTTTCGTTATGATGGGTTTATTTGATATTTAGTCCACCGTGAGTGTTAACATTAAATCTTCTAAAGGAAGATAGAGTGCTTAAACGCCTAGCTTTTCAATTATTTAAAATTTATTACATACATATTTCCTTTTATAAGGCTGTGTAGCATTCCACCAACGTTTTCTGGTTCCATAATCCTATACAGTCAGAAAAAAGAGCATTATAAGGAATGCTGCTCTACTAGCCGACTGAAGAAACTTTTTTTTTTTTTTTTTTTCAGTTATTACAGATAACAGATCTTTAGCGCAGCAGTCAAATAGAGTTTCCCCCCCTTCCTGTGAATTACGGATTTTCAGTCCAGCAAAATCTCTCTCTCTCTCTCTCTCTCACACACACACACACGGAGAGAGAGAGAGAGAGAGAGAGAGAGAGAGAGAGAGAGAGAGAGAGAGAGAGAGAGAGAGAGAGAGAGTCCACACAACGCATCCATTCGCTATAGCTTCTTGCAACCTGAAAAGGAATCTGAACGAAGGAGAGTGTTAAAAAAAGAGGGGTATTTCAGATTGCAATACAAATATGAGTTTAGAATCAAGAGAGGACAGCAGTTGTTTGCAGTATTTCTGCCTCATGAGTTCAAAATCACTGGGTAACCATGGGTTCAGATATATCAGTGATATCTAAAGATGAAAATCGGCAGCCGACTGATTTCCTAAACGTTAGTTAAGGCTAAAGGTCCTCTGCTTACTCCCCTTGGAGAATAAAAATGTTTTAAAGGATTCATTTTTATTTCCTTTGGGGATAGAATCAAAGAGAAAAGGGTGGATATTAGAATTTGGATTGCGATAGAAGTAGCAAACAAATGCAACATAGTTTGGTAAAGAAATTTGGCATTTTCTGATATGGGAAGTAAAAAAAAAATCTGCTGACGTCTTTTATTCCCATGGGGGGGGAGTAGGCGAGGTCGTTTTATCCCTCTCTAACTTTTGGAAACTGAAGGACAGTCAATCTTAACCGTTAACAAATCAGAGATAGCTGGCTTAAGACTATCACTCATTTTAAACGGCATCTGGTGAAGAGAGTACTGCAGACGAATGTTGTTATCTCATGGTCCATAATCCTAACGCACTATATTATTGTCTGAAATAGTGTTTGTCGGTCGACTTTCTTGAGTTTACGGGACGAAAAACCTCAATTTTATAGGAGAAAAAACTCACTTACCCATGCCAGAATCGACTAAATCTGGAACAGGTCGAAGATAGGCTTAAAAAAGTTCCTCTCATTGGTGACCATAATGGAACATAGAACGTCTCTCTTCAGGTGGCCTAGCGCTATGGATGCGAATGTCACTTCCATAGGACTACACAGGTTTGATATATTAGTTCTGATAAAAGCAAAAGTACCGCACCGCTGTGGAGGAAGGAAATATATAAAGTGTTGTTTGAACAGCTGAGGTCAATGGTAGTTAGGAGGTTGGCAACTGAGGCTCCATTTGGAGTAAAATAAGTCTGTTTTCGATTACTGTAATAAATAGTGCACATCATTGTTTATATTGCTGTTAAGGCCACGATTGTTGGTAAAACGGATATGGTTGTCTTTTTTTTGCAAGAATTATTAATGTTTTGTTTTCTGTTGGTTTTTATTGCTTTTATGATTTCTGTTGGATTTTTATTGCTTATATTTTGTGGTTGAATTTTTGCTGTTTTTCATTTTTTTATTTATGATTATTATTTCTTTTTGAGGCCTGTGTAGCTCAGTGGAAGTGGCGCTTGCATCCTAAGCAGCACGAAGATAGACTTATAAGTTCGAGTCTAGTCGCTGACTGTAGGAACTTTTTCTAAGCCTTTCTTCGACCGGTTCCCGAGTTAGTCGATCTCTGGCACGGGCAAGCGGATTTTTTCTCCCGGAAACTCGGAATTTTCACCCCGTAAACTTAAGAAAATCAGCCGTAGAACCCACATTATTTTAGACAGCAACATAACCTGTTAGGGTTAGATACTAAGAGATGGCAGCACTTGTTTGCCGGTCTCTTCATCGGTGGCTGCCTATAATTAGTGATAGATATGGGGCCATCTATCTCTGATTGGCTACTGGTGGAGATTTAACTGCCCACTCAGTCTGTAAATGCTAGATAGGATTTAAAGGCCTCGCCTACTTCCTATAAGGAAATAAAAGGCGTTAGCTTATTATTTATTATTCTTTTTTTCCAATACCGACTAGATGAATGATAGGCAACTGACAGTGTAGGTTTATATGTATGGTTTAGTTCGAACGGCTATGAAGCGATTATATTGTATCTGGTAATTGTGTGTATTCTTCTGGCCTATTTAAGATAGAGAAGTACTGTATTAATTTGAAACAGAATGAGCGATTAAACGGAATGGGCGAGGAAATATTAGCAAAACAAGTGTTCTCTGCCAGGTTGGCAGCAAAACGACCCAGAGGAAGACCAAGATATAGGCGGATTGATGCGGTACAAAGTGCCTTAGACGATAGAAATATAAGATCTGATAATGTTGGAGTCTTGACAAGTAACAGACTGATTTGAAAGAAAATTGTAGATAGGAAGTCAGTAATGATGTAAATTTTTCATGTAGTACTATCATATCCTGTACACCCCTTGAGCGTACATGGCAGGAATTTGATGATGATGATGATGATGATGATGATGAAGTACTGTATTATTGATTCCAATGCTGGATGTGATGTACAGGAAGCCCTTTATAATGTTATAGGAGCATTTCCAGTGCAATAGAGAGAAGTGATATGTATGATTAAGATACAAAAGGATGTTTCGTAACAGTTGGAAACAACAACCGGATTAATTATTGAGAAAAACCAACACAAATCCTACCATACGTAGATAGTACTGACATTATAAGTGGAACAAAACAAACCGGCATTGAGTCTGTCGCTAGTATTGAAAAATATAAATAAAAGTAGGATTAGAAGTAAAGAATAAAAACAAAATAATAAATTTATGGTGGTAACATGGGATCAGGGAGAAGAAATAGAATATCCAAACTCTTATAGTATATACCGCATTTGCCGGCGTATAAGACGCATCCCCCTTTTTTGTACACATTTTTAGGGAAAAAACTTTATCACTGAATATTATAATCAATTTACAGTATTTCAAATATAAAGTAATAAGTAGGTCTACTTTCAACGAATACGTAATCCAACTAGGAAAGAGTCCCATCTTTTAATCTTCTTCGTCAAAACCCAGAAATTCATCTTGAAACCTCTTCTAAATCAGAATCTGAGTCCTCATACAACAAATTGTCCTCTGTACCATCCAGTGCATTACTAATGCCACACTTCTAAAATGATTTAACCACTGCCTCAGTTTTTGCAGCATCCCATGAAGCTTTGATCCACTCACAAACTTGAGAAATGCTAGGCCTCTTCCTTCTTCCTGATGGCGTGACCTCAAAATCTGAAGACTGCATCCAACTGTTCTACATCCCCTTCATAAATCCCTTAAATGGTTTATTAATACAGACATCTAAAGGTTGAAGCTGACTAGAATTACAGTCCTGGAATTCGAACTCCTGGAATTACAGCTAACTGAGTTTTTAACATCTGTTCTGTGAGAACGAAACTGATCCCATACTAACAGGGCAGGCTTCTTCAACAGTCCTACAGGGCGCCTAGACCAAATTTTATCTATCCATAACTTCATTCCTCCTCCATCCATCCAGCCTTTTGCGTGAACATGTACAAACACTCCTTTAAGCAGTTTTTTCTTTGGGTAGCGTCTTCCTTTTAAAAATCAATAGTGACGGCAATTTTATCCCATCAACACAGCAGGATAAAACAACCATGTAGTGAGTTTTTTCGTGACCAGAAGTTTTAATAGTAACACTTTTTGTGCCATTGGAATCTACAGTTTTGTTTAAGGGCACATCAAAGTCAGCGGAACCTCGTCCATGTTTCCTATTTGCGCAAGTTCAAAATTTTCTCGTTTCCTTGAGTTAATGACGAATCGACGAAATTCAATTTGTAGACACTGAAAGTCCCGCTTTTTGTGGTCTAAAATCCAAGTATTTAGTTGTCTCAAATTCTGGCCATTTTGCAGTTCTAATAAACATAATCATAAACATAACATAAACAATAAACATAATCTTCGTAGATTATGTTTATTGTGAGTTGCTTTTTTTTTTTAGATCCTCTTCCTGATTCCGTCAAGTTCTTATCATTTTCTCAGTTGGGGTAGCCCGAAATGCCTCTCTGCAATCCTGTTTCCATTTTCTTTAGCATACGTACGCAATCGCACGTAGCGATTGCTACGTGCGAGGATAGAAAAATTTTCTTCAAATTGAAAGAGTCAATTGAAAAATGGTTGCTTGATAGCGAAGATGTCGGGCTAGCACTTTGGGCTCGCGTGCTTAACCAAAAACATTGCCCTGAAGATATTGATGCTCAGCTAACATTCGTAGAGGCGGAAATTAGAAATTTGTCAATCAGACTGCAACTAAATGAAAGAGAAATGATTCGTGGATTTCGTGAATACATTCTCGATAAGGCATACCTAGGAAAACTGTTGCGTTTGGTACATGCTCCGAATACTATTCCCAATCCATCAAGTGAATGTGAACGCGGATTTTCGCAATGAATTTAATTATCATCCAAACAAAAGCTTCGCTGAAGACTAAAACAGTTTCGGCACTTTTATTCATCAAACTCTTTGGACCACCTTTAAGACTTTTCGATCCTTCAACGTATGTTGATCTATGGTTACTTAGAGGACGACATTCGGCCTTAGATACTAAGAGCAAAGAAAGGAGTCGAGACGATTTGTTCGAACTAGAATTGGACAAAACTTTGGAAAACACTATGAACTTCTCTTAAATTATATAAAGTTTTTACAAATTTACTTTTGCTTTTATATTTGGTCTTTGGTTGTATATTTTAATTTGTTTGTTTAATTTTACATTTGATTATGTCTAAAATAAAAAAATACTGAAAATAAATTATATTTAATTCATTTATGCGACTTCGTGACAGCAACAGCTGCTTTATATTTCATTTAAATTAAGATTTGAATATCATTTTCTTTAATAAAAAGCTTAACAAGATGTGAGTTCCGGTACCTTTTTTTTCTAGAAAAAAAAAGCACTGATAATAAGCATTATTTTATAATACTAGTGTTGTCACATACTGAATACTGTGTTGTGCCTGGTGCAGTTTCTGTTACAACAGGTGGTTGCACGTTGGATAATGTAGTGTTTCTAGGTGTAATTTTCAGCGTACCTAGCAACTCTAGTTCCTTCCTGTCTTTTCGTTTTCCGAGAGAAATGAACACTCCATTTAACTAGAAATAATAATACATGAGTACAGTATCAGAACTGAACACTGGATCATATATGATAAGGGACTGTATAAACTCTAGTAGTCTTCATTGTGCTATATTTTAAATATTCATGGTCAGTTGTTTACAGAAGAGTTAAACAGTCTGTACCATGCGGCAAATATCCTAGCATGAAGTATTATTGTTACCAGAAAGTCAGTAACCATAAGATTTTTTTCGTCAAATATATATTGTCGCCTATACAGTAATTATAAATAAAATAAAATCAGGGACATTAACTACATATGTTAATATGTTAATGAACGACTGTTTTAATAATAAGATTATATTAAAGAGAGATAATCCGTGTTTTACAATGATAACTAACAACTCCAGCGCCAAATGTTATCAAATCAGTTTTTGAAAAAGGGTTGCTGTTATTTGCATGTAGCAGTGTTGTTATCAGTGGCGGCTCGTCGCTTGAAATCGTGGGGGTGTGCAACTTTCGAAACATACATACACACTGTAAGTACAGTGTATACGTGTTTGGATAAAACATCAAAATTATGGTAAAAATTAAAAAAAAATGAAACATGAAAAAATATTGTTTATTATCGATAAAATTATATAGTTTGATATAATTCAAAATTACTTAAAAATAAAATATATTCTTCTTGTTTTGTTTCATGAAAAAATATTGTTTATTATCGATAAAATTATACAGTTTGGTATAATTCAAAATTACTTAAAAATAAAATGCGACGGACAGTGCCGCATTACGCTAATAGCTCGCATCTCATCATGACGTGGTCCGCGCGGTTAGCCTAGTGCTTTTGCGCTTCGCAACCATATGCCTGGGGAAGGAGTGTCCTAGGTTCGATTCCCGTCAACGACATGAAGAGCTTAAGGATCTTCCTTAGCCAAGTTAGCCGGTCTTGGGCGTGGAGAGCAGGTTTTTTTTCCGCCAGTTTATCTGGTGTTTTTCATCCCGCAAGCAGGCAAACCGATCTAAGGACACACGAATTGCAGTCAGGAATACTGACCCAGCCATACGTCTGATTCGTCAGCCTATGCCGATTCCGGAGCCCGGATAAAATTTCGGGGGACTAGATGGTACTGTGAACTACCGTAAAAAAGGGGGAACGCAGTATATCACACGAAATTTATTTATTTTACTATGACGTGCACATGCTTGCGCGCCTAGCAATATGACACTGTGGTAAACACAGTGCTGCTAGCGTCCTTCGCCCTCCTAAGTACTACGAGATGGATTTTTATTATTTTTTATACAAAATAAGAGAATTGTATAGGTTTGTTGATGATAAAATTAAATATTACAAGCAAATATAAATAAATTAATAAATATATTTATGTATCGAGAAAAATTGGGGGGGGGGGGTGCTGCAGTTCCGCAGTGCCTATGCACGAGCCGCCCCTGGCTGTTACCATACCTCTTGTATGCTGTTATCGGGCTAGTGTAGTTAAAAATAAATCTAGCGGCCAGCCTTATAATTAGCAATACTCTATTTAAGTTAATTATATAGTCTATACAAAATTTAGTAGAATATTGCTGATTACTCTAACCGGGAAGGTAACTTTACCTCTAACTGGTCAGCCGTAACTTTATAATACAATGAACAGAATGCACCAGGTGAAAATCGAATATAAAAATCGATAAAACGTTGATTTTTATGTTTTGCTAACATGTAAGCGAATGTTAGCAAAGACAATATTTACGGAGGTAATCCCGCCCAATATTGATATTTTTTAGGTGGAGACTCGTTCATTGTATACTACGTGCGGTATACTATGATTCTGGACAATATTTTATTATTTATTTTGTATTTTTTCCCTCTGCTTAATCGTTGCTACCTTGCATATGTATTTAATCACTGTACATTAGTTTGACTTGAGAGTCGATAAAAACTGGGAGAAGATTACACATTCTCACGATATTAGTAAGACATGTGGGGTTGCTTCTAATGTGTAAAGCGAGGTCTAATTTTGAACTGATTTTTTGCTTCATTTATATACTTATTTATAAATAAAAACATGCAATTTGGATTATTCGGATACCTATTATTCGGATTCGTATTATCTTCGATACCGCCAGAACTCAGCGCTCCCTTGGGACCCTTCAGTTTTCTAGTATTTTTTAACATGTATAAAAGAAAATTAAGTGCTCATTTTTGGGCGAATTTCTAAGATTATAATCCCATTTATATAATAGATCAAAATGAAATACATTTCCATTTATCGGCAGTCCTGTCAATCTACTGGATGCTGTTGGAGTTGATTTTAAACGAACGTTTTTAAGTTCCTTGTAAAAATGCTAAACATTATTAATAAATTTTTTATTACATACAGGTTCATACAAAATAATTCTCAGAACTGCATTATCTATGCAATTCTGACAATTATTTAATTTGGCAAAATATTCTTGAAGATTTGTAACATTTATTTCAGATGATAATGCCATCTCTAGAGTTAAAAAAATCCCCTAATTCAATAACAGGTTTAACACTACTTTCTTTAATAACGTGATCCATATAGATTTATAAATAACGGAGTGGGGAGAGCGCATAACCCTCCCTTACTTTGATTTAAAATTAAGCCATTTTCCTGTACATCTTTGAATTCTGTCTCTACAGATTTTCTGCGCCTACCTCGGTAAGGAGCGCGAGCATGATAGGATATATGGCATTTGAGAAAAAAAAAGTTCTTTTCAAAACGAATAAAACGAGGGGGCAAGATATAAACGTAATAGTTGGTAGATCGAAAAAGTATAGCGACGCTCATTATTACTATTATTAGATGACAATCCCTTTTACGTCAAGTTCTAAACTAGAAGCATGCTAGTATCATGAAAGTACCAGTTTAGATCTGTCGTATCACTTCCACTCAAAGGGACTAACTTAGTCTCTTCATTTCGCTAACTGTTGGCATTTAGGAAATGATTTTCATCATCCGAGGTGAGATAGCTTTCTTATTGGAAGTTCGAAGCAGAATGAAACCGATCTTTTTCGATAAAAAACAACCATTTTCACTATACTTCAAACTTCCAAGAAGGAAGATATCTCACCTCGGATGATGAAAATTATTTAACATTTCATCAACTGTTAATATTTAACCTAAATGTTAACAGTTGATGAAATGAAAGAGACTATCACTTCCACTCAAAGGGAGTGGATACGACAGATCTAGACACTGGCTTTATCTTGCCTGAATTGGTACAGTTATCTCTCTTTTCGCTAATGAATATTAGCAAAAGTCCTCGAGTAGTTATGAGTCTACTGGTGTTCATAAAAGCTATGTGTGAAACGACAGCTTTTAATTATGTCGGTAACGGAGATTTCGGGTTGGTGGAATAACACCAGCAGGATAAGTGAAGATTTCTTTAATTCTATAGGTGAGGCATTAAATCAACCTTCATGTTCACCGAGAGTTTTTAGTGAAAATTGAAGTGTTTGTTTGAGACATGGATAGGTTGATGCCGTTTTATGTTTGCAATAACGATTATTAATATTTGTAGTATTTGCGTGATAGACAAAAACCCACACAATTTCCTCCGGGAACTAGAAACCTAAATAAACGATATCACCAAGCGCACGGCTTCAAACTACTGGGAGATATATATCAATACGCTACTTCTTACTTCCGTATCCACGAATACCTACTTACCTTGATATGTTATGTCAATATAACATTAATCTGACTAATAGGCTCTCCAAAAAAAGAGGAAATACCGAGGAATTCACTTACCAAATCCTGCATCGATCACATCAACATATGAGTACATCCAAGCTCATATACATTATCAGTAATAATAATAATAACAGCAAAACTCGCTGATCATTACTTAATAGTTACCACTTTTCACAGCACAAGTGGCAACTACTCCGCAAACAGAGGTAACAGAACTCTACGAAGCAAATCAGACTTGACAACCGTAGTAAAAAACATCGTAGACGACCTCAATAAATAACAGACTAGACGTCTGCTCTGTTTCGATGATCAATAATTTGATATCCAATATATGAAAACTTTCTCCTCAGTTTTGCAAAGATAACAAGTCCACAAAATGTTTTCAAAAAAGTAAGTCAACCGAAATCAACCCATGAATAAATAGAGATATATCAATACGTAAACGCATCGTCTGAACATTCTTTTGGAAGAGATTAAAAAAATAACTGGCATTCCAATTACAAATATTATAAAAATACTTTTTTTCTTACGATAATGAATTTTTATCCTCAGTCATATATATTTCATGTTCTTTGTATGCATCTTATTCAGGGGTGTAGTCATAAAAGAAATTGTACCAGGGCTCTACCTTGGAAACAAAAATCCAGAGCATGAAGTGCGGCATTATTATTATTATTATAAATCTAATAAACGCCGCTGCATTGGATAAAAACAGAATAACATTAGTGGTATTCATTGACCTAACAAAAGCATTTGACACACTAATACACAAAACCTTGTTAACGAAACTAACCCATATCGGAATTGGAGGTCATCTACTCCAGTGGTTTAAAGCATAAACGAAAAACAGAAAGCACATCACACGTATAGGATCAGCATACAGCAAAGAGGTACATGTAACCTGTGGAGTACCACAAGGAGCTGGCCTATCTCCCATTCTATTTAACATATACACACACGACATAAGCCAACTCCCCCTAAAAAGTAAAATCTTCCAGTACGCAGACGACACGGCCATAGTATCCATTCACAACAATGCAAATATCGCTTACACAAATATGCAACACGACATAATTCAAATCATTAATTGGTTAACCGAAAACGGCATATATATAAACCCTAGAAAAACAAAGCTAATGGTATTCAAAAACCCCCAAACCCTGCCCATAGAAACTAAATATCTCACTATCCGACATTCATCCCCCTGTACACAAAGCTCAGAACCTAAAATCACTACCATCACACAGGTGAAAACAACACGCTATCTCGGACTTCACTTCGATGCTGATCAAAGTTGGAATAGCCATACAAATTACCTACATACCAAGCTTAGGATAATAGCAAGCAAACTATACAGATTAAAAGACATTGCCCCAACCCACATAAAAATACTAATCTATAAAGCATTATGTGAAAACATGTTAAGATATGCAATCACATCATACGCATTCTGCACAGACTACAGACTTAACAGGCTACAATGGTTGCAAGATAAAATGGTAAAACTGATATTCTGGGAGAACAACCCACTCTTATGCAGGAAGCACGTACAAAACACAAAATATTTAAGGTGAAACACTTATGCCACTACACAGTTATGTTAAAACATTACTACAGCCCAACATATAGAGTAATCAGAACAACATATGAAATAACAAGACCACAGTCAACAAACTACATAACATATAAGTACAACAATCACCATGGCAAAGCCACCCAAAACTTCTATGTATGTACCTGACATGATAAACAAACTGCCGTTCGACAACAGAAACCTAGGAACATACAGAGAGCTGAAACAGGTGTTATATAAATATTATAGCGAGAATTTAAATTAGAGCAATTTCTGTTTCCCCCCCCACACAAACCTATGACAAAGCCCCTCTCAAAAAACTATCACTACAAGAACACAAAGAAACAAACATGCCATGTCTAAATTCATCCCTATCTGCACAAAACAAAAAAATTAAACTGTAATAGCAGTTGAAGTCTTCCAAGCACGTACCAACAAACAGTAAAATCAACACCCGGCTTGTGACCAGTATAGGAACATAACCAAGAAACTACCACCATCTATCATCTGTTATCTTCCTCAGATAAGCTCTGCTAAGCTTCGAGGAAGAAAATTATTAACTTGCAAGCATTTGTTATTCATAATTGTAATGTGTTGTAAATGTCATATGTATATATAATTATTACAGCATCTATGTATGCAATTTATCTGACACATAAAAAATAATAAATAAATAAAATAAATAAATAAATAATAATAATAATAATAATAATAATAATAATAATAATAATAATTATTATTATTATTATTATTATATTATATTATATTATATATTATTATTATTATTATTATTATTATATTAATATTATATATTATATAACCCAGATTCGAACGGCAAAAAGAAACTATTACAGCAACAAATTAACAACAGCACAGAACGACATAAAGGAAACCTGGCACCTGATTAATGAAATGCTGGACAATATACACAGAACCACTGCCACAGAAACAATAAAACACAGCTTTGCCTGCGACCCCAAATCCCTCAAACAGTTGGCAAACAACTTTAATCAGCACTTCGTGAACTCTGTCCAAAAGCTACAAGAAACAACCTTTCCTCACACACACGAACATTCTCCACTAGGTCCACGAGCAACCCAGTCGATGTGGTTCCCCACAGTAACAAAAGAAGAACTATCACTTGCAATTCAACAAATTAATCCTAACAAAGGACCGGGGATAGACGGAATCAGACCAAAAGACATCAAGAAACACTCAACCGACCTACTCCCAGTTATACAAAAACTGTTAAATAAAATCTTCGAAACGGGACACATACCTGAAACACTGAAGACTGCACTAATCACACCCATACACAAACAGGGAAAAAGAAACATAATAAGTAATTACAGACCTATCGCCACGCTGCCTGTAATCAACCAAATCATGGAGCGCATTGTACATCAGAAACTCTCCACATACGTTGAAAAATTTCAAATCATACCCAAAACACAATATGGCTTTCAAAAAAATAAAGGAACAGCAACACTCCTGGAAGATTTCACAGATCTAATAAACTCTGCATTGGATAAAAACAGAATAACATTAGTGGTATTCATTGACCTAACAAAAGCATTTGACACACTAACACATAAAACCTTGTTAACGAAACTTACCCATATCGGAATTGGAGGTCGTCTACTCCAGTGGTTTAAAGCATACACGAAAAACAGAAAGCACATCACACGTATAGGATCAGCACACAGCAAAGAGGTACAAGTAACCTGTGGAGTACCGCAAGGAGCTGTCCTATCTCCCATTCTATTTAACATATACACACACGACATAAGCCAACTCCCCCTAAAAAGTAAAATCTTCCAGTATGCAGACGACACTGCCATAGTATCCATTCACAACACTGCAAAAATCGCTTACAAAAATATGCAACACGACATCAATCAAATCACTAACTGGTTAACCGAAAACGGCATATATATAAACCCTGGAAAAACAAAGCTAATGATATTCAAAAACCCCCAAACCCTGCCCATAGAAACAAAATATCTCACTATCAAACATTCATCCTCCTATACACAAAGTGCAGAACCTAAAATCACAACCATCACACAGGTGAAAACAACACGCTACCTTGGACTTCACTTCGATGCAGATCAAAGTTGGAATAGCCATACAAACTACCTACATACCAAGCTTAGGATAATAGCAAGCAAACTATACAGATTAAAAGACATTGCCCCAACCCACATAAAAATACTAATCTATAAAGCATTATGTGAAAACATTTTAAGATATGCAATCACATCATACGCATTCTGCGCAGACTACAGACTTAACAGGCTACAATGGTTGCAAGATAAAATGATAAAACTGATATTCTGGGAACAACCCACTCTTATGCACGAAGCACGGACAAAACACAAAATATTTAAGGTGAAACAATTACGCCACTACACAGTCATGTTAAAACACTACTACAGTCCAACATATAGAGTAACCAGAACAACATATCAAATAACAAGACCACAGTCAACAAACTACATAACATATAAGTACAACAATCACCACGGCAAAGCCACCCGAAACTTCTACGTACCTGACATGATAAACAAACTGCCGTTCGACAACAGAAACCTAGGAACATACAGAGAGCTGAAACAGGCACTATATAAATATTATAGTGAGAATGAAAATTAGAGCAATTCCTGTTTCTCTCTCCCCCACCACACACACACACACACACACACACACACACACACACACACACACACACACACACACACACACACACACACACACACACACACACACACACACACACACACACACACACACACACACACACACACACACAAAAAAACCTATGACAACCCCCCCCTCTCCAAAAACTATCACTACAAGAACACAAAGCAACAAACACACCATGTCTAAATCCAACCCTATTTTCACAAAAAAAAAAAAAAAAAAAGTTAAACTGTAATAGCAGTCGAAGTCTTAAGCATGTACCAACAAACAGTAAAATCAACACCTGGCTTGTGACCACTATAGGAACACAACCATAAAACCACCACCCTCTGTCATCTATTATCTTCCTCAGATAAGCTCTGCTAAGCTTCGAGGAAGAAAATTACTAACTTGCAAGTATCTGTTATACACACTTGTAATGCGTTATAAATATTATATACATATAATTACTACAGCAACTATGTATGCAATTCATCTGAGACATAAAAAAAAAAAAAAAAAAAAAAAAAAAATGTATATAATCCATATTGTAAATACTGTAAATATTATTATTGTATGTAACTTATACTGAGACATAATGAAATGTAAAAAAAAAAGTATTATTATTACTATTGAATTGTGAGTGTATGCTGCATTACTGCATTGTATCGTGAATTGAGTGCACATTGATGCCAATCCATATTTAGCTAGTTTAAAAAAAAAATGTATACTCATATTTATAAAATGTACACTGCATTTTGTATATCAAATTTTCGTACTGTACAGAAAAGATAATATGTTTTTCATTGTGTGTGTGCAGATACTCTGTGTGATAGTAAACCTTATCATTTTCATTGTAAAAACAAAAACAAATAAGTCGTTTATAAAAAAAAAAAAAAAAAATTATTATTATTATATTCTAAATTCAAAAATTCTGTATAAACCTTATTTTAAATATTGTAAATATTATTATTGTATGTAATTTATACTGAGACATAATAAAATGTTTAAAAAAAAAAAAAAAAAAAAAAATTATTATTATTATTATTATGTATATTCTATATTCAAAAATTCTCTATAATCTTTATCGTAAATATTAGAACATGTGTTGTAAATACATAATACAGAGGCAAAAAGTATTTTTAAAAACTTTAATTGAAATCCAATGTAGAAAATGTAGCACTTTGTGCTGAATTCTGTAAAACTATAAGTTGCAATGTCACTCAAGATGTTTATTGTATGTGTAAATATTTTAACAGATCAATCAAAAAAAAAATTCTTATTATTATTGCGACGACCATATGGCAGAGTGGTGGGCGTGGTCCTGAGAAGAGAAGGCTTGTGGTACGCCCTAGATGAGAGATCGTAGTTGAGCTGAGATCGAGATGAAGTAATCTGTTTTCTGAAAGCATCGAAGAAGGAACACGCTCGCACTCATTGTTCTTAATTTTAGGCAGAAATTTTACATCGTATTCCGAATTCGTACTGGAATTTTCATTCTTTTTAAGTTTTGAGAAGTAATTGGTTAATTTGTTTTCATTGGTTCTCTTCATATTGTTGATGCACTATTACACTTCTCTTCTTAAAATACTTTCTCCAACACCATATAGCAAACTATAGCGAGGACACAGTTTCACAGAGCACACTACACGTTTTAACTTGTCAGGTCCATTGAACTTGTTAGGGGGTGTAGGGATGACAAACGACCAACTGCGATGTAGCATTGTGTGTGGGGGTGCAATATTGTCAGTTTTCTTTGGTTTTGAAACTTCGAAACCGAACATAGACGCAGGTCATTGTCTTGTTTTCTGAAACGAAAATGACAACAGCGGCAAGCTTTTATTTTTTGACCGAAAGCTGGAAACGCATTATAAGTCTCATTATTATAATTCTTATAATTTATAATAATGAATTTAAAATTTTTGATAGTTTTAAAAAAGTACTAGGGCGTGGCCCTGACTCGACTACACCCCTGATCTTATTATTATTAAATTCAAAGATGTATGAAAAATTATACACATAATTTTTTGCAATTATTAGCTCTTACCCATATCAGAATGGATCCCATTTACAGTTCTTCAAAATGTTCTCTCTCTCTCTCTCATTTAATAAAATTCTACTTCCGTGTACATCTTGAGCTGGCTCTTGTTCTTCTTCCTACCTAATTATTGCGAAGTAGGAAGAAAAGAAGAGCCAGCTTAAGACGTACACGGAGGTAGAATTTTACTAAATGAGAGAGAGAGAGAGAGAGAGAGAGAATTTTGAACTGTAAATTGGATTCATTCTGATATAGGTAAGTGCCTTAATTTCAGAAACTAACTAGCTAATAATTGCCTAATCAAACTAAATAAATATCTACAAGTGAATTATATACTCGTATTTGAAAAGCTAGGTACGAGTAATATTAAGACGCCAGATATCCATGTTATCAGAAAGAGGATGAAGATCTTCTTGTCAGCAAAAGGCTGCAGATGCAACAGGTGATAATTACCTGTTGAATCGAATGACCACATAATTCCGTTTTTCTATCTTCTTTTAAGTATGCCATCATCATTATTAACTACGCTATGACTTAAATTTTTTTGAGTGTCAGTACAATATAAGAAAATAGCTTTCCTCATCTATGTATTCATTTCAATTAACAATCCTGAAAATAAAACACTGATCTTTAACAGATTATGATTAAGCCGAATGAGAAGTTCAGATAATGACTAATACCTTTTTAGTACTTAAACATATGCCATTGCTGAACACAAATAAATCGACTCATATATATATTTTAAGTGTTATTAATTCATTGTATTATTCATGTTTGAACTCAATACTAAGATTAGTATCACAATGATTCGGAGTTAAAATACAACGTTTTTTAACTCCGAATTTAACTCATTAGTTTTTGCATCCATTTTCAGGATACGTGATTTATTTCTTATGTAACTACTGCAGATTTCTCAGAACGACCAAAGTAAGGCGACACACTGTTACAAGGAATCTGATAAACAATAGAAGTGTTTATCAGATCCTTTCACAGAATCTAAAATCCTTTAAAGTAAGATGAAAAAAAGGTTGCAAGAGATCTGAAAAAACTCTACAAGTAATTTATTCATTAGAGATCTAAACTCCTTCATAATAGGAACTTTTCTGTTTACAAGGAGGGGAGACAGCTCCATAGTTGTGTATGACCTTGCTGATGAAAATATCACTGAAACCATTAGAGAGAAAAGTACATTTTACTCTGTTTCTTGTTTTCATAGAGTATCAATGCAACAAGGTGACACCATGGACAAGAAAACTTGCAGGACTAAATTTTTAATAGGAATAATGGTGATAACAGCCTCCGTAGCTCCGTCGGTATCGACGATGCCATTAAGTTAGAAAGACCTGGGTGTGAATCCTGTCTAAAAAGCAATGAACTATTAAGGCTTTTCAAGCGAAAGTGAATTAGCCAGTCTCACACGAAGGTTGAAGGGGTTTTTCCCTTCGGAAAGGCGGGTTTTTCATCTAAACAGGAACCAGCCAGAAGAACACACATACGCAGTATACAGAGAATGTAACGTACATGTAGACAATACAAAGAAGCTTAACCTCCTTGTCGGCATTACGTTGAGAAGCAAAGTTACCTTGGCCGTGAGAGACCATTGAGCCCAGTGGCGGCCGGTGAAAAATTTAAGTGGGGGCGCTGCATATACAAAATAAGAAAAAGAATTCTTTTTTTTTCCCCTAATCAGTACTAATTTATTAACAAGTAAATTTACATATTAAAAATTGCTTTATTAAAAATATTTCATCGTCACCACGAACACACGCACCAATAATAAAAGTTTCGTACACAGAAATAACGCGCGCAAGCATACAATTTACAAGCATACAATATACAGATATTGTCGCTACAGATAAATTGCATGTCGATTTCGAATTCCTTAGATCGCAGTGCTTTTGTTTTGTGTAACGATAATTGAGAAAATATAATTATTTTCTTATTTTCAACAGTGACACTCTTCATAATTCAGCCTTGTATCTATAATAAATAAATAATTATATGTTGAAAGTTTTTTTTTTTTTTTACCTTGGGTATAATATATGTTAATGATACCAAGTTTTTTTTAAAATATAAACCTGTTTTTTTTTTTTTACTCCATTTCCCAAGTAAGCAAACAGACAAGCCAGTCAAGTTTGCGCCTGCATGTGTTGCAAGTCTAGCTGACCCTGCACGTAGTGCAAGTCCAAGGTAACGAGTTGCCTTGGACTTGCACTACGTGCAGGGTCAGCTAGACTTGCAACACTTGCAGGCGCAAACTTGACTCACTTGTCTGTTTGCTTACATTTAAAATAACTTGGTATCTTTAACACAATTATATGTATGTTATTTTAATAGAATAAAATAAGATTTACCAAAAATATTTCACCCTCACCATGAAAACACACACCAATAATAAAAGTTTCGTATCTCAGAGAAATAACGCGCGCAAGCATACAATTTATCTGTAGCGACACTGCTCAACGAGCAGTGTGGGATTCACTTGTTACGTGCAGTGACAAGTGCAAACGAAAATCGGCGAGTCTGGCCGCAACGTGATAATTCGGACACTGAGTTAGATCGCAGCAGTGGTGCACCCAGAGGGGGAGGCACCCCTGCCCCCCCCGGGGAAAAAACACTAGAAATTTTTCCAAAAAAAAAAAATCTTTTCTTAATTAAAATTATTATTATTATTTTATTTATGTTGTGTCGTGTCTTCTATTTCTATAGTATTTATGAATTAGCGATCATTGCAGATGCTCAGTCATAGGTAGTATGCGATGCGTAATATGTATTCTCAAATCGTCTACTGAACTCCCCTCCCCTCCCCCATTCCAAGATTAAATCCTGAGTGCACTACTGGATCGCAGTGCATTTGTTTCGAAATCTAAAGCGTTAATCGAACAATTCCAATGATTAACTATTCAATCAATGTCGAAACATAAGCTGTAACCTTTAACATGTTGTATTACATTTATATAATGTTGTAAGCATTGTTATTATTTATAAACACAAACAAAATTTAATTTTTTCGTTTTTTCCTTGTGGGTTGCTGCAGTGTTGCAATGCTTATGTACAAGCCGCCACTGATCATGGGCATATCTTGTGTGCCTGTCTGTCTTCTTCCGAAAAATTTAAGAACCGAAGACTTTTACTTGGTTGGCGAAGAATAAGGATATATAAAATGAGATGCAATTGTTTTTTTTTTTTATAAAAAATATAAAATATAAAAAAAAATAATAAAACGCATTTTAAATTATATTCGTGGAGGGCAAGATGACAGAATTCTCCAATGGAGTTAGCGTGAAAAAGGATTTCTCATCGTCGTCCTTTCCATTTTTTGTTTGCTTATTTTGACGAAATAAACGAAATTACCCAAGATAATTACAAAATCAAAGAACTTAATAATATCAGGTAGAAAACTTTGTTTAAGTAAATTTAGCCCATTTCCAAATGTATAGAATGCTAATCTACAGGAAACAGAAATTCGTCGATAGCCAGTGCATGCTTATCATGGTATGCGTTTGTTTTTTATCCATCCACATTGTTTACATTATTTGAAAACATTTTGAGTCCGTCCACGTTAGATAGTCGAGAGAGGCAAAATAACCACTTGTACGTGCTAAGAATACATGATTTCTGGAATAGAATCGCTGTACTGATTAGAGTAATATGGATATTATCATATTATATATATTTTCATTCGATTCGTTTTCCCATCTAAAAAAGGAGAAAAATGATCTTTTGAGAAACGTGCTTGCATACACAGAATCGAACCAATTGCCTTTTCCAAGCAGTGCTATTCAAAGTAAATTTAAATAAAAATATTTTTTGTTTAAATAAAATTAAATATTTTATTTAATGAATTAAATATGATATTCCAAATATTAAACAAAATTCGATATAAAAGAGTTTTATTAAATTAAAATTAAAGTAAGTCAATAAAACTATTTAATATTTTTAATAAAGAAAAAAGGAAAAAAAAGCAAGTTCTGGAATGGAATTTTTGACATTGAGAATATCGAAATAACACAAAATTTGACGAAATATAATGTATAATGTAGTTTTAAACGAACCAAACGAAAACAATACTCCTTAAGCGATTATTGTGATGTCAGAACATTAGACAGAATACTAGGTGTCTCTAATGTTCTGTCTGTTTTTATGTTCGAATATTTCTAATACTAAGCGATATTTTAATATTATGTTTCTATAATTAGTAATAATAATAATTAGTTATTTTATTATTAAATAAAATAATACATTTTACTATTATGAAAACAAAGATATTAAAATAACGTTATTTGATTTTTATTGACTTTGCAGTTCAGTCCAGTTATAAATTGTGACAGAAGGCAGAGTAGGGATATAAAAAAAATCTGAAAAAAAAAAAAAAAGCTTCACGAGCTTAATGTACGAGACATGAAATGAAATTTCGCATTAAATTAAATTCCTATTCGTTCATTTGAGTAACCAAACAAGTAGACGAATAATAACAATAGTTCACTGAAAAATATAAAATTTCAGGACATATATTTATGTGCATGTAGGTTAAATCTGCGTGGTCTGCTGTTGGGGTTGGATGACGTCTAAGAACATATATTGAATAGCTATAGTAATGAATAAATAAATAAATAAATTGTATTTAGAACATGATTGACGGTTCTGCTACACATGCACGTCGTATTATTAATCTCATAGCTCTCGTACGGTCACGTGCAATTGTCTCGCTACTAGCAAACAAAAAAGGCGTGGCATATCAAGTACATATTTTCGCACGTGTTTCTGTTTTGACAACCCCCACCTTGTTACTAGCATAAAGTTAGGCTTACGTCACACCGTACATGCAGTTGCTTTAGCAGCATGCCTTCCAGTAGCTCGTAAGCCTTATTTCTTTACTGTAACAGGCCGCGAATGACTCAGGAAGTTAAAAGCTGGTACAAGAGATTTGGCTGATAACATAGCGGGTTGATAACACACCGCAAAGAGATTCCTCTGTCCGAAAAGGTGCGGAGTTTCTATCGGCAAACTGAAATCAAGGTGAGTGGCTATGAGTAGCCGTTTCTATTTTATGCGCACTGTTCTCGCAAAGTGTAACTTTTTTCTTTTAGAATGTCCACATCTTCTAAAGCAGACGAACTTTAATAATACTTTTCCACTGCATTAAAAGTTGATGTTTCATATCGAAATTGGAAAGTTTAAAGAGAATAAATAAAAATTATCGGTGCATGTTTGTATTGATAAAATCGCCTAGAAAAACAAAACAAAACATGGAACCTGTAGCATGCAGTAATATTTTAAAGTGCGAAAAAAATTTAATTTGTTTAAAATAAAAATTAAATATATATCAATTATAATATTTAATACAACATATTAAAATATAAATTAGATGGTCATTTATTTCTATATTTGTTATAATATATTAAAATATAAATTAAATATTTATTTATTTATTTATATAAAGAAATGTTAGGAAGCATTAGGAGATAAAACAATTAGTACAAAAATCTTTCAAAGATGGACATTATGGTATGATGAACATATGAAAAGCTTAGCGAACGGGGGAAAAAAACTCCATTTCACAGCTACAAGACAAATCGAATACCTCAATGTATTATTATTATTATTATTTATTCGTATGGAGTTTCTCCCCCTTTTCTTCCTGGCCATTTTATTTTATTTATTTATTTTTTAGGACGACTTGAGCCCCCTCATGCGGAATTAAGTATTTATGAATGTAGATCCGTGTGTTCATGGGACCAGTTTGCCTGTTCGGAGGGACGAAAACCTGAGTTTCCGGGCGCACAACACACGGTCAACACTGAGATAAGTAAAATTAAACAGAAATACTGTGGAATAAATACTCCCAAGAATTAGAATATGATTTGTTATAGTACTCCAGGAAGGATCTGGTGATACAACTTGAAAGAAAAGATTAAATGAAAGTATAACAGTAACAAATATTGAATTGGATAAATGGAAAAATTGAAGGTAATAATATTAATCAAAATCAGGAACTCACGCATCAGATAATATTGTAAAATACAGCCAATAAATAACTGGATCCAAAAACGGAAAGAAAATGGGAAAAATCATTTTTTTTTTTTTCAATTGGTAAAAGATGGGCAAAGAAAGTAAAAAAAAAAACAAAAAACAAAACTGGATACAAAAGGAAAAGAGAAGTAGGAGAATTAACACAGTATTTAACCCTTAGCTCGTCCACAATACTAAGGTACTATAAGCTAACAACTTTCTTGAGTGGAATTCACATTAATAAATATAAATACACTGTAGTCCACGACTTTCACTTAACCATCCAATATCCCATAAAAGCCTCCGCAGCCCAGTCGGTATAGATGAAGCCCGTTGGTCGGAAACATCTGGGTTCGATTCTCGTCCATGACGTGAGGAATCTTTATCTGGTCTCTTTCGACTGAAGGTGAGTTAGCCGATCTCATACGGTGGTAGAGGGTTTTTTCACCCGGAAACTCTGGTTTTTCGTCCCTCAGAACAGGCAAACTGGTCCGTGAACACACACATGGATTTAGTCATAAAATACACATACTTTTTCCTTAGGAGGAGTCAACCAATAACGGACTGTGGAGGAAGGGGGGAAACCCCATACGAATAAATAAATAAAATCTAATATCCCATCTCTGAAAGGACACTGTGTTGATACATTTAATTATTTTAATTTCGAAGGTATGAGAAATTACTAAACTCTCTCTCTCTCTCTCTCTCTTCGAATAAAATATTCCGCACTATACAGTTGAGCACAAGATAGTGTGAAAGAATGAATCTCAGTTGGCTTCGGAACTTTCAAAAATATATTAATCCTTTCGCTACTTAGCATCATTAGAGTTAGGATCTCTTCAACTGGTGCTTTGAAAAACAAACTAAAATCGATTACTATTAAGAAATAAGTATGGAAACACAAACAACCACACATTTAACAAGTAGAGTAAAACAAACACCTTGCACTAAACTATATAATTGTTGTTTTATGTAGTAATTTATGAACAAAAACGCGTCATTTAAAATTTTATACAATATTGGTTTTAATGGATAAAAATAAATAACAAACAATTTGATTTAGTAGCGATCTTTCTGTTTTTACAGGTGTTACTTTTGTTTGTCCAGATTGGATTTGAGCACAAAAGTATTTAAAGCGCATGCGCGTGTATAGTTCCTAGATAAGAACCAAAATTTACAGTTGTTCTGATGTACAGTACAGAGTTTGCTTGCATGTAAAAATGAGAGGAGATAAAAATTGACGTTTAACCTGAAAAGAATTCCAAAGTAGATGAAGATAATATGATATAGTAAAAGCTTGTGTGTGATATAAATATATAAATTACAGTTGAATAGAAGGAATAAAGCATGCTATCTTGACTCTTTATCTTAATAATCCGTTATATTAAGGATAAGCGTATTTGAAACAGAATGGATAATGCATTGCATTAATAAATGATCTAAAAATTGTACTTTACTACCCATCAGGCAGTTTATAAGCTTTATAACTCCAAGTTAGTGTGTGTGTGTGTGTGTGGTACATTTAGCATGCAGTAATTAATACACAAATGATTATACAACATAATGAAAAAAATGCTTGTTAGGCGCAAAATATAAATATAAATAAAAAATTTATATTAATTTGTATTATTTTTTTTATTTATTTTTTATTTCTTGTGAATCGTATTTTCGAAAATGCTGTTAGCCTAAAATGCATTTCTATTAATATCACAGGTGGACAGAAGGTTAGATAATTCGGAAGTCCTACCGTTTTTTGACCAAACACGGATTTTTTTCAAACCACTTCTGACGTCTAATTAAAAGGACAGTGGTGGTAATCTCACACCGAATAATAAAGTTCATCTCTACCACCTGAAGGCACAATCATCCACTCAACGATGGTATTCGAACCCATAGCCTGTTAGATGGGGAGAGGATACGCCAGCTGCTCGGCAAAGAAGACCAGCTATTTTATTATTTATACTAAACTGTATACGAAAACAAACGTTACATCAGTAGCATAGTGGAAAGGTCTGCAGTGCGAAATATATAATGCGGTCATAGTGGAAAGGAAACAAAACATACGTTATTTATTTATTTATTTTACATTTTTAGATAAACAATGTTGTGTGTCTAAACCTCTTTTTAACTGGAGAGAGATTAGCTGAATGGCCTTCACAGTGGTGTAGCTAGAGCTTTTGCCGCCCCTCTCAATACATAGCAAAAATACTACAAAAAGTCGAAACGACGTATAGGGAAATAAATTAAAACACTATGTTTTTTTTTTTTTTTTTGAAGTAAAACTTTAATTTCAACATTCTAAAATGTTATTTTTCTTGCTTTTCTGTTAGCAAAATCGTCGATGACACTGGCGACGTCTATTTCATAGTAATATAGGTAATTCTTAGTCAATTTTATTTAGAAAAACTCCTCTCACAACTAGCAACATTTACAGCAATTCTGAGGAAAATTCGGAGTAATATACAATATTTGGAAATGAGTTCTCGAGACTGTATTTTAGAATTAACTGCAACAGTTCAAAAAGGTTCAAAGTGCCGCCCAGGCCGGACCCCAACCCCCACCCCCACTAACTACGCCTCAGCTTCCTTCATGACTTTTAAGAACGTTTCATAAAATCTTTATTCAACACCGGCAGTTCTTGTATGGGAAATAGGAATTATTCATTTATTTCAAAAGGCAACAAAAAGAATTCTAAGGATTCTCTACATTCGGGAAAATATTGAACAAGAAAGTAACGTAATAAATAAAACAAGTGTTACAGTAGATAGGAGGATACATGCATATGAAAATTTTCTTTAGACATTCTGCACTTGACCTTCAAGCAATAAAGTTTTTATGGTAATAAATGTGCGATTTACCGCATCAATTATAGAAATGTTTCACTGGATCGGTGACGCAGTTTCCAGCAGATGCTTCTGGAATGATTTGTTCCGCAGTTGATTAATCTCAATATGCAAGATGAATTCTGGGTTTAGCCTTTCCTCATATTTTCCTGGATAGTTTGAAAAACTTCCATGAAACTTTCCAGAAAAACCAAACAGTAAATAAATAAATATATAGAAAACGTATGTTGTATTTCATTGGGTGGTACCTAGCTCGCACATCTTTTCAGTCTGTCACTATGAAATATCATCAAACAGGATGTCCAGTAAACAACAGAAACAACTAGAAGACACAATTTGCAATGCTTTTCAAAAAGCACACTGCACCTGCTACGATGAATCATCCTGTCTGATGGATCATCATTATCTTTTTCTCTGTATATTGTAATATACAGAGAAAGAGAGAATGAAGGAAGGGAGGGAAGAAATGGTGCCCACACAGATGTTTCTGATATGTTAACGTATTATGTTTATGATGGCCACAATACAGCACCTTATGAAATTATAGGGTAAAGGAATTTTTAGGATATATTTTGCTTTGTACGTCAAAGAGCTATTATATTTATTTAAGTTTAATATTTTTTAACTTTAGTTTTTTTCTCAACCTCTAAAATTAATTTCAAGCCGCATCCTTTCCAGTTATCAGAGAATATCGGTAAATATGCAAACTCATTTAGCGCTTCGTTAGTGCAACTTTCCAGGAAGACTAAGCAGAATGCAGTGGCCTGAATGCAAGATGCTGGTTAAGGATAGTCTAATTAAGAAACAAGATTTAGCGTATCTTGAGGATGACACTGGGTTGGACTGTTCTGAACTACGGTCGAAACAACTAGAGCTACGAAATGAGTGTATTGTGTCTGTTAGTTGCGTGTGTTTCTTCTGACTGGTTTGTCTTCAGTTGAAAAACCCTTATAAAGATTCTTCGCATCCTAAACGGGACTCCAATCCTGAAGGGAGAAGATGCGCATATGATTAAAAAACAAACAAACAAAACATGAGCTTTCCTGTTGATTAAGTGAGGCCCATTTCTCTGAAATAAAAATACGTTTTCGAGTGAAGATGAATTAACCTATTTCACAGAAGATTAAGAGTTTTCCTTTCGGTTAAAATTTTCATACTTCAAACAGTCATATTGGCTTGAAATGATACAACAAATGGACATTAGCTGAGCAATAAGCTTGCAACAAGTGGCCTGAATGCAAGATGCTGGTTAAGGATAGTCTAATTAAGAAACTAGATTTGGCGTATCTTGAAATAAGACTTAAAATTATGGAATGATAGAAATATAAGTAAATATGACCTGAGGGAGTACATCAGGAATCTGACTAACGGGCTATAACGATATAGGAAACTTGAAACAAAAAGGGACCAGGGCAACAAACCTTAGACGTGATGTATTCAACCTCAGAACTAAATATTAAAATCGCTATTCAACCGGCACATAATGATTGTATAACTCTTTGTATGAGAAAAAAAATGTGTTTAAAAGCATATTGATATTTTCCAAATATAAAGTTCTCTATTGAATTACAGTAACCTAAAACATTGTCTCCCTTTCTCAACCATGTCTGTATCTGGAGAGGTTCATACATACTTTTTTATACGCATCTACTTTCTTTTTCTTCTTTCTTCATCGCTAACCAAGTAATGGTTGTTGGTCAGCGATACTACTTTATTAGGGGATAATAATAATAGAACAAGTTGCTTTCCGGTCACCTACTTTGCCCAGCCAGCATTTTTAAAAAAATGTCTGTAAATATGTGTGTTCAAAGAAGCTGGTTTGCATACTTTGAGGGACAAAAAACTCTCTACCTAGGTATGAGATCTAACCCGCCTTTAACTGAAAAGTCGTGATAAAAGTTTTTAGCGTCATGGACGGGATTCGAACCCAGGTCTTTCCAACCAAAAGGCTCCGTAAAAACGAACTGAGATAGAATGTTCTACATCTACATTAGTAGGTTCAAATAAAAAGTTGTAATCCAGAGAGTCTGCTCTGCATACCAAACATGAAACGTTCTCAAATAATTTCAAGTCTCCAGTAATTAGGATAGTGGAGGATTCACACCGGATAATAAACTTCATCTATCATCTAAAGATGTACAAGGTAGTATTTATTTTAACATAACATGGCTAGAGAACGCAAATGTAATATAATTGTCCAATCAGGCTGGCAACTGCAGAGCACATCCCCACCTTATTATTATAATTTCTTACATATCGCAGAGCTCAAACAAAACACTGCAGACTTTTAAACATACCTCAAATAGTTTTTCACTGTCCCACTTCAATCATGTGTGTTTCAATGAAGATGGTTATTTCCTAAAGTTCTTGTGATGTGTTATTATTGCTTTAAAAATTTAGTGACTAAAATCTCTAATTTTTGACACACACACACACACACACACACACACACACACACACACACACACACACACACACACACACACACACACACACACACACACACACACACACACACACACACACACACACACACATCATCATCATCATCATCATCATCATTAAATATCAGAAGAAAATGTAGTTGATAATTTGTCAAAGACTTACGTTCATACATATTAATGTATGAACTGCTATTGAATTAATATAATACAGTAAAATATTTTGATTGTACTTGAGAAAAATACAAATGGACAATTTTTATAATAATGACACGAATCACTCTGGCCACAGGCAAAATGCGATTCCCTATCTTTGTTTGCGTGATGATAATGATGAAAGATTCCATCAGACTAGTCACTAATGGTAAATTTAATGACGCAGATAATGATCCAAGGGAGATAAGCTAAACTGTGATTTTTAAATTATTTAAAAATTACATCTCGAACGGGAAACAATAACGACATTCGAAAATACAATCAAACAAAAATGCTGTATATCATTAAAAGAAACATTGCACAGAGTCAATAAAAAGAGAACCATTATTCAGTCAAGCATTTAAAATCGATATAGGTTTGTTTGTATTTAAAATTTTATTCACTTGGTATATAATTAGAGACTAAACGTCGAACTTTCTCGACCCACTTCAGGCTTCCAATAAGTGCAGCTGTGGTCTCACACATAGCGATGAAACTCATCGCCCACCTAAGATATTCAGGATAGCAGCTGGTTAGACAGTTGCTATCCTATCATTCAGACAACTAGGCAGCAAGTAAATATAAAATACAGTATTTGCATTAGTTTTATTTTATGTATTCTGTCTTTTAGACTGTCGTGTTTTTTTAAGTTCTGCGCTTACATATCATAATAAAATAGTTTGTGATAATAATATTTGTTCAACAAATCTATAGATAACGATTATAATTAAAAATATTAAATATGAAATAATGTTCATCTGTTTTCTTTGTAAATAATTTTAAACTAACTTTATAACTTTAATTTTAAATGAACTATTTTAAAATGGTATGCCCAAAATATAGTAAAACAAGGCTTTCGCATTTGGATTCTATTAGCACCAAATTTTTTACAAACAGAATTCACCATTTCCTAAACCATTTTTTGTAAGTATAACTTTCTAGACGGCAAGAACATAAATTGTGACCATTAGCAATTCATTTGCAGGCATATTTGAAAATTATCTTTAATTTACACAGGGAAAGTACATTTTCTTTTTGTCACCAAAATTTCATTTTATAGCATTGTGACATTTTATTTTTATATTTAAGTATTAATTATCTTTCTCGTACCTTTGTAAGACAAAAATTTAAAAAAGTCACCTCATTACAAAGTTTGGCTCTTTACTGATGAAAAAAAAAATGAAATTATATTTAAAATGTATTCGCATTTTGGAAATATCCAAAATGTTTTCGTGATTCTTGGAATTATATAATTACTGATGGAGTAATTATATAAATTCGCTTTTTTTCTAGCCCCACATCCAGTACATATTTGGTACTTATAAAAATACTATGGAGACAAGTGTTAATTTTTATGAGCGTTTTTATAACTCCTAAATATTTTGCCAATTTTTGAATTTCAAAGCCTACTTATTATTGAAAGATTAGTTGTGCAGAGTTAATATGTTTCTACAAATTATATTTCTCTAAAATATTGATGAAACTATTATGTAGGGTTTGTAAAGTGGAAGACCTGAATTAAAATAGACATGTTAAATTCGTTAATTGATTAATGACGCAGTAAATTGAGAAGAATTATTAATAAGCCTCGTGACCTTATTAAGTCAGGCGTCTCAGCCGTGAGGAGATCGAAGAGAGAGAGAGAGAGATTTCACCATAAGTAAAAATCGAACATGATTAACGATCAAAAATATACATTCGTCTGCTCGCTATCGGAGATTTAAAACTTAAGCTGTTTCATCCTGTTTATTCTGAGATCAAAATAACGCTCTGGTTATCAACGTTTTACAAATTGTTCAATCCCTTAACATGGCATCTGGAAGAAATTATTAACCTACCGCTGCTGCAGATTATCTTTAAACATCGTCAGTTGGTATTACAATAATATGCCGGCTAAAAATAAAATGTTTGTCATACGCATAAAATATGCTCCACACATGCGCGTATGTTCCCTCTGGCCATGATTCCTTGGGTTCCATGAAGGTGCCATGTAAATTTAATAATATAATAATAATGATTAAATCTCTCTCTCTTTACACACACACACACGCACATAAATATATATATATGTGTGTATATATATATACTGTATATATATATATATATATATATAAATGTAGAAAGTATTTTTACCTTGGGTATAAATATGTTAAAGATACCAAGTAATTTTAAACCATTTATTTTTAAATTGCAGGCGCAAACTTGACTTTTAGTCTGTTTGCTTACTTGGGAAATGGAGTAAAACCAGGTTTAAAATTACTTGGTATCTTTAACATATTTATACCCAAGGTAAAAATACTTTCTACATTTATATCTCCTCCAGAGATTCTTATTTAATAAGGTTAAAACACCTTATGGTAACTTGTTTTGGCGAAATACTTACAAGCTCTGTACTACTAATTCTTGGTATTTCTAATTCTAGCCTAGCTCCCACTGACGAGACCTCAATAAAGGTCGAAACCGGTCTGGGTAGTGGCCCCTTGCCTTTAATACAAAACATTATACATCCCCTTCTTGGAGATGTGTTTTGGCATTAAGGGTAAATATTAAGATTAGTGATCGGAGCTTGTTCCACCTTTGCCGCGAGTTTCCCTGGTCCTGCACTACCTGTGGGATCAGTTAGACTTGCATCAATTGCAGGCGCAAACTTGACTTTTAGTCTGTTTGCTTACTTGGGAAATGGAGTAAAACCAGGTTTAAAATTACTTGGTATCTTTAACGTGTGTGTGTGTGTGTGTGTGTGTATCTTTATTTATCTTAAATATTTAGTTTTTTATTTAATCTTTATTTATTAATGTTTATTAATATATTTATAAATTAAGAATATATATATATGATATGATATGACATGAAATATCATATTATATTATATTATATCGTTGTCCAGGACGTACGTTATACTTACAAATATTTCTACGTTGTATAAGTTTATATATATATATATATATATATATATATATATATATATATAAGGTTTAATGACTATTACCGAGAGAAAAGATGACAAGATATATTTAAAAAAAAGATACTACTAGTTTACTAGTTTCGTTACATGAACATCCTCAGGTATCACATTCAAATAAGTATATAAAAAATTACAGAGACTTAAACTTGTACTAACAGAACAAGTATAAAAAACAGTAGCGTGTTTGAAAAAAATGCAAGTATGAGTTCCAAACAAACGAATACTACGCGCTGTCGCGAGTGCGCCAGTACTGAACAGAAGCAACGTGTGCGTCAGAGAGATTGTAACTCAGGCTGTTGTTGATATGAGAGGAATCTAGAGAAATTTCCCTAGATTCAACAATCTTTCTTTCGAGTTCATCGTAGCACACATGGATGTTAGCAGTTTGAGTCCAGTTTACAATGTGCTGGCGGCCTTCGTCTGAGTTAGCTGAAAAGAGAACGTGGCTAGAGAAAGCGCTAATAATAATATTAATAATAATTATAATAATATTACGGTAATAGTCATTAAACCTTTTTTATAATATTCCAACCGAGTAAAAATGAATTTTGAAAAAAAAAAAAAAAAAATATATATATATATACACACACACAAATCATCGTCGTCATCATAATTTTCATGGATTTAGTCCTACAATGCCTCAGAAATTATTGTTGAATCTCTTTAGAGGACGTCCTGGTTTTCTTTTTCAAATTGGTTTATAATTTAATACTTGTTTTGGTAATATTTCTGTTTCCATTCTTCCCACGTGAATGAAATTGAAATTCTTCCTATCCATTTATACTTATATATCTTTATTTTTTCTAATACTGATTCCTGGTTTCTTTCGTAATATCTTAATTTCTTTTGTGATCGAATCGAGTATATATAAACTTCATTTCAGCTGTTATTAAACTTCATTTGTCTTTTTGTTTTATTGTACAAATTTCACTTCCATACAATAGGATTGGTAGGACTAATGTATTGTATACTTTTTAATATCGTTTGCTTTTGAACTAGATTAGGTTTAAATACAAAGTTAATTATGCCTGTTATTTTTAAATATTTAACAATTTTTAAGTTTATATATTTTTCATTTTCATATACAATCATACATCCTAGGTAGTTAAATGAATTCACCTGTTCTAAAATCTTGTTATCTATTACTATTTTAGTTCTTATTTGATTTTGTCATTTAAAGGCCATTGTTTTTGATTTTCCTGTTATTATCGTTCCATAATCTTCGGTTATTTCATTTAAATTCAAAATATCTTTCTGTAAGTTATCTTCAGAATTTGTAATTATTATTTGCGCATCAGCAAAAAAGGAGACTGTTTAAATTTACAGTAGGCGAAAGTTTAATACCTTGATGGGAATTTTTATTCCATTTTATTATTATTTCATTTAAATAAATATTAAAAAGTTGCTGAAAGGGGACATCCCTGTCAGACTCCTTGATCTCTCTCTTCGGATATGATAGTTCATAATTTAATCTCATTTGTATTTGATTATGTTCATTATATACTGTACTTTTAGAATATTATTTGGTATTTGTCTTTCTTTTAATATGCTAAGAATACTTCTTTTAACTTTATGAAATGCTTTTTCAAAGACAATAAATGTAATATGTGTTTCTAGATTTGCATTCTCTTCTTTTCTCTATTATCAATTTTAGACAAAAGCTCGTGTCTATACATGATCGTTCTTTTCTAAATACATTTTGTACTTCTAAAGTAAAGCCTTCGAAATATTTTATTAGTTTGTTAGTTAAAATTCTGCTATATATTTTATAACAGGAATTATAATACTTATACCTGCATAGTTTTTAGAGTTATCTCTATTAGCTTAAAAAAATAGGGATCACTATTGCTTTTTTCCCACTCTACTGGTGGGTAACTTGTGGAAGAAATTTTATTTAAAAATAATAAGTCTTTTTTTAAACCTTATTCTCGCATATTTATATAATTCTGAACCTAAATTATCTTCCCCAGGCGATTTTTCATTTCTCGTTTACTTCAGTCAGATTTCTAATTCTTCTTTAGTTATTTTCTTTTCATTTTCATTAAATGTTTGCCAGGTATCTTTTTTAAAATATTTGTCTGTTCAAAATTCTGTATCGAAATTTTAAATTCAGTGTTTAATTTTACGCTTTCTTTAATATCTGTACTTAAATGTTTCAAAATTGTATATACATTGGATCTTATTCTGTATGTCATGTTTTAAATTAGAAACAAATTTGTTCCAAGATTCTCTTGTCTTTTTCTGACTTCTTTTTTTAACTATAGCTCTTATTCTTTTATACTCTATTTCATCTTCTAATCTTTTACTGCTTACCATTTATGATAGGCTTCAGTTTTCATTTCAATTATTTCTTTGATTTTATATATATATATATATATATATATATATAAAATCAAATATATATATATATATATATATATATATATATATATATATATATATATATATATTTGATTATTTATATATTTATATTTACCCTTAATGCACAGCCCATCTATTTGAGGAGATGTATGATGCTATGTATTAAAGGCAAAGGGCCACTACCCAGACCGGTTTCGACCTTATGTGTAAGTAAAGCCGGCTCTAAAAATTTGGACGATCCATAGACCACTCAATAGTGGGCGAAAGACCGTCCATCTCAGCGTTGGCTCCACTCAGTGATGGCCTTCTATCGACCACCGAACAGAACCGCTCATATTCCGAAGAAAAGCATTCACCGACAAAGCCCTTCACCGGGCCGTGCCGGAAAACACTCTCCCCGGAGACTCAAATTTCTCCCTTAATGCAAAAACCTTAAGAGAGCGAACTCATATTAGCCCCCACCGGTTTCGACCTTTATTGAGGTCTCATCAGTGGGAGCCAAGCTAGAAATACCAAGATTTTAGTAATACAGAGCTTATAAGTATTTTACCAGAAGAACAAGTTACCATAAGGCGTTTTTAACCTTATTAAATAAAAATCTCTGGATGAGATATAAATGTAGAAAATATTTTACCTTGGGTATAATAAATGTTAAAGATACCAAGCTATTTTAAACCTGGTTTTACTCCATTTCCCAAGTAAGCAAACAGACAAACAAGTCAAGTTTGCGCCTGCACGTATTGGGAGTCTAGCTGACCCTCAAAGTAGTGCAAGTCAAGGTAACTCATGGTAATATTTATTTTACCCAAGGTAAAATATTTTCTACATTTACAGTATATCTCATCCAGAGGTTTTTTATTTAATAAGGTTAAAACACCTTATGGTAACTTGTTCTGGCAAACTACTTATAAGCTTTGTATTACTAAAATCTTGGTATTTCTAGCCTGGCTCCCACTGATGAGACCTCAATAAAGGTCGAAACCGGTCTGGGTAGTGGCCCCTTGCCTTTAATACATAGCATCATACATCTCCTCAAGGAGATGGGCTGTGCATTAAGGGTAAATATTAAGAATAGTGATCAGAGCTTATTCTACTTTTACCATGCCTTGACTTCCATTACTTTGAGGGTCAGCTTGACTCCCAATACGTGTAGGCGCAAACTTGACTTGTTTGTCTGTTTGCTTACTTGGGAAATGGAGAAAAACCAGGTTTAAAATAGCTTATATATATATATATATATTGCATAAAACGATTAATGGTGTTTTTAAAAATGAGTTTCTTTATTAATATTCTTAATTCAAAGTTCAGGAAGCGACAATAGCTTGAATTAAGTTTTAGTTACCAAAATTTTAAATTAAAGAAATATAAATTAATTCTGAAATTAAAGTTTAAAGCAAATTTATACAATATGTTTTATCACCTGATCTCCTCACGCTACATTCCGTCTCTCATCTCGAAGGGGATTGGCTTGAATTCCATTATTCCTGTTCTGAGTATTTTCTTACACTTACTGACAGCAGCAAGCATACCATCTTGTTACAGTTAGTAACATCGCATATCAGATAATAAATATGAATACAAATAACTTTCAGATTCGTAATAAATGCCCAGGACGCATTTCTTGGTTATCTGTAATTTCCTAGTGATTATTTTCGCATTCAGTAAAGGAAGTCAATCCCTTCATATTCAAATACACAGTACACTATACACTCGCAGTGGTCGGTCGTTAAATGCATTTTATTATAAGATATACACAGAAATCTCAAGTTCGATTGCCGATAATTTGAAAGACTATAACGTGACTTTCATCAGTGATCCAGTTCGAGCAACAGAACTACGATTGATTTTCCTCTGTGTTGTAGTTGTTGTTGGTCCTGAGTGCTTTTGTAGGAATCTTCCTCTCCAGTTTGTGCGATTTGATAGTATGATAGTTCCTCCTTTTGTATATTTAACAACTACAAAACTGAATAATCTTGGTATGACTTATTTAATTGCTGTTAAGCCAAAATAAACTAGATTCAGTTATGAAACTTTACATATTGACTGGGGGAAAAAGAAAGTTTTTTTCCTCCCAATATTAAATGCTACTATTAGAAATTAAAAATAAGAGACTCAAAAATAATTCTACAGTTTTGTAGAATTATGTATGGATTATAATTAATACTTATCAACTTTGGATCATTGTACAAAAGCAGATTCTTTGGTTATCATTTTCGCCAGTTTGTCTTTCTATAAAACAGAAAGCGAATCACAATTTTAAAACTCATTTAAAAAGCATTTAATACAATTATTAATTAATATTAATAATTCAATATTGTTTCTCGTATAAGTAATAATGTCACTTATATTTTATTTTTTAAACATTTCACTCGTTTAATAATATAATTTAATTAAAATATAATTTAACTGTAATACTTATAATTTAATATTTAAAATAACAAATATTTTTAAAATTTTAAAAACAAAACTACACTTTTAATTATTTTGTATCAGTTTGTTTCAATTATATTATAAGAGTCTCCGTAGCTCAGTTGGTATAGACGAAGCCCTTTGGGCTGAAAGGCCTGGGTTCGACCTCCGTCCATGACGTGAGGAACCTTTATTTGGTCTCTTTCGATTAAATCTAAGTTAGCCAGTCTAATACGGAGGCAGGTTTTTCTCCCTGAAACTCGAGTTTTTCGTCCCTCAGAACAGGCAAACCAGCCCTGTGAACACACGCTGCTACAGTCAAAAATACATATCTAATCCCTCATTATGAGGACTGAACCAGTCCTAAGGGATGGTCGAGGATCGGGTGGACCCCACACGAATAAAATAAATAAAAGTTACATTATGACAAGAACGATTTTGCTATCTTGCGAAGTGGTCTATTCTGATTAACAGAGATGAACGATCTATATATAACTGTATTGATATATTCATATTGTAGAGTTTAGCATTTTTACAAAATGAATGAAAAATAGCGATAAATAAATACAGTCCTTTACGATAATTGCAGTGAGTTGCATAGTTGGCTCAAAGCTACAGCTTTGAACAAGGACATGCAGAGTGCCTTTTGGAAATGGTACTAGAATACTCTTTGGGATTATTATAGTGCTCATATAATGTAATGCAAATGTTGTTCTTACTTTCCAAATTCTTCGGCTTGCCTCTCTACCAAAAACATCCACCTATTTAACAATTATTACGAATGCTCCTAAACATGCGCTAAAACAACGATTTCCAAAGTATCTCTAAATCCCATTAATCGTTTAAATATTTATTTTATTTTTGAACTGTGTGTATAAAAGTATTCAGTAGTAATTATCGTCTTACGTTTATGGTATTAAAAGTATGTAATAATCTCAAGGAATGTAGTTTATATTATACTGATCATATGCTAAATGCCATCCTAAGTGAACCATAGCAACTCTACAAACCTTCAATTTCCTCGATTCAGTCAATCTGAAGCTAAGTATCTTTTGAATAGGAAAGATGGGAGACGGACCCAGTAAAAGGCCGCGGAAAGCAGTATTTTCCATCATTACTCCTTCAAAGCATGCAACCAATCGTATGTTAATAGAATCACAAAGGAAAAATTTATCTAAAGCCCTTCAACGACACAGATGGTTCCAAGATGGTGAAATGCTTGAAACAATGGAGAAAATGGGTAAGTCCAAATGATTCAATCAATATTCGTCATAGAAATTGCGAATTTCGATAATGAAGATTGATTACAATCCAAAGAAATCTGCAATATCATAACAACACCTCTTAGAATTTACTTTCGCAAAATTTTAAAAGATAATCTCGAACTACTTATTTTTTTATCTTATAATTCTGAAATCATCTTTGCAAATCTTTCATTCGTGATGCAATTTCTATATCAGTCACCAGGTCTCGGAAACTCCTCCTTAAAAGCCGGTCTTGTCTATTAGGGTAGCTTAACAAACATCATGAAATATTTGGCAGCTTTCGCGTGCTGAAAAAGAAGATTTAGTTCTTCCTCAAATAAAATGACAGCTGAGGGACTTCTCTGGCCGTAGGCAAGGACAACTCACTTAACATCCATGCACTCCTGCGTTCTCTTTATAGTGTGATGTAATACTCCGATATGCTAGTAGAGACCTAATCGTTCACATAATTATATATTTCATCATGTCCCTGCTTTGTAATTAACTTTTATCTACTAGATATATCGTCATCATCCGCATTCCAACTTCCCCACCCTCGACTTTTCTTCCTTGTTCAGAGAGTAACTTGAATAAAAACAAGTTTTTATGTGGACAAGTCGACAGAATAACAAATGTGAGAGGCGGTCTTCCATTAAGAGTTATAAGACTTTGCTTTCTATTTTTTTCTTCGTTATTATCCACTCTCTCTCTCTCTCTCTCTCTCAACTATACTGCGTTTCATTCTTTAATAATTCCATATAAATACAAAAAAATTCGATATCAGTACAGTGTATTTAATACAATTATTACTCCAATGGAAATGAATTTATGTATATTTTTCATTTTAATAGAGAATTTAGGGTTATTTATGGTGATTATTCTTTTTTTATATATATGAGTCTATGGTTTCAGTTTTTCAACGCATTCGGTTTTGAATGCGTAATTTGAACATCAAAAGAGTCTTGCTGCAAACTTGATAAGATGGAAACAAAAAAGTATAAAATGATAACCATTCGAAGAAACAAGATCGAGTTAATCCAAAACAGCTGAGTGCTCGCATCACTTAAACATTTGGTAAAGATGATGACATCTTGACCAAACGATCTGATCTAGCTGTATTATCCACAGCCACGTTTTCCTTAATCTCAACATGGCTTGGTATTCAACAGAGGCACACATCCATATGTAGCCTTCATAACTGAGAACAAATGTTGGATGCGAGAGAGTGATGGATGTTACTGTTGTTCCAGAAGTATTTCCTGTAGAGAGCTTCGTGAGTCTGCATAGATAATGCATTTTGGTAGCATTTCAAGTCAGCGATAAGGCTGCTACTTTCCAGTGGAATCTCTGTTAGATATCCTGCTTGCAAGATAGTCGCAGACCCCTCTAGAACCTCTCATTTTGAACTGTCTGTGTAGACAGAGCCAAAATCAGCATTTTGTTCCATGAGGAAAGAGTTGCTGTAGACAGCGGGAGAAGTGGAATATTTGGTTAACCTGCATAAGAAAAGCTACATGAAAGCTACCACAGAGTTGCTGTTTTTGTTGGAGCCTGTGTAATGTTGTCTACCCTGATATCTAGAACTTCTAAGGAAGTTTTTATTCGCAACCAAAGGGACGTATGACAGGCTGATGAATATGGTACAAATTCTCCTACCGTGTACAAAAAATAAAAAAATAATAAAAATAATTGATCACAGAGGATGGTCTGACAGGGATTTTAGTTTAATCGTATATAATAGGGCAGCTGGTGATATCGAAGTAAAAGGTCGTTCATTTGCTTCAACGTAAAGTCTAGGAATCAGTGAAATTTGAAATGCTCCAGTATAGGATCTTTGTTTTAGAACCAATAATATAATAAAGGTCAGCCTTAGCAACACAAATCTGAATTCATTTGGAATTGGAAAGTATACCTTTTACTAAGGGAATTTCACTAAGTTGAAAAGTATTAGAATTTCAATTGCCTTTTTATGTCGTATGGGATTACATTCTTCAACCATAATGACATTTGTACTGAGCTAGAGAGTCCACATTTGTAAGAAAGGGCTCGGTTTTGCTTTGAATGTAAAGCGCACCAATGAGTGAAGGGTTCTCCTGACCTATGCATTATAATTCTCTATATCTTTTATATGCAATCAACTCTTTGTTAATTAATATAACCAAACAGGTTAGCGACAGTGTAATAGAAAGAGGATAAAAGGAATGATTTGGAAGGTTTTTATACAGGAAAACAGTTGCTTAAAATAGCACAAGTGAAATAAATAAACTACATTAATTAACTATTAAACACACATACGAAAATGGATAGTCAACGAAGATTTCGGTTCTCTTCCGTGAAAATATAGTACAGCAGCGATTAACCAACAGAAATTAATCACGTGATGGTCGGATAACCAAATAGCAGTTATGGAAAAAAAAAGTTAACGTATGAACACAGCTCAGCATTTTATTATAAAGCTCATTAAAATCAGACTATTGACATATTAAATAAGACATCGTTATTTAATTTTGTGCGACACAAGCTTTTGGTATAAGTACGTTCTTAAAAATAAAAATTCAAATAACATTTCAATTTTTCTTCCTCCTTTTGATTTTTTTGAAGTATTTTAATTTTCAGTTTATGATTTTATTTTTGACATCTTAATTCAGGGAATTATTTAAATCTTTCACTATTCTTTACTTGTCATGAAAATTATCAACTCTACCAAGCCGCTTCTTATTCAGGTAAGTCTCACTTTTATTTTCTATTTCATTTTTTTTCCCTTTATGTTTTCATTTTCATATTAATTTACTCTACTATAGTATTTCAATTTTTATCACATCTAAATGCGTACTGATATAAATGAATAGCTTTTTTTTAAATTTTTATCGTAAAAGGGATGAAGAAAACTAATACTAAGTTTAATGTAAACTACATTAAAGTCTTAAAAGTTAAATGGAAAAAAAAATAATGCTTGAACCCATTCTTTGCTAATCATGGTGAAAAAATACTGATTTTATATATTTGATCGGTTTAAAATGAGCCTCAGCTAAAAGCGGTAATGAGAGATTTTTTTAATATGAAATCTAAATTAAGTACTAATGAAAAACGAACATACGGGCTCCTGAGAAGAGTCATGTGTTTTAAGTAGTGTACAAAACCAAGACAACTACCCTTGCCGAAGGTTATATTTTATAATCTCTCTGGTAAATTTCAACACTTTTAAGTTTCTTTCTATATTTCGCTATATGGATGGATTAATAGTATTCTTCATTTTATTATCTGCTATATTATTATACTATATTATATAATTTTGGTATAGACTGGAAAGACAGAAGACTAATTATTTCACTATATATGGGAACAAACTGCCATGGTGAGAGACATATATGGTACAGCAGAACCAGGTATCATTGGACGAGGAGTAAGACAAGGCTGTTCTCTGTCACTAATTTTGTTGAACATGTATTCCGAAGCAATGTTAAAAGAAGCACTGGAGAATTCAGAAGAAGGAATAAAGATTGGAGGTAGAGAAATATTTGCAATACGCTACGCAGATGACAAGGCATTATTATCAAGTACTGAAACAGAACTACAACATCTGTTGAGCAGATAACTAGAAACCTGCATCAATTATGGAATGAAAATTAACAAAAAAAAAACAAACAAAGGTAATGAAAATAGTAAGGAAAGAGACAAATATGGATATCAGAATAAATGGGGAAAAACTGAATCAAGTAAAGACATTTAAATATCTAGGAAGTGTGATTAGCAGTGATGGAAGATGTAAAAGTGACATAAAAGCAAGAATAGCGATGGGAAGAGATGCCTTTAATAGAAAATGGAATTTATTCAGAAGTAAAATGGATAGAAACCTAAAGAAAAGACTAATAAAATGTTAAGTGTGAAGTGTTGCCTCTATGCAGCTGAAACTTGGACATTGAAGAAAGAATAAATTAAGATTTTGGAAAGCTTTGAGATGTGGATTTGGAGAGGATGGAAAAAATCAAATGGACAGACAAAATAACTAATGAAGAGGTCTTAAAAAGAGTAGAAGAAGAACGAAGTCTGTTAAGGAGGATAAAAAGAAGAAAGGGAAACTGGATCGGACATATTCTGAGAGAGAATAGAATCATCAGAGATGCCATCGAAGGAAAAATGGACGGAAAAAGACCCCGAGGAAGAGTAAGGAAAACAATGCTAGATGACATGATGAATGGAGACAGGTACATAACCTTGAAAGAGAAGGCTCAGAACAGAAGAGAGTGGAAAGAAAGTTTTTGCTACTAAGAGAAGAACCTGCTCAATTGCAGAATACTTAAGAAGAAGATATAATTTTTCAAGATTGTAATGAACTGTATGCGCACATATCCTTGAAGCTAATATCGCAATATGCTCCCGAGAAAGATACAGGGATATTTATTAGGCAAGAATGGTATAAAAATAAAAAGTAAGCATTTTACAAAGGCTTGCGGTTAATTTCCTTCGAAGTTAAGTTCTGTGTACATACTTGTTTCGACTATTGCTGGACGCAACATTAAAAATGGTATTTAAAAAATGGTATATTAAAAAAGTATTCGCTAAAGATAACAAAGATATATAAAGTATACCAAAAAGAACTCTGTCCTCCTTTAACTTTGGATTACCATTATTAATACAATCGGTTGAAAGTGAGGAATTTATTAATCACTTTAACACTGTGACCCACACAAACGATTTCTATATTTTGTTATCAAACCTCTCATAAATTCTTAAGATTGTGCATTGTAATATAGTAGGAAAATAGATTTATTAAAATAAAAAGTATAATGATAAGTATAAGAATTATATGGAATTTTTTTATACCAAAATTGATATCGCATGTACATTCAATATGATTGTAGTTTATTATCATCTGTTCATAACAAATCTCTATTGGCAGTTACTATTATTATTATTATACTTGTTTTTCTTTGCGTATGTCAGAATATATCATATCCTCATTTTGAAAATGAGTTAACAGACATAGTTGTTTTTATTCTGAGAATAGTTTATTTTAGTAAAAAATAAAATAAAATGAATACATAAAATAAAATATAAATAAAGGCTCTTCTAATCAAACCAAAAAAAAAAAAACTTTAGGTAGCAAAACGTTTAATTGTGATGCAAATATGAAAAAATATATGAAATGTCTTATGAAAAATACACTGCTTAGAAAGTCAACGGACATCCCCATGGGCAGGGTGGTATCGTACCAGGTAACGATATTTTACCTGGCACGATATAGAGTCACGTCTTTGTAACTGATATAAATGGGAGGAATATGATGCTTCCAAGTCAGTGCAACTGTATCCGGGTGAAATCGCTGCAAGGGGAACTAAACGGAGTTTGAAAGCGGCGTTGTGATGGGATACCATGTTGCAGGCCTATCTTTTGGCAAATTGTTCACAAATTGGGCCATCCCAGGTCAGCAGTCAGTGATACCATACTGAGATGGAAGCACAGGAAGTCAGCTACAAGTGCTACCTCGTAGTGGACGACCCACCACACTCACCGAACTTGACCGTAGGGCGCTATGATGGGTAATATGTAAAACCGTGTTCTTCCGGGAATCGACTAGAACACGAATCTGCATAAAAACATCCAGAACCGAGGCGCACAACATGGGTTTCCATGGTACGACCGCAATATGCAAGCCGAACCAACATGCAGCGACGTCTTCAGTGGTGAAAGGAGTGTGTACAGTGAGACGTGGAAGCTTGCAAAACTGTGTTGTGGAGCGACGAATCCTGCTACACCCTCTACCGAGCAGATGGACCGGTGTGGATGGCCGGTGAACGTCTCTGACCAGAGTGCGTAACCTCAACTATGAAATCAGAGGTGGCGATGTGATGGTATGGTGTTTTTCCTGGTTTGGCCTCGGAACTCTGTAGCGCCACGAACATTGAATTCCGAAAGATATCCGAACATTCTGGACTGCAATGCTTCGTACTTTGTGGGGTTTCTACAGGTGTAACTTATGTTAATGACCATACTCTCTTTCAGTAAGACAATGCAGAGTATCATAAGGCTGCGCTGTAACTGCGCGGTTTTTGGACATTAACGTCACCACACTTGCCTGGCCTCCACGGAACACTGATCTCAACCCTATTGAATATCTGTGGGATGAACTGGAGCGTTGGGTGAAGTCAAGGGATGTCCGCTTCACAACAGTCCGAGACATCATTACATGCCTACAGGAAGTATGGTCCAAAATTCCCATTGATCACTATCATACGCTTGCGGAACGTATACCCGGCAGGATCGCTGCGAAACGAGTTCCTTCATCTTATTAAGGTCGGAGCCATGGCTGTTTGTTCCTCACACTATGGTGTCCGCTGATTTCTTTCCAAGCAGTGTGTATCTCTCTCTCTCTGTCTCTGCGCGCGCACGCACGCACACGCACACGCGCGCGCGCGCGCACACACACACACACACACACACACACACACACACACACACACACACACACACACACACACACACACACACACACACACACACACACACACACACACACACACACAGCTTGGAAACAAATGGTATATATATATATAGTTATGGGATGTTATGGGTCTTCAAAGCCTGTAAGTGGTGGGAATTATTATTATTACATTTATTTACTGTATTTACAAGAATAGAATTTGCTAGCTTTGAACAATAACTGTATTCTTTCGAAATTACCAGTAAAACCTATTAGCATTTTTATTAAGAGTTAAGAGCTTATATTAATTCATGATAAAGTATATTAAAAAATAAATTTGAGATTGAATGGCGTATTTAGAAGAGCTAAGAATAGAGACTTCACTATATAAAATCAATGAAATGGCTTAATCTCATTCAATTTAGCTCCAGAATAGTATGAAAATCTAAATGTTCTTTCTTTCTTAAGAACATCATTCGTTATCCAAAGAAACTAATACTGGACACTGGAACGCCTTTAATGTGTTTGTAACTCCAAAGAAACAGTATCTTAATGGAGAAAGAATTGAAATTAGCAAGTTCGAGTACCTGGATCCACTATTAATGTGATTTGCTGTTCAGAAGACGTCAGAAGAGTTGGAACGGCTAAAATAACAAGCGACTTGTCTAAAATCTGGAAGGATGGATCTGTCTCCAGAGGAACAAAGTTGAGGATTCTGGATATAGCTGTTTTTCCAACAGCGACGTATGGATGCGAGACTTGGAACCTAAAGACGTCTGATAGGAATAGGATTGCTGACAATTTTAGACAAGCGACTTGTCTAAAATCTGGAAGGATGGATCTGTCTCCAGAGGAACAAAGTTGAGGATTCTGGATATAGCTGTTTTTCCAACAGCGACGTATGGATGCGAGACTTGGAACCTAAAGACGTCTGATAGGAATAGGATTGCTGCTTTTGAGATGTCGTGTTATAGAAGGCTACTGATGATATCATATATACTGAAAGGCAGACAAACGAACAGGTCCTAGAAAGGATCGATAAAACTTTAAGGCCCCTTCTTAAATATTATTATTATTATTATTATTATTATTATTATTATTATTACATGACACCTCCAGGGAGTCAAAAGACTCATTCAGGGAGGACACCTACTCCACAACTCTCCGTCTCCACCACTCAATCCACCAACTACAACGAACCGCAACTACTTTCATCAACTACAGCAACGCCATCTACCACCGACCACCACCACTACTAGTATTTTCACAGACAATCACAAACATCCATGTCCACGGCGCGATTCGGGACTTCAAACAGCAACGTTTGTGTCAAAAATGTGACTTTTGATGTGAATTAATTTTTAATTATGGATTGTTCATGAATAAATACATTTTCTTTTATAATTATCAATAAAATAATTTTATGGATAGAAAGAAAATAAGAAACTGGAAGCACGAATGGTCTCTTACATATGGAAAGGTAGTTCCACATATGTCTCATGGAAGAAGTTGACAAGGAAATTTGAAGATGGATTTTACATGCCAAGATTATACGAAGCTTAGTCACATGTCGATGAAACGTACACCGTGAACGTACTCACAGACCACGATTATACATACTCTTACAATATGCTGGCTTTGCACTATTAGTACGAAGTATAGTACTTACCTGGACAAAGTTTTTACAGGATTAAAAAAGCAGAAGCGCTGTCTCATTTTTACAAATACGTTTCACAAATTGTGAGATAATTATTTACTAAGTGAATTTATAAAATATATTCTCTCCAAAGCCACCTAGTTTAACAGAGTATTTCTTTAAGAAAAACCATGTGAGTATTTCAGCAGTGAAAAAAAAAGTAACATTGCCTTTTACGTTTTTTTTATTTGTTCACACAGATCAAACATCGTGGGTCCTGTGTGAACAAGTTAAGAAACGAGAGGGAATCTATTAACAAGTTTCTTGAAAAACTGAGAATTGTATTCATTGGGAAAAACACAAATGTGGAGAAGACTCTTCTATAGAAGTAGATGTAATGAAGGAATATGAAAAAATGATTCGATATGTTTGAAGTGAACTGTGTAAGGATGTTGACCAATGGCTGGCTTACAAGATTAGAGGAAAGCAGAGGAACGGCAGTAGCTAATACAGAGGAGCAACGCTAAAGAAAGTACCTATAAAAAGGCATAATACAAAAACATTGAGATATATCTATAAGATACATATCTTGTTACAACTTCAGGATAGACCTATAGATCTTGATTTTCAACTTAATCTTACAAATAGCAAAGTGGAAGAAGGATGTAAGTGGTCGGTGAAAAACATATGGCGCAATCACAACAATTTTTGCCTTTTGTATTGCTTGTTTAGCGTAGCTACGAAGCAAAGTAGCAGCAACCTTTAGCTCTAGCTCCAGAGCTCTAGTAGCAAATTACTAGATAAATTACCCTATTCTCAACAAATAAAAAAGTTTAAGGTTGTTGTTATTTACTATTGTTTTTGCTTACATTTCATGTATGGAAGATCAAGAATGAAATTGTTCAAACATCAATAGAAAGATCTTCATGATGTACTCAAATAGTGCTCGCTTTCTTGTTTTATTACTTAAAGTGTAATTAACGACACTTGAAAGTCTTTCATTCACAGATGTCCTTTTTTTTTAATGCAAAACTCATCATTTTAATGCGCCAGAGCCTCCGTAGCTCAGTCGGTATCGATGATGCCCTTCGGTTTGAATGACTTGGGGTTAGATTCCGTTTAGGACGCGAAGAAAATCTTTATCTGGGCTTTGCAACCGAAGGTCAGTTAGTCGGTCTCATACGGTGATTGAAGGAATTTTTTCTTTTGGAAACTAGGGTTTCTCATCCGCAAAACAGACAAGCCCGCCAAAAGAACGCACACAGTTTACAGGCAGTACACAATGCAGATAGCAATAACCACTCTATCATAAGCATTATGTAGGTTTCAGGCCAGGTTACCTAGTCGTGACAGGCCATTGCACCTGACACGAAAGGGAAGATCAAGTGAAATTTTGGAAATGTAATTTTGGAAAAGCCAGCACAGACTCTGGCCTAAAATGTCTGATGAATGCTTAGTCTGTAAGATAATTCCCTCTTTTCATAATTTAATTAAGATGTGAAGCTACCCTTTCATTTTCAAATTAAAATAAAAAACCGAAGACCAATATCATTAAATAAGCTAATAACTTATTTTATTCGATGAGAAACGATTCATGCATTTCCAGATTCATTTGAGCTTACCTTTATGCAAATTACGCGTGAACAATGTATTTATTGCGCAGTATCCACACTCTAATTGAGAGACTTTTAAATAAAGTCAGTTTCTTTGGACCATCGTGTTAAAAACATAAAAATAATAATAAAGATGTAAACGTCATTTTAAGTTGATAATAACATAAGTCTCATAAAGTCATATGTATACACATACACAACATACAAAACAAACAAGCTTGTGGAATAAGAAGTTTCCGGCATGAAAAATATATTCCATTTAATACAGCAAAAGTTTCCAGAATAAAAAAAAATCTTTGTTTAGTGAACGGATCTGTGAAGTTTTTTTTATGTAGCAAAATCATTCTCGCATTCTCATTTTAAGAACAAGTTCATCCCATCCCATCTCTCTCTCTCTCTCTCTCTTCTTTTTCATTCAATATCCTTTTAAAATAATTACTGTAATAAGTATTTATTCTATTTATCTAGAATATATTGAAACTTTTAAGACTTAGGTTGAATCTATCACTTAGCAGATGTAGTTGGCCGATTGAAAAGTGTATCTGCTCTCTCCAATAAATGTGTTCGACTTCGCTGTGCGGGCATGGATGTTTGTAAATATCTTTATATATTAGTTAATTTTCATCGACTAGTGTGAGACCATCACCCAACCTGCTTATTGGAGTCCTGAAATTAGCTTGAAAAAATTCTATGCTAGAGTGGGATTTAGAGATTGTTTAAACCTTGACTATGGAGAATTATGAGCATTAATTCGCAGCATAGTATTGGGTGTTAGTTCGCACAACTACAATGGCAACCGTTAGTAATATTATGTTGAAAGTAGAAAACGTAGCATCTGTATTTTCTTAGTGTCTAAAATTTTAATTATTATACATGGTAGATGGCTAAATTTACATAAACAATAATCTGCACTTTAGAATAATTTGTAGAGGAAAACAAAAACTGCGTCCAAAGTAATATGTTACAATTTGCAACTGATCGTACTTGATTTATGCATTTATAGTTTAGGAATTGAGGCTTCGGATTCCTATTGTATATTTTCTGCAAAAAGGAAATTTCAAGTTAAATACTTGTTTATTTTAAATGACATTAATGACTAAATAAATGGCAGGGAGATCCTAGAAGTAATCAACATAGGACAGCACTGTAAAGCATGCGACTGAAGTTATTTGAACATTACTTTCCATCTCCTCATCCTCCACTTTGACATAGACTCGATCTCCACAATTGGAAAACTGGATTAGTTTAAAAAATCTACTTTCAAACCACTTCAGGCATCCAATAAGCGGGAACGTGCGCTCACAGTGGGGGAGGGGGATTTCACCCATTCACCCACCTAAACATAATGAAGAATGTCCATGCCCACGGTAGGATTCTAATCCGCAGCCTGCTGGTTGAGGGCGGATACGCTAACCACTCAGAAAACCAAGCCAGTAATGTTAGGACCATAATAGGACAAGGTGTCAAGAAACAGTCCAATATAAGATTTCGGAAGTTCTAAGAAGTTCATCTGAATAGTGGGAAAAAAAAGAAAGAAAAAAAAATGTATTAAAGCAAATGTTTTCAACAAAAAGACATTTCTGTTATTTATTTTTTATTGAAAGCATTTGCTTTAATACAAGTTTTCTTGGAAACATTCAAATCTATGAATAAATACCTGAAACTAACAGTGATGAAATGAGACTTCTTGAGAACTGCCATTTAAAAAAAAAAAATCTTGGGAAATTGGAAAGCTCTAAACTACAAACAATAAATAATATTATGGATGTCATTTGCCATTAAAATCATTTTATCTATTTTCAGTTATATTTCAGTTATTAAATATTTAAAAATGCTTCGTTAAAACAGCATATTCTTAATTTTGTTATCCTAATTTTACTTGATTATGCAGTTTTAAATGCTCTGCTCCAAAATGATCTTGTTCTTTCTTTTAGCTATCCACCCAATTATTCATTATGCAGAGCTTAGTTCTGGTAGTAGCAAACCTCCAATGTCTTTATTAGATCCAGGGTGCCTTGGTAATGACTTTGTCCTACAACAAGGTAACTTCATAATAAAATGTTATAAATTTATTGTTCTGTTGTTTAAATTCATCTATTTGAAACTGTGCATAATTTTTTGATTATCAGTAATCATAATGCAGATATGGTAAATAAATTTAGAAATATATTTAATAAATTCTCTTGGGTCCACATTTCTAAATTTATTTATAAAGAAATAAATTATATTGAAATAAAACCAAATACGGAATTAGTTTTTCTGTTTCCCACTCATAAAAGATTGTAAATCTATAGTACGAGTGGCGCTACGAAAGTAATGCCTCCTATTCCCCCCGCCCTCTCAGGAAATATAATTTAACAATTGCTTTCACATATCCTCTATCTTTCGCGAGCATCAATTTTTGAACAGTCTCCATCATTCTCTATACACTTTTGCTTGCTGACTCCGTAAAAGTCTACTCTGACGTCGGAGCTCTTCACGAACAGCTTGTTTCAATTCCTAGTGGTATACAAAATAGCATCCTCAGAGTGCATCCTTCAGAGGGACAAACAGGTGACAGTGAGAGGGTAGCAGATTTGGCCTATGGGCACGATGAAGAAAAGTTAGACCACTAAGGCGACGTAAAAAGACAACACAATTTGATTATGAACATGAAAATGAAAATATAGTAGATCCTGAAATTTCATTTAAAGTAATTTTTTTCTCTGCATAATAGATCAAACATTACAATCTTTGCAGGAAAGATTTACTTTATTAAAAGAACATATGAATTCATTTCAGTTTTTGTATTTGTTAAGTACTTCACAAAATAAAGAATATTTATTATCTTGTTGTAAAAAGTTACGACAAAAATAAACACATGAGAATCATTCAGATATTGACGCAGAATTTATGCGAAGAAATTTTACACTGTCAACCATTTATTTCTAATTTTAAAAATGATATATATATCAGATAATTCAGTATATTTATTCATACGACTTAATCACAGTTTATCCAAACTTTACAATTGCTCTTCGGATTCTTTTGTCATTAACAGTATCTGTAGCATCTGCGGAAAACGTTCCTTTTCTAAACTTAAAAATTATTAAAAACTACTTGCGCTCCACAATGGTACAAGACAGACTTTCAAATCTTGCCATTATATCAATAGAGTCAGATATTTTGGATCAACTTGATATACATATTATTCGAGAATTTTCATTAATGAAAACTAGAAAAGTTCAAATTCACTGAGTGAATTTTCTTTCTGTTTAAATATTTATTTAACTATTTCTTTACCCAATAATGTTTAATATGTTCCTATTTTATATACTTGTAAATTACTCTTATTTATTTATTTTATTATTTATTTTTTTCCAAATTATTTTTGTTGTTTTTGTACCCTTCTTGTATGTTTATTGTTTTTTATACAATTTTGTTTTTTGTAATTACTGCTTTTTTTTCACTAAACTTATAATTAATATATTTCTTATTTCATTTTTACTCACTGATACGTTTTTATAAAGTGATTTTTTATTGGAGGAGGGGGTATAGGGGCGTCAACTAAAGTTTTGCACACAGGCGCCGGACACTACTAGCGCGCCCCCCTGACTCAGTGACGTGCAAAGCTTTCTGCAGCATTCGAAACAAAAACAAAAATAAATAAGTAATAAGCATTACTTTTGTACCGCTTCTCGCATATTAGTATTTATTTTATCTTTTACATAATATTGAAATCTTTTACATAATACTGAAATGCCGTTCTAGAAAGACAAACATTAAACTTTTTTTCGAGGTCCAGTAAGCGGGAAGGTGATCTCATACTTAAAGACCTTCACAAGCATCCGTGCTTATGGTGTAATTCGAATCCCCAGTCTGTAGGCGGGAGGAGAATATGCTGTCCATTCGGCAAACCATGCTGTGAAAATATTTAATACATATCTATAGTTTTGGTTTTTTTTAAAAAAAAATAGCTTGTGACTGGGATCATTGCTATCTGTAAAATTTAAAATTTTTCTTTACAACTGATTTTCACTACTGATTTAGTGAAAATTATCATTATTAAATAAAACCACCAGTTATATATTATAAAAGATAATTACAAAAATTTTTATATTACAGTGACATAATAGGTAATTTGCCGTCCAGGAGAATGACTGTTATTACGTCATCTCCCTTACTCTCCTTCCCAGAAACTTATTACTTTTACCATGCGTAAGAACCTCTTTGAGTTCAGTTGTTAATGGCACTGTCCTTTGGCCTAGAAAAGACCTAGATTTGAATCGCATGTAGGAGGCGAAGAACCTTTATATATATTTTTTCTTTTTTTTCCATCTTTTTTTTATCCCGCGAAAAAACAGACAAATCAACCAGAAGAACACAAACGCAATTAACAGACAAATTACATTATAACTAACAATGATATATTGATTTGATAAGATGGTACCATACCGGCCCGTATAGTGTATGGATCTCACCGGGTGTTTCTCTCACTCACTCACTCACATATACAGTGCCGTAACTAGGCGGGTGTAGAGGCACAGGATCTAGAACGGAGGGAACCCTGAAATGGGGTATCAAAAATAATCAGTATTATATTCTCATTTTCAAATTTGAAATATTGCCGCCGTGGAGGCAGCTTCCGTTTCTGGTTCAAGTTAAAAATTAACCAACCAATAAGAAACAACTATTAAATAGGACTCGTAGGGTTTTTCTTATTGGTGCAGTAAAATTTTAACTGTAATCTAAAACGATACAGAATGTCTATTTCTATCGTATTTTTTTTAAATTTTTATTTTTGCAAAAAAGGGGAAGGGCAAAAATAAAATCTTGCACAGGGCCCATGAAAAGCTAGTTACGACACTGCACACACACACACACACACACACACGTCCTTTGTGGGGAGGGGGTAGCACACTTGGCTTCCTCTGATTACGCCAATGTACATTACAGGAACATTACGTTCAAAACTAAATTTCAAAAGGATTTTAGAAATACTTGAATAATAAACAAAAAAAAAGTTACGGCAAATAAATTAGCCCACAAAAAAAAAAATTAGTATTAATATAAATCATAAGCACTTTCTTTTCTAGAGTACTTCATTTTTTTATTTAGAGGATTAATCTGAAATTATACAAAATATCTTGCGAAATATGACATTTTAGTTTGTTTTGTTTTTTTTTAGTAGTTTTTTTGCTACTATGTTGCTGACACTACGCTAATTTGGTTCACTAGCCGGTATATAACATTTGTGTTGGCTGCAGAACTTAACATAAACGCAAGTGTCACCTTGGAGACAGAAATAAACTTCGTGAAATAAAGTACTTTCCATAACAAATCAATAGCTGTATCCTATCTTCTTTTTCTAAATGACCAAAGCACAGCTAAATAATGCAGTAGCACATATGTATTGTATTTATTCGTTAGGTGAAAAGGTTTTAAGAGAGTTGCCTTGTATAATAAATGCACGAAAAATATGCTACGTAAACTCTGTACACGAAGTTGGGATTTTCAATGTTTTCCTTTGAAATAGCGTAGTTTTCTACCGAAAGAAAGATTAAAACAATAAAAAATTACTGTGAATAAAATTATTTCATCAACAATAATTACTTTATTCATAACTATGAATCATTTTCTTATAATTTAGAAAAATTACAGTAAATTAAGTCCTTGTTATGATACAGAAATTACTGTGAATAAAACAATTCACAACAATCAAAGAATTCCTACATCATTAATTCCTTAATTATGAATTTGATTCCACAGTTTTATTATTATTATTTATTATTTTGCGATACCCCCCAAGCAGTCCAAAGATTCATCGATGGAGAGCACCTACTTTACAACTCTCCGTATCCACTACGTAATCCACCACATAACTACACCAAACCACCATCCACTGCCCATTAACCACTAGTATTTTTGTCTGTAAATTCCATGTGTTCTGAAGGCCGATTTGTCTATATGTGCAATAAAAAACCGTGCTACCTCCGTATGAGATCGGCTAACTAACCACAATTCAACACAGACGTTGTTGATTGTCAATAGTTTATTAAAAATGTATATATCTAGTTGAGAATTGTATTTAAAATTTAAATTTCACAATTCCTTAAAATAATAAAGAAAGCTTAACGGTAAAAACTAAAATAACTCAAAAACGTATTTTTCTTTTATATATATATATATATATATATATATATATATATATATATATATATATATATATATATATATATATATATAAAGAATAGACGCGAAATGTATTTTTTGTCACTTAAAATGTTCTTATAAGCTTCTTTTTATACCACAATTATACGAAACATATTCCACAATGTCATCGTATAATTATGGAAGAATAAATATGGAAAATTACGAAAATTCTGAAATTATATTTAACTGAATTATGGGATATCTATATCTGTCTATCCATAAAAATATTTGTATAATTATGAAATATCTATCTATCTATCTAGTCTAGTGAATAGATAAGTAGATTGATATTCCATAATTATAGAAAACGTTTTCTGGATAAACAGATATAGATATCCCATAATTCAGCTAAATATCATTTCAGAATTTTCGGAAATATGTCAGCACTTGAATTAACTCTAGAGCAGAGTTTCCGGATTAAGTAAAAATAAATAAAACGGTTACAAAAATATAAAATTGATAAAAGTGGCAAAAAAATCCTTATTCCAACTACAGTACAAAATGTACTATAGGTCTATAATAACATTTCATGCTGGGAACCATACATTAAAAAAAAAAACTGAACGTATCACAAAGTGTCTTTTATTACTTTATTAAAATGGATTCAAATTCGTAATCAGAATCTGAACGATCACATAATCTACATAATGATAAATTGGTTTATTAATGTATTCAACTGTGCTTTAAGCGAGGCTGAACTGAACTATTTTATAGATGTCACGGATTTGTTGCGAAACTTGAAACATTTTCTGTACCTTACTCGTACAGTAAATACACAAGTAATACTAGTAACCGTTCTAGTAATAAAGCTAACAAGTTGCCAAATCCATTGATCACTCCAATATACCAAGGACAATCATTCCAGTTTCTTTTCATACTCAGAAGTTTTCCATACAGTTGTGACTGCTGCTTATAAATTTCTGATATCATCCTTATGCACACAGTATTCCTTCCACATCAACTATTTTTTCTTCAAATTGCATAATTTAAGTATTTTAAACAGTTCTTATGCATTGTCGTTATCCTTCCAATCCATCAACTCACACCATGGCGCAGAACCCAACATACTCCACAATCATGTGGCCATAATTTCCTGATTTTAGTTAAGCATGTAACCTTTTCTCAATGGAACATTCATAAATTTAGTCACTTCCCAAGTGAATACTATTGATCACTTTCACCAACCGGAGGCAGAATAGGTACATCTTTAACTAAAATCCCCTGACACTATAATCAGATCTAACACTCTTTGATCTCAAGTTCCTTCTGTCACATGCTACTTGAGGAATTTGTCTCGCAACAGCTCAATAAATTCAGTTTCATTCTTCTTGTGCGATTTCATAGCTACCCAATCAATGTTCAGATAATTCAAGTCCCCATTATGATCACTCTTTTCGCACCCGTCGTAATTTTTGATGATGCATTTCTTCGTCACTAGCAACCGATTCACCAGGTCTGTAACAACATCCTACAATGTATTTGATCTTATTAGACTCTCACACCAGATGTGAGAGTCGATTACTTCCAGCTCATTGCCACATGAAAAACTGTTACTAGTACAGTAATCCCTCGATTAATGCGCCCCCGATTGGTGCATTTTCGATTAGTGCGCCTATATACATCTTAAAAATAAACGTTACAGGTTTTAAAGGTTTTCTATCTATGCATTTTTTATGGCTAACTATTTTAAAAAATCACTCACCAGAATGAAATAATTTAGTTACTGATTTAAAACATTTTACAAAGTTATTTTTAATGGCATACTTTCCATGTACGATATGTATACTATGTTCCCAATTTTTACCGCCAAAATTTATGTCGTCTGCTAATTACATAGCATTTTCCTTATCATATCTCATACCTCCTTTGCAATTCTTTTCCTTACATTTTTTATTTTATTTTAAAGTATTTTCCCAACCTTTCATCATGAGTAAAATAATTAGTGAGCAAAAAAGTGAAAGTGTGAAAATGATTCGAAAAGTAATCTCATTGGAAGAAAAACTTGAAATAATAAAGAGCAAAGATAAGACAAGAACACAAAAAAAGGGTGAATCAACTATAAGAGCAGTTTTAAGCAAAGCTGCTGAATACAAAGTATTATAATGATTGAATTAGAACGATTTCTTTGTACACGAATCGAATTGTAACCAAAAACGGATCCTGCTAAGAACTGACCTTATTAAATCAAAAGCATTAAGTCTCTTTGCAACCTTGAAAGCAAGGGTTATCAATGATGGAAAAGAAGAATTCCACGTTAGTGCTGGGTGGTTTGAGAAATAGCCAACATAATGTTCTGATCACAGGCGAAGCTGCAAGTGCCGATAAGGAGGTGGCCGCAAATTATCCAGAGATTTGAAGAAAATTGTACAAGAATGGGGCTATTGTGACCAACAAATATTTAATGTCTATGAAACTGGCCTTTTTTTTTTGGAAGCCAATGCCTTCCAAGACTTTTCTGGCTAAATCAGATAAATTTCAGCCTGGTTATAAAGTCGCAAAGTCGAATGAACTTACTGCTAGCAATATGCGATCCATTTGGAAGCACATTCTTCCACATTGTGCAAATGATTTTAGAGGCTTTTCAAATGAATCTAAGTTAATTATATCTCATTCTGAGAAACTGAGTGATTCCGACCTGCTGAATTTAGATGCACAGCGGGAAGATCCTGAAGAATATGAAGAAAATTTAATCACTGACAAGCCCAAAGAGATTTCACAGAAACAAATTTAAAATATTTTTCGCGCAACCGAAACTTTTAAGTAGCAATGTTTAGAGACTGGCCCTTGTGAAGAGAGAAGCAGGAAAATTTGCAGAAGAGGCAGTTGTATGAAAAAAAGAAACATAATGTCCGCCAGAATAATAGATTTATATTTTGAATATGTTTTATTGTCTTTCAGCTTCATAGTTTTCCTTTAACTAGGCCCTGAGACATACCCTAATTCTTTTATTAAAAAAAATCAAGGGTAAAAAAAAGAAATTTGAGGAACGAATTATACTTTTTATCCATAAGTTATTATACTCGATTAGTGCGCCTGTTTTAAAGAACGCACTAGGCGCACTAATCGAGGGATTGCTGTATTGCAGTCATAGGTCTCAACTCTAACTGAATTCAAGTCATCTAATAACATTAGCAACACTCCCCCCCCCCTCCTATCTTGTCTATCCTTCCTATGTCTGCTTCTGATAGCCAGGTCTCACAAATGCTTACAAATATGAGGTTCCAACGTATTGAAGGCAAAAAAAAATAAATCTACCCCTTTGTTTCTGATCCTCCTAGCGTTTGTGCACAGACACAATAAGTTATCTGCATTCTTTTTTGTATACTCTTGTCTGTAGTTAGTTGGACAACTTATAGATGATAAGAACAGAAATCTGTTCTTATCTGGTGCCTTACTTATGCAGACAATTACAAAAGTTTGGTAGGTCTGAACCGGACGAACACAAAATCATTCTTTCCTCAATGATTTCCATAATATTCATTCTCGTCATTAACAGTTACATAACATTGTCGCTCTTACAAGCAGATTCTCGCCATTCCTTCCATCATAATTTATTTTCTCTGACTCTCTGTGTTGTCTCATACAGTTTAATTTTTCGAAACTCCAGATACCAAACGCATTCTAGTGTAGCCCGTCCCTCTTATACAAATCCATTCTTTTCTCAAACTAGTTCCACCCATCCGAAAATTCGTATCCATTCCATCTACACAGCCTACAAATGAATCGTTTGCTATCATTTCCCTTCTTCTTAATTCACTTCTATCATACCTAAGTAATATACTTACGATTTGCATTTTATCACTCTTCACTCTCGCTTCTTCCAACAATCTTTTCATATCCTCTCTCATATTGAATTTATCGCTAGTTAAGTCGTTTGTACATACTTGAATTGCGATCTATTTTGCTTTATTTTCTGTCTTTCAACTGCATATACTATATTTTTAATTTTTCTCCAGGAAAACTTGAAGTTATAATCCACTAATCAATGGCATGTTTTATGATAAGAGTTGCCATACCAAATAACATACTTCTTTTTATAATCAATCTTACTTACCTGATTTTCGTTACGCATTAAATTACCTGATTCTGTGCTTTGTTGTTTTCCATTTTACTGCTTAACTTTCTTATTTCTCCCTATGTTCCTCCGAATTCCGCTAACTTTCTGTAAGTCCCGCATCGTCCATCTAATAATCTACTTTAACCTTGCGATTTCGGAGTTATGTTCAGTATCCTGTTAAATAGCGTCCTTAGCGGGAAAAGCTTTCGAGTTCCAAAATAATTTTGTAAACACGAAAATTATACTATAAAACACTAATTTTCTAAAGAAAAAAACACCACACAGCAGATAAAAATCACCAATTTTAAATACACTGAGCAATGCAGCTCATCATCAAATTCCTGATATGTACAGGATATTATGGTCGTACAACATGAAAAACTTGCATGATTACTAACTTCCTATCAACAATTTTCCTCCAAATCAAACTGTTATCTGTCAGGACTTCAACATTATTAGATATCATATTTCTGTCTTCTAAGGGACTTTTTATTGTATCCATCCACCTATATCTTGGTCTTCATCTGGGTCTTTTTCCTGTCAACCTGGCGGAGAAAACTTGGTTTGCTAATCTTTCCTCTCTTTGCTAATTAATAAAAGAAAAGCCATGCAGCTCATCTTTTATTAATTAGCAAGCAGTATGGGTCACACACATTGTACAGGTCCTTCTAGTCTATTTTCCATTTTATGTTCTTTATTCCTAAGTAGTTTTTTAACTTAATCTCTGTATTACCACTTGAACCATAATTGCGGGATATTTTTATAACATATGCGCACTTGTATTGTTCTAAATACTTGTTGCATCATCATTGTATTGTATTTTCATTTGTATTATTCCTCAAGGTTAATAAATTTTCAATTTTAATTTTTGATTGCGTGTGTTCTCTTGGTCTATTTGTCTATATAGTAAATCATTTTGCTTTCCCTGTCCTTTGAATCTTTAGCCAGCCGGAAAAAACCAACTGTTAAGCAATTTGATATGGCTTTCATACTTACGTTGAATCATGTATTTAATAACTCATTCTTACATTTATTTTACAGTAATACCTCAATTTCTTTTTACGAGATGCATTCCCGTTTTAAAATAACACGTTGCCGTCCACTGATTCGAAAAGAAAGAAAGAAAGTTTAAATACCATCAAGAGCGCTAAAAAACATTTCCTAGAGCTTTTAAATGGAAGCTGAGTTAGTGGGTCACAGATGGCAGTAAAGGCTTTTATTATTATCTTGAAGACTCGTTTTTTTCCCCAACTAAACAAACAAACCGTCCAGAGAATACGTATGACTTTTTAAATTACGTTAAAACCATTTAAGTGACGTAAATGTCAACGAGTCAAGTGCGCTGTTGGTAAATTGCTTCTTTTTTTTTTTTGCCGGTGGGTTTATCAGGATGGGCAAATAGAACATTTCTATCTCCGAATGAGACCGGCTAATATGCCTTGAAGAAAAAAGCTTTTATATTTCTCGTATCCTAAGGGAGATTCGAGTCCAGATGTCAAACAGTCGCAGTTTCCAACTGCGCTGAGTCTATTTCTGAACAAGAAATAGATTATAGGTTCCCATAATACAAAAGTATTGTCACCCATTTTGCCTAATTGGATAATTGTTCTACCAAAAAATAGGGTCGAAAATAATTTTGACTGAAGCAAATTATCCCTGGCCATGAATTGCAATGCTTAAAAAATAATAAAATAATAAAAAGAAATGACTAAGTAGCAAGACACGGAAATAGTGGCAGATCCAGAAGTGGAGGTAAAGATGACAGGGAAGATCGTTCCTCTCCTCGAAAAACCAGAGTAAAATAATAGAATTTTCAGTTAAATAATAACAAAAATTAAAATTGCCGTATATAGGGTGAAGTAATATGCACATATTTTTAAAACTTCATATGAGTATGGAAAGAATACGAATGATTAGGTAATTATGGCTATTTGAATTTTTTTTAATATCTATGGAACTTTAATGGTAAAAAATTAGAATAGCAAGCATAACATGAGCAGATCCCCCGAGCTCAGTGTATCGCGCGTGTAGTTTGAAACCTGGGAACGAACTAAAAGTTGCTTCTTAAATGTAACGAGTCTGTAGGTTACTGCACGTGTCCCACAACATACAGGTAACGTTTTATATGCCTTATACATTTTTGTAATATCGAATATATCAATATGGTGTATGTTTATGGATTTTAATATGAAAACAAAAGTTCTCACTGTCGCTGAATACCATTAACACCTTTTCTAAATAGAATTTAGAAAATTCTTTAAATAAAATTTAGAAAGCCCTTTAAAACACACGCAATTTATAGACAAAAAATATTAGTTGTGGTAGTGGTGGAGGTAGGCGGTAGATGGCGTTGATGGAGATGATTGTAGTATAGATTTGGTGTAGTGGTTGAGACAGTTGTAGGTGTCCTCCCGCGATGAGTCTTCGGACTCCTTGGAGGTGTCACGAATAATAATAATAATCTATAGCAGTGCTAAATAATAATAATAATAATAATAATAATTCTTTAGAAGAGCTGTCCAGAAATTACAAGAAAGCTAAACATTCCGTAGCGATTTTATTTCATCCGAGGTTGCAGTCGAACAAGAAGTATCTTATCTAAGCATATAGAAACGTTAAAATGATGCTTCTATCCATACTCGTTACAACATATCCAAAGGTTGAAGTTTTGTAGTTAGCAACTCATTGCTTCAATATTTTATTGGTGTTTGTTTTAGCTATTTTGTTTCGGTTTGTTTCCTTAGTAGGGAAAGACTTTAAAATTCAAATGTAAACTGCAATGTAGTAAGCTTAATCTCAAATACTCTGTGACTAAGTTACCCAACTGAATACTTGAAACATTGGGAGTTTCACATAATGATGTAGTAGCAAGAAGAACGCTTTAAATGTCCTAACAGTTCGGTTGTTTTTCTGTAAAACTTAGCGGCTATTTATTCGCTTGTTTTCTGGTGCAATCAGAATTCTGAGTTTTTCCCCCCTTTCAATTATATTACTATGATGCATGAAGAAGCAACCACAGATAATGAAACGCATGTAGGGCCTCTGTGTTCAGCACATGTATATTTACATATTTCGGAAATCCTATGTCCTGAATTTGCGACAGAAAACACGAAGAAACAAACACACATCAGATAACACTAAATTCAAAAGGAAAATTAATTTAGAATTCTTTATGCAGCCATTTTGCATTTCAATTACCTCCATTAAACGCTTAAACTGTTTGCGAGAATGGAAAAGTTTAGAAGTTATGGATATACAACGCATTTATTCTGAGAACTTTGATGGACTTCTATTGTTGCACTCTTGTTCCGTGACTAGTATAACGTTATTTTATTTTATTTTTGTTGTTTTTGGTTCTGACTGCTATAGTAATTTACATGAGAATATATGCAAACGGCATCAAGAGCATTAAGCTAGTCGTTTGGAACGCAACATGAAATAACAATGATGTAGAATAGTAAATATTTCTTTTGCTTCTCACGATATATCCCTATTAGGCTATGCATTCAAGTTTATTTTATGCTTCATGGAAACTTATTCTTCTTCAAGGATTTAATAATTTGTTATATGATTCTACATTAACATGAACTGGAGTTTGCTTCTGTATTTGTTAATCTAATTGTTTAACGGTGAGACGGAAAAGAGGAGGACAATAGATAAGACATTTATTTTGTGTTCTATCTTTATGTATAGACAGTGTCACAGAGAGAACTTAAAGAGTAGGATAAGGCTTGCAATATTCTCCCGTTATCAAAGAAATAGAATATCTATCTCCAAAGAAATTATACTTATGTACTATTTTTCCGAAACACAAATATATCTCGCGCTTACAAACATAATTACGTCCATAAATTAAAGATACCAAGAAATTATATACTTGGTTTAATCCTTTATCCAAATGTAAGCAAAAAAAGTTTGCGCCTGAACTATTTTCAGGACTGAGGCAACTCGTAATATCCTATAATGCAAAGCATCTCCTTGCGGACATGTATAATGCTATGCATTATGGGAAGGGCGACTACCCAGACCGGTTTCGATCTTTATTGAGGTCTCATCAGTGGATATTTCATCCAGCCACTGCGATTTAGCGTAATCATATTTCTCCAGTCATAGCCTTCCGTTTATAAGAAACAATGCCAAATATTCTTCTTTTAATTCCTTAATTGAGAAAGATAAAATGACTTGAACCCAAAGTCCTTGGCCAACTTAACCTTTAAATTTTGTCAAGTTTGTCTAGTCTTTTAAGTTAAGAATTCTCGAACTCTGGGTGGTGATCGTAACTTTATTGCTTCAACAATGAAATTTATTCAGAAAAAAAAAAAAAAAACGAAAGAAACTGAGTAATTATTTCCCCCCCCCCACACACGTCCAAATGTTTTCTGTAATAAACCTGCATCGCTTCCCTGACGTGTTGAGCGGGTATTGTTGAGTCGCAAAGCTAGCGCGATTTCAAATTTTGAGTCATATTCAGAAAACTTTGAAAACTAACACTTATAACTCAACGGTTTTGAAGGACTGTTTGTTAGCGTGGAAAGCAGATTCTAAACATCTCAAGAAATGATTACTGGCGTTATTGGCGAGAAACAATCAGTTTCCCACCAGTAAGAAACAATACTGTCTTTGTAAAATAGCCAATATTCTTTCTTACTGGAAACTATTGCGTGCACGGACTAACACACTAAAGCTGAATAAACTACCTGATAACTGCGAAATGTAGTGATCCACTATATAACATTTAACTGTGACATATCGCTTCTGAGCTGACGTGAATCAATTTGCTCCCTTAACTGTAGGTCCTTCATTCCAGCAGAATAGACTCAAGTTTTATTGCAAACGAAAGTACGTATCTAAGTATGCGTTGAAGAATTTATTCAATAAACAGATATGTAAATACTGTGATATAAAAGCACTTTTTTTTGAAGGTTATACAGTTACCGTACCGTACTGTATCTCTTTTATTTAAATTAAATACTAAAGGATAAAAGAGACAAAATCATGGAGAAAGGGGACTGGATGGGTTGACTTGGAGAAAAACTGATATAGACAGGCAGTGTATAGAAATTTTTTCATTTAATAGAAGGAAACAAGCATGTCATTTTGCTATAAACTGGAAACACAAGTCTAGAGAATATAGAGCAAAGCTGATAGGTTTCACATAATAAAATGAGAAACTAAACAAAGAATATGAAAATATAAAAAAATGAAGAACAAATATAACAATAAAATGAAAATAAAGTCAGCCTTCAGTTCTAATTCACTTTTTAGCTGAAAATTCCTTATGAAAGATTCCAATTATTTAGACAGGAGTCGAATTTGGATCTTTTCAAACCAAGAGCGCCGTTGCTACAAACTGAGGTAGTAAGCAGGTGCTTTTCATTGTTATAATTTATTAAAATAATTACATAGAAAGTCAATTATTATAATTTCCAAGTAAAATGAGTCTGGAAAGTCGAAGTTAATGTTGCTTATGTTTGAGAAAAAGAAAATATAGTAGAATTATGGCAAACCTATTACTACTCAACCTTTTCTCAGTTATATTTTATTATTTTTTCCATAAGCGGTGAGGAAATGATTATTGCGATAGTTTATCAATAATAAATAATATGAAACTTGCTAGCAATCTACATACCAATCAGGCTTGATTGACGGAGGGGATAGAGTATCCATTCTCCAACCAACAAGCTGGGTTTAAACTCGATTGTAAACATGGATATTTGTGAATGTCTTTAGTTAGTAGATGAGTATAACCGTCCTGCGTGAGACCATCAACTTTCAAGCCTGAAATAGTTTGAAAAATTGCATACTGAACCGACACTCCTACTTATAGCACGCTTCTCGGATTATCTTACCCTGAGCTAAAGATTTACAATCTTTCTTGGTAAGATTGTCAAAAAATAAAAATAAAAATACTTATTGATTATATTTACTTGTATATATTTCTAAGTCCGCAGATCCTGCCTATTTCTACATTTTTTTTTTAAATGATACCTTTAATTTCCATGCTGGCTATTGACATTCGTTTATATTTTTAATATTACCACACACTAATTTTATTTATTTCAATATCAATATCTTTAGAATGAATAATATTAATAAATATATAAACACATAAATAATATGTTGGTATTGATATTTTCAGGTGTGTATACCGAGCTGAAGTGTTTTAATCCGGGCAATTCTCCATCGTATGTCAACGACAGTACCACTCAAAAAGCATTCATTTTCATGGGTTTCAAGAAGTTGGATTCAACATTTAGCGAAACATTGGAAGATACTTGGAAAGACTGGACTGGAGCTCGTTTAATCTATGTTCATCTTTCTGGTGAATTTGGACTCTCTCGCCTATCCTTTTTCCGCCGTCTGGCACCGAAAGATCCAAATTTGTTCATGTACATAGTATTTATTGAATGCCACGTTAATTATAGGAACCGAGTTTTTCTTTTAGATTTTGTACAAAGGTTACGAGTAGACAGGATGATGGGCTATCTGTCAGTTTATCGCAATGAAATTTCCTACCTGAGTACGTCTGCTGTTATTAATGGACTACTGACAGAACATCCAGAAACTGAAAAAGCGGATATTTGACAATTAGAGAAACTTTTATCTCTCATTACCGTCATGACGGATTCAAAATAGGCATACAAATAACTTTACCAACGCTTCAAAGACTACAAGAAACTTTACAAAAAATAAAAATAAATAATAAAAAGAAGAACCTGGCAAAAATATCACATTGATATATTTTGTAAATCCTTAATTAGCCTGAAGACACTCGTATGCTTCAGGATAATTTAACCTTCAGATAATTTTGTACCTTGACCATATGACGCAAAATATAATAAGTATATAGCATGAAGGTAGTGTTGGAGCGCAGGATAAAATAGGCCATTTTTTTTTTTTTACTGTGAATTCTATCCATCCCTCTAGAATGTTATAAAACTATTGTATTTCAGTTTCATAGAGGATTATAGATTAAATAGCCCGGAATTTTTTTCAAACCCATTCAAGACTGCAGTAAGTAGGGCTGATGATATCACACTAGATGATGAAAATCATATATTACCTACAAATCTTCAGAAACATCAATGCCACAGTGAAATTCGAATACATGGCCTGAAGAGCGGAAATCATATCGATAGCACTAGGCCAAAATTCTTCTCACTGTAATGACCGACCAGTTAATGTAAATTCGATAAAAATAGAATATTAATTTACCAATAATTGCTCTCTCTATATATATAATAAACTACTTTTGTTTGACGTATAAGACAAGATATGACAATGAGTGACAGAGGCTCCTCTTGCGTAGTAAAATAGCGTATGTTAAATCGTCAACAAGAGAGTTGTACGACTACGGTGCAATGGTGATATTTTAGCGCGGGCGCGAAAAGCTGGTCTTTTAAATAATTTTAATCAAGATTTTAAATGCATATTGATCAGGCGTTTTTGTATGTTGAAATGAAAGCTGTGTAGCCAAGGGGAAAAATCACTCAGCAATATGGAAAAACAGGCTAACGTCACCAGCTTTACGATCGTCTAAAAACCAATGCAAAGGATTCTGGACAATCATAAGAAAGTATGCTTCGCAATAGCTTCCTTGTATACAGGGACATCATTCATTATCAGAGCAGCTGTAACTAGAGACATTTCTGGCTTACATATTATTAATAGGTTATTTTTTCTTGTTGTAGCATATACTGTACATCTGTATCGTTTCTAATATGCCTATTTTTGTTGCATTGTTAGTTTCGGCACACTGTCCAACTAAAATACTGAAATAATTAAATAAATAAATAAAATAGCTCGACACATTTTTGAAAATATTCCATATACCAAAGTACATTAAAATGCGTCCAGCAGAACAGAATTTTAATATACGTAGAGATGGATGGCCGTGAAAAAATAATCTAATAAGTGTTTCCATATATCATAGAGAAGAATAGAAGCACTAATCAGATTTTGTGAAACGCATCTAAGAACGCTTAAGTTTATTTAAGATCTAAAAATGATAACATCGTATGCAATTATAAGCAATCCCATGATATTTAAATATTTTAAATTGCAAATGCTGTATGTATAATCATGATATGTTTAGAATTAGCGCTTTAAAAAAATAATAAATTTAAAAAAAAAACATTTTTTCTACTTTTTTCTTTTAGAAAATTAAGTATTGGCAGTCTTTATATGGCAGATGATACAGTACTAAATTGCTCGCTATATCGTACAGTGCGGTAGAATACAACAGAACAGTACTATATAAAAATACAAAAGTGTGTTTTAGAGGACGAATTTGTAGATTTTACTGTAGAAAAAAAGAAAACAGCTTCGAAGCAAGTGAACTCTCAGGACAGGTTTCTTCCTTTCTATTTTTATTTACTCACTGCTGTCACTTCTTAAAATATACAGCAACCAATGAAATATTCAATGACAACGAAATCGGAAATTTTGATTTCGAGTTCTCGATGACAACGCCCTCAAACGAACAAAGCCTATAGCAAGAAATGAAAAAGAATAACATAAGAATATCACTCGTCAAGTTTCTCCCAAAAGCCATATCGAATTTTTACATGCATGAAGCAGTGCTGAAGCAAAAGTGTGTTCTAGGTTTTTTTTAAGTGCGCCTCTGGGAGAGGGAAGGTGATAGATTATTATTATTATTGTTATTATTATTATTATTATTCTGCACTACTAATATTTTATTGTTTGCATTTCCAACTATGTCAAACTAATACTATGATTTTGTGACCTTTTAAGAACTATGCAAACTCAAACTTAAAAATATATATATATATGTAGATTGAATATAATATTTAAATAAATATATTGATTTTTTTCCCACGAAGTGCTTTTTTTTTAATGAAGACAGCATTGTAATGGTGCATGTAAAAAGATGAAGATTCCTTTTATAATTGAATCTCCTAAACATGCTTTAATATTTAGTTAAAAATGCTGTTATATATATGTTAAGCGTAAATTGTGAAATCGCACAATTCACGGAATGCGCAACACATTTGCTCATTCCGTGAATTGTGTAGAATTTTGCAATTTTGCAAAATTCATGAAATTATCAGTAAACGTAATGCTCAATTCATGAATTGGGTGCATCTTGTGATAAACTGGTGTAGAACATTTCTTATAGGTTGTTGCTGAAAGTTGACTCGCGGCTTATATAATATGTGACGATTAGGTTTAAAAGAGCATTTCTTATTTGTTGTTGCTGCAAGTTGCTGGGTTTTTAGAAGATTTTTTGTAATAATATTAATCAAGTGTTACAGTAAATTTGTACCTAACATCAGAATTCCTTTCGTCGTATATAGTAAAGTTAGTTTCTCATTGGCGTGAGTTGCACGACCCGCGGCTTATATAATATGTGACGATTAGGTTTAAAACATCCATATTTGTTAAATTTTAGATCCCTACATTCAAAATGGAACCTAACTCGACCAAACCTAACCAGTTAGTCAAGTGTTACAGTAAATTTGCACCTAACATTAGAATTCCTTTCGCCGTATTTAGTAAGGTTAGTAATATGTGACGATTAGGTTTAAAAACATCCATATTTGTTAAATTTTAGATCCCTACATCCAAAATGGAACCTAACCTAACCTTAGGTTAAGTTAGGTTAGAGCTCAATTCATGAAATAAGCAGAAAACATAATGCTCATTTCTCGAATTGTGCAAAATTCTACACATTCCACGAACTGTACAAGTGCGTTATACAGTTCAGGGAATGTGCAAAAGTGTTGCGCATTCCGTGAATTGTTCGATTTCACAATTTGCGCGTAACATATATACAGGGTGTTCGGGATAAATTTGACATATTTATAATTAATTATATTTTTCCGTAAGTTACATGTATTAACACACACTTCTCTTCATTTAAAAGTTTGGACCCTTCTTCATTCATATACAAGATGTCAGAAAGGATGGATAGCTGGAACCCACCTGAATCATGGAAGAGAATAACTTGTATCATGATGATTCGTGCCCGCCATCAAAATAAGGATATTACGACTGCTGCCCAATGCTCCCTGAATACAGTAAAAACAATCAGGCATGAACTAGAGACTTGCAATGGTGACTACGAGGATGTAGCAAGATCCCTAGCAGACGATCTGATTGCGTTCGTACAGCAGAATTCCTCGCAAATCTGCAGGAACAGGTGTTGAAGAACCCTGGCATTGGAATTCGGGCTTTGTTCGTGGAGTTGCTAACTGTAGTCAAGCCCTGGATAACAAGGGTAGCCAATGGTAGGCCGTATGTATGGCAGCAGGATTCGGCCCCTTGCCACACCTCTGGGAAAAGTCAAAAATGGTTGTCTGAAAATTTCTACGACTTCACCAGTCCAAATGTTTGGCCTCCAAACTCCCCAGACCTTAACCCCATGGATTATTTTGTATGGGGCGCAGTTGAAAAAGACACCAATCGCACTTCCAGTAATACAAAAGCCCAGTTAATGGATAAAATTAAAACAGTTTTTGCGGCCCTTCCCAGGGAGACTATAGCATCAGCTTGTTCGAGGTTCCGAAGCAGAATTGAAGCTGTGATCGATGCTAATGGTGGTTATTTTGAGTAAATCTTGTTGATAGTATTGTAATTAACTCTGCCTGTAATGTTTTTTGTCAATTCATTAAATTTAATAGATACAAAGAAGATTTTCTTTTTCCTTACGAAACTGTCAAATTTATCCCGAACACCCTGTATATATAATTTCATCTCTCTCTCTTGTGATTATCCCGAATATGGGGTGTTATTTAGACTCTCCTCCTATGCAGTAACGTGCGCTGTGGTAATTCACACAATTATTTTTTGCGAAAGGGATATATGATAATAGTAATAATGTATATAAACGTGTTTGCTCTGTATGTCATTTGAACTACGCAGAGAATAAATTTGTTTACTGAACTGTAAGTAACAATTTCTTTTCTGAACTGTAAGTAACAATTTCTTTTTTCTCTCTCTCTCTCTCTCTCTCTCACACACACACACACACACACACACACACACACACACACACACACACACACACACACACACACACACACACACACACACACAGAAAGAAGCCAAGGGACACCGCCATTGTAAGGTGTATCCTGACATGTAACGAGTCACGTTTGTGTCCGGGTGAAATGGCTGTGAGAAGGGAGCTGACGTAGCTTGAAAGAGGAGTTGTGATAGTATAACATATTGTACGCTTATCTGTCGGGCAAACCGTTGAAAAATTGGGCCATCCCAGGTCAACAATCAGTGATACCATACTATGGAAGCGAAGGGAATCAACTCCAGTACTTCCCGCAGTGGACGATCCACTACACGTACTGAAAGCGACCGAGGGTGCTATACAAGAATAATATGTAAAAACCGCCATTCGTCCACCGACACGTTAAATACGGAGTTCCGGACATCTAGTGGATCAAGAATATGCACATTTAGAACATTTAGAACAGACTGCAATACGCAATCCCGCAGCATCGTCTTCAGTGGTGTACAGCCAGACGTGAACGCTTACAAATTTGTTATGAAGTGAGGAATCATCCTCTACTGGGCAGATGAATGTGTGTAGATGTGGCGTATGCACGGTGATTCTCTTACCAGAGTGCATAACCCAAATTATGAAATTCTGAGATGGCGGTGTGATAGTATAGTCCTGTTTTTCTTTTCTTGGCCTCGGACCGCTGTTTGTGGTGCCATGAACACTAAACTCTGAGAGATATCTAAACATTCTGGACAATGCAATGCTTCTGCCTTTGTGGCATTTCTACGAAACTGACCATTGTCACTTTCAACCTAATGACAATGCACATTGTCATGAGGTTCGTGTTGTACCTGCGTGGATTGTGGACATGAACATCTCCACACTTACTGGCCTTCATAGAGCACTGATTGAGCATCTGGGATGAACTGGAGCATCGTGTGAGATCAAGGGATATCTGCCCCACAACAGTCCAGTACCTTATTACATGCCTACAGGAAGAATGGTCCAAAATTCCCACTGATCGCTATAGCACGCTTGTGAGGCCTTATATCTTATTAAGGTGGCACGGCTGTTTGTTCCTCATCCTATAGTGTCTGTTGACTTCTTTTCAAGCAGTGTATTTAATTTAGTTAGTAAAATATCTATTTTATTCCTGTTTCTACGTTGTTGTTTTTTCATCAGAAATTTTAAAATGAATGGTAGATAGGAACTGAAGTTCGAGGGTCGCATACCAAAAATTGCAAGTACAACTTCGAGAATAATTGTGATGTTGATTTATGGATAAGGTGGTCATTTTGCGTTGTAACGGTTAACGATTAATTGCTATTTATAAGCCTAACGGTGACTATTATTAACTGCTATTTATATATTCCTTTCTTATTATTCCATCTTACTATAGCGTACTTAGTTTGTCTACCTTTCGCACTACAAGTCCTATGCTTATGAATACTAGAAATTTATTTGTTAAGACTGTGCCACAAGTATCTTTTAATTGGCGTAAAACTCAGTATTACGGCAGGTTGATTTCTCTCTCTCTCCCTCTCTTTCTAACACAAATTCCTTTAGCAAAATCTTACACAAACAGTCGTGGTCTATTTTGCACTTAACTATACGCTTCGACTATCTTACATGGTTTCCCGCTCTTAGGTTCGCTTTTATTTAGGAACAGTGCATTGTAATTAGAAAGATCAGGTGGCACTCTATTGACATATAAACAAAACACATTTTATTTAAATTAGTATGAAAAGTACATGAATAAAAAAGATAGGGAGGTTTCCTTCTCTATCAATCTATTAAATCTTTAGCATAAAAAATAGAACTTTTTCACTTTAACACTAAATAATTCTTTAGAACAAATACTTACTCTCTGCTTACAAATTCAACTTATTAAAACTCCAGTTTACTCGCAAAGAGGTCAGCTGACTATATTGAGTTATTTCACAAATTTCATACAAATTTCTAGCATGCCAATTGACTGTCTTATAGACACATGTTATTACTCAGAGCCGGCACTAGGGTTTTTGCTGTCCGCATGCAATGTCTATCTAAGCGCCCCTGTAACGATCCAGACGTGTGTGGTTCTTTTACGATAATAAAAATTTTAATTATTTGAAATTTCTTAAATAAATTTTGACAGAACAGCCACACGTTGGCTCGCTAAATGTAACGAACCGGGGGTGTTGACTAGGCAGGATAATCATTAAAAACCAGAATATTCAAAAAATTCTCAAAAGTTATTCTCAAAAGTTAAAGCAAATTTTGATAAAGCCACTTCACTTTAATCGTTGAATATAATGATACAGGGGTTATAGCCTTCTCACCGACCCGAATCGCTAACAAAATTAAAATGAATTTTAATTAAAGTTAAAATTTATTTGAACTAAAGTTTAAAAAATTCTTGCATTTTACTAAATTCTTAGTAAGTTATAAAATTTTTTTAATAATTTTTATAAGTGGAACTGTCTTTTAGGAAAATATAAGGAACTCAAGATAGATGAGAAAATACGAAAAGAATTCAGAAATAATAATTAGAACATTTTATTAATATTATAAGTATTCAAAAAATAAAATCTTTACAGAACAACAGAAAATAAATTAAATTACATAAATTTACTTGAAATTTCTTTATTAAAATTTTAGGGTTCTTGATTTCATATTCACCAAATTAGAAATAATGGCTTAAGTCTAATTCTGCACATACATCGTTTTCAATAGCTATTAACGCCACTAACAAGCCTTTTTTGTGATATACTTGTTCTTTAGTAGGTTTTAATCAATTTCAACTTGGAAAAGGAACGTTCACCGCTCGCTACACTAACAGGTAAGGTTAATAGTATTCTTAAAGCAATTGAAAAGTTAGGAAAGATAAATTATTGGACACAAGAAAATTAAGAATATCGAAAGGGTTTTGAATATTTAAATTATCCTTCCGAAAAATATCCCGGAAAGCACATAACTCGCCATATAGTTCCATTGCATTTACGTCTTTATTGTCGCCGTCCTACAAGAGAATCTCTAAATCGTCACAATTTTTTCGTAAATCTTCGTTATTAATTTGTAGTAATCTATACAATATACAATAAATTGAAATTATCATAATATATGTTTTTAGTTGTTCAAAACGTTCTATTAACGAACACATTGCAACGTCTAGAAGTGTATAAAACACATTCACTCTAAATTTATCTTCTGGTGATTGTGGCGTTTCGTCATGATGCTCGTTGTCAAATTGTCGTGTCTTCTTTCGTCGTACCAGTTTTAAATTCTTGTTCTCCGTCCACCTCTTCACTCAGTTCTTTTGCCGTTTTAGAACTTTAAAATTTGTGTCTGAACGATACTCTTGTAAGAATATTTTTAAGTTTTCGATAGATTCTAAAGCAAGTATAATGTTCATATTTTTGTCTTGAAGCATTTTACTCACAGGGTTTATTCTGTTAAGTAAATCATGCCCAGTTAAAAGAGAGCAAATAAATTTGTAGTCCTTTATTTTAGCACATAATGTTTGTGCTTCATGCTGAGTTTCTTTATTAAAATTTTCATTATTTAAAATTTTAAAAAGTGCATCGTAAATTTCTCCTAACTGATATCGTAGAGGGCGGACTGCATTAATTTTACTTTCCCATCGCGTTTCTAATGGCTGTTTCAATGTTAAATTTTTTACGAACTTTAAAAGGATTGCCCAACGTTTGTAAGAGAATGAAAAGAAATTATATATTTCTTGAATAATTGCAAAGAAACTAATTGTATCTGCATTCACTTTGGCTGCATCGTTAATGATTAAATTTAGAGTATGAGCAGCACATGGCACGTAAAAAGCTCGAGGATTTTGTTCAAAAGCAAATTTTGGAGCCCATATTTTTTCCCTTTCATATTTGCCCCATTGTCATACCCTTGACCTTGCATGTCTTCAATGGGAATAATCCATTTTTCCAGTTGTTCCGTTATTGTTGCACATAAACCACGTCCTGTGGAATCTGATATATCTGCAAAACCTAAAAGGTTTTCCCTGATCTTGACAATTCCATTGTCACAGGAAACAAAGCAAATAATAATGGTTATTTGTTCTGTTTTACTTGCATCAGGTGTGCAGTCTAAAATTATGGAATAATATTTCGATTTGATAATAAAATTGTATCCCTGATTGTATTATTTAAAGCTTCCAATATTTCATTTTGACTGTCTTTACTCAATTAGTGTTCACTATTGTTTCCTTGTAGGGCCCTTTCAACATGATTTTCCATAACGGATCAAACTTCGCAAACAGTTCGACTAATTTTAAAAAATTGCTGTTATTCCTTTCACATAATTTATCAGATGATCCGCGAAAAGCTAAATTTTGGCTACCAAGGAATTTTATAATTTCAATCAAGCGTTCTAAAACACTCGTCCAATGTTTCTTTTTCATTTCATACATGCTTTGAGTCTGGCAATCAATAGTAGTTTTGTTTTTTAAATTTTTATCAAGTTCCTTCCATTTTAAGAAATTTTTCATGTGAGCTAAAGTAGTCTCATGCCTGTGTAAAGTTGTACTTACATTTCTCCAATCGTTATAACCTTCTACAAGACTACTTGATTCAGTAGGTGGGAAAAGTTTGCAACAAAAGCAAAAAACAGAATTTAAAGTTTCGGAATAAATGAGCCATGTTGTTGGCACGAGCTCCCCGTTTTCCATTTTTCTTATAATGCGTGTCGTCAAATTTATGACCATATGTATCTCTGGGATATATTATATTTTTCTTTTGAACAGGCCCCATTTCAAAAAACAATTCGTAATTTTTCATCAATATTTCCCCATTCACCTGGATCTTCTAAATTTACAGAGACTAACAATGTGTTAGTTTCGTGGTCAACTACAACTAAATCTTCTCCTAACTCTTTTTCATTTAAATCCTGCGTCTTGTTATCTTGTAATAGTACTTTCATTCAAACTGGATGATGTGCACAGTTCGTCAACTCTGATTTCTGATGTATCGAGTTGGTTACAATCTGCATCAGAATATTTTAATATTTTAACAAATTTATTAAGAGCCCCAGTTTGTTTCTTAATATCTGCTTCTTTCGCAGCATGACGCTTACAATTTTGTGCACCAGATAACGTTTTTAATTTTTGATTCCATTTCTATTTTATACCCATAAGAAATTATTACACAACAAACAATTTAACAACAAACACATTAAACAATAGTCCACTGCGCTATTGTCAGTAGCCTATTGAGATGCGTACTGTTATAAATCTACTGTTTCTATCCTGTCATTACTGCGACATTGTAAAATTTTATTATTATTTTAACTTTGTATACTTGTAATTTCTATTAATTACTTGTGATGTCTTTTTTCTTTACTTTATATTTTATTCTCCGTTATTCTAATGTAGCTGTGCGCGCTTTCTCTCTCTCAGAATCTCTCTTGTTTATATTATTACGTGCTATGTTTACAAGAAAGTCAAATAACATTTATTTACATTACTATGAAATGTACAGTAATTTAAACATTAGGGAGATTGCTTTCTCTATCCTTCTATAAAAACTCTTTAGCAAAATTTAGAACCTTTTTTCTTCAACTTTAAAATACTTTCTTTAACACCAAACGTTATATACTCTCAGTTTACAAATTTTACTTATTAAACTCCAAGCTTACTCGCAAAGAGGTTACCTAAATCTCTCTGTTAAGTTATCTTTACAAATTTGAATCAACTTCTAACATGCCAATTGATTCTCTTAAGGACACTTCTTAACCTTATTAAACATTAAACATATATCTTAAAAGTCTTTCTAATACAACTATAAGAGGAATTATATAAAAGTTTTGAACTTACAAAGGTTCTGTATCTCACAATTAGTCAACAGTCTTTCACTAAAGTTCTATGGCAATTCTTTCATCTCAGATTTTCATCTGGAATTTTGGCTTCGGCTATATCAATTGGGAATGTAGCAGGACTCTAGCATGCCACTATATTCCCAATTGACTTCTAGCATGAATTGGCTGTCTTATAGACACATCTTATTACTATTAAGTTAATTCTTAATCAATCCATCTATAACATATCTCCTAGGTTATAAAAGGGAATGCATAAAAGTAAATGGAACAAACTTACAGAAGTCCTGCGTCATACACTCATCAAAAGGCCTTGCACTAAAGTCGTTATGATTTTCCTTCATCTCGGGACTTAGACTTCCGTCTTGAGATTCATCCATCCGGGGGTGTTCTGTCAGGATGACAGCAGGCTTTGGACTGCAATTTTCCGGTACTCGAAAAGCTCAGGCAAGAGCACATGGGCAAATTCTCCTCTGGCATTGCTTGCCGTATCGTTCTGTCCTCTGGATCCTACTCGCGGAATTTCTGCCTTTAATTGCAGACTCCGATAACTGCCACTTCCAATAACTCTAACTGTCGCTGACTTCCGCTAACTGTAACTGCCGCTTCCGATGACTGTATCTGCCACCGGATGACTGTAACTACCGCCTTCTCTGCCTCTGACTGCCGATATCTCTGGTTCTAGCTGCTGACTCTTCTGTCTCTAATTGCAGACGATGATAACTCCCGATGTTCGGCTCAGTCCCTTTTTATTTCCTGTTCTCTGGGATCGTGCACGAAGGGTTGTAACTCCCGAAGAGTTTGGCACGACTCCTTGATCTTCTGTTAAGACCGACATGTTCTTTCTTCTCCTCCGTGCACTCTTTCAATCCTATCTTGACGGGCAGCGGAAACTTGCCGATCTCTTTGGCACTAACTTTGAAGGTGTTTATGCGCAGAACTCGTAAGCAACTTTCTCATACACTAAAATCGTAAACAACTTCCTTATGCCCTTACATAGAGCTATTATACAAAGTTCCGGTAGAAAAGCATTGCCTTTGTTTTTGACATGCTAGAAATTTCTGTTAAAGCAGTAAGTACAGTCAAATCCCATAGGGTTATTTATAATAATATTTAGCATTAAACATATAGAGACAAACAAGGTTATTTTTGTAACATTCTCATGAGACTTGACCTCTGTAAAAATCGATGTAAACCGCTTTGGTATTTCCAAGCTACATCGAGTTTTACAGCGTCTTTACTAGGTCTTGATACGCAGATTTGATCTCTATTCAGAGGGAATGAAGAAGCAGTAGAAAAAGAGCAACGAATTATAAAAAGGAAGATATCGGGATTATGGAATATACATTATGAGGATAGACTGAAAGAATGTGTACTGCGGACACTGATAAACAGAACAAAGAGGGGGTAATATGATAGAAGTCTATAAACTTCTGAAGGGCGTAATAATACAAACGAGACATCGGTAGAAATTACGTTTATGTGTTGTTTAGAAAGGGATGAGAGCTAAGTAAAGTTTTTCTCTTTCTCAGAGCGTTGAGTGAATCGAACAGTTTGTCTGTCGAAGCAGTGAGTGTATCTGTCCAGTGTGAATGAGTTTAAGAGGAAGGTATGACAGCTGATGCGGGTAATCTACGGTCTCCCTCGATGAGTGTTGTTTCCTGGAGGTTTCGGAAAATCATAATATATTGGTGATGTTCTCTGAATTTGAATTCATGGCCTAGTAACATTAGTCACATTCCTCTTTCACCTTAACATGTCACATCCAAGAATGTGTATTACTGTAGAAAAAGATTAACAATTATCCTAGTGTTTCTAAAGACCTTAATAAGGCATGCTCCGATTATCTTTAATTTACTGGATACAGGAAACCTATTCACACTGGTAGATATATTGACAAACTTTCTCATAATTCTTCCCCCCCCCAACACACCTCTCCACAATACGTTATTAAAATTCTAACTATGAACATCGAAAAGTAAGTAAGCAGGTCTCATAGATGGTAGAAGAGTTTTTTTCACCTGGAAACATATATTTATCCTGCAAAACAGGCACACCTGCGAGGAAAACATATACAGTTCACAAGCATAAATACCCTGTTATGATATCCTTAGTTGGTTTGCCTGTAATCCCAATTCCATACACGGTACTAATGTACTATACTATAGATTGACCAACCTTATCTTGATGGACCTGTGTTTCACTCAGGGTTTCTCCATGAGTGCAGGTCACAAAGATGCCTCCAGCGATCTCGATCTTCTCTTCCATGTTATACCCATAGATTTCACTAGTGGATCTTTTCATCTCGTGGGTGGTCTTCCTGGTTTTCTCTTTATTCTTGGTTGCCAGTTGAGTATTCTATATGTGCATCTGTTATCCGTGAGTCGGGTTATGTGAACTGCCCATCTCATCTTGATTTCATATACTGCAGTTACCAGATCTTTTATGCCTGTCTCTTTCTTAGTTCTGTTTCTAACATGTTCCATTTTGCTGATGTTACAAATCCTACGTTCTATTGCACGTTCAGTTATTCTGAGTCTCTTCTTCTTTTCTTATCGTGTTATATGTTTCTGATCCATATATAAGTGATGGAAGAATGTCACTATTAAATAGTTTTGCCTTCACAGAGATGTCAAGATTTGGATCAGTAAATGTTTCTTTTAGTCTGTTGAATGATAGCCATATCACAATAAGATCAAAGAAAGAACTAGAGCAGAATACATAAGACGACTAAGAAAACTCCTTAAGTCAATGCTTAATGCTGGAAATTTGATAAAAGCAATTAATACTTGGGCCATACCTGTTCTGAGATATTCAGCAGGTATTGTTGAATGAACCCAGCTAGAGGTGGAAGATTTTAGACCGAAAAACTCGAAAATTAATGACAATGCACCATGCCCTCAATCCTCGCAGTGACATTGATAGGCTCTATATCACGCAAAAAAGGAGGAAGAGGATTATTACAAGCAAAGCAAGTTATTGAAGAAGAAAAACGAAAGTTGAATGATTATCTGCAGCAAAGAACGGGGAAAAGTTTCTAATTGAGGTAAGGAAAGAGGGTTTATTTAAACCCATGGAGACAAAATTGGAATACAAAACCAGCCAAGTAAAAGTGAGAGCTGAAAGATGGAAAAATAAGGCATTGCATGGAAAATACCTTCACAGCATAGAGGACAGCGCTGACAGCAACTTGACCTAGCAATGGTTGAGAAATGGAGCACTAAGGAAAGAAACAGAATCGGTAATTTTTGCAGCGCAAGAACAGGCCATTAAAACCAACGTTATGAAGGCAAAAATAAAATTAAGAACACAGTAAATGTAGATTGGGCAAAGAAAAGGAAGAAACGGTAGACCACATTATAAGTGGATGCAGCAAAATCGCATAAACTGAGTAAAAGGTATGATAACGTAGCTAAGATAATTCACTGGCATTTATGTAAAAAGTTTGGGTTTAAAGTATCTAAAGACTATTGGAAGCATAAAATTCACCAGAAAGTGGTTGAGAAAAAGCTAAAATACTCTGGGATTTCAAAATCCAGACTGACAAAAGCTTGGAATGTAATATCCGATATAACAGTGGTTGAAAAAAGTGAAAACAAGGGTGTTAAGTTTATCGAAATATCAGTACCAGGAGATAGTCGGATTGACGACAAAGAAAATGAAAAAATTACAAAGTATCGCGACTTGCAAGTCGAAGTTGAACGAATCTTGGCAAAAGAAAACGAAAGTTGTTCCCATAATAATAGGTGCTTTAGGAGCCATTCATAAAACATTGAAAAAACATCTAGAAGTACTCGAGTTATATGGATTAAAAATTGGGCAGCTGCAAAAGGCCGCTTTGTTCGGCACAGCATTCATTTTCAGAAAGTATTTCCACAACTCATAGGCTCTTGGATAGGGCTCGAATTAGTGGAATATAACCAGTCTTTTACTTAAGACTGAGGAAGCAAATCAAGCTTTGATGAATATTATATATAATATATATAGAAAGTATTTTACCATGGGGAAAATAAATGTTAAAGATGCTAAGCTATTTTAAACTTGGTTTTACTCCATTTCCCAAGTAAGCAAACAGACAAATAAGTCAAGTTTGCGCCTGCAAGTATTGCAAGTCTAGCTGACCCTCAGAGTAGTGCAAGTCAAGGCAACTCATGGTAAAGGTAGAATAAGCTCTGATCACTATTCTTAATATTTACCCTTAATGCACAGCCCATCTCCTTGAGGAGATGTATGATGCTATGTATTAAAGGTAAGGGGCCACTACCCAGGCCGGTTTCGACCTTTATTGAGGTCTCATCAGTGGGAACCAGGCTAAGAAATACTAAGTTTTTAGTAATACAGAGCTTATAAATATTTTACCAACACAAGTTACCATAAGGTGCTTTGACCTTATTAAATAAAAATCTCAGGATGAGAGATAGATGTAGAAAGTATTTTACCTTGGGTAAAATATACCCAAGGAAAAATACTTTCTACATCTATCTATATATATAATTTATTTATTTAATTTATCATATATGCCATGTCCTCTTATCTAACGTAATGGCTACAATTCCAACAGAATTTAAAAAATAGTTAATACTTTAAATCGGTTCTCTGATTTAGTTAATACTAAATCAGAGACCTGACAAATAATATATCAGTTTGGAATGAAGTTATTCATCGGAAACAAGGAATGAAATATCGGACTACCCTACAGTCTTACTCTAGAAGATGAATGCACACTGAAACCTGACCATATCGAACTGCTGCTGAGCGATCATGATGGGAAGTACAATCTCTGTGACAAAGATTTCATAATAGTTTAAATAATGAAACCGCTAACATTTGAATTGTACGGTCATTTTATTGACATTTGGTGCCAATCAGTGGTGTCGCGTGACCATTTCGGTTTGGTGTATTGTCGTTAACCACTGTGGCTTATGCAACCCACGCTACAAAATTCACGCCAATTTGAGCGTAGGATTGCATTTTTATCGATGTATGAAGGTTTTAAGAGCGCAGAGCACATCAGTGCTCATTTTAATTGGTCCAATACAAATAACTGGAGGATAACTTTGAATAGTTTAATTTATCAATTAATTGTAACCAAATCAGGCCTGTGTAGCTCAGTGGAAGTGACGCTTGCGTCCTCTGCGCTCGAAGTCAGACTCAAGTTAAAGTCTAGTCGTTGACTGGTGGAACTTTTTCTAGGCGTTTCTTCGACCGATTCCCGAGTTAGTCGATCTCTGGCACGAGCAAGAGGATTTTTCCTGCTGGAAACTCGGTTTTTTTTTATCCCGTAAACTCAAGAAAATCGACCGTAGTACCCATATTATTTCAGACAGTAACATATCTTGTTAGGGTTAGGTACCAAGAGATGGCAGCATGTTTGCCAGCCTCTTCATCGGTGGCTGCTATAATAGTGATAGACCAGCAAGCCGCGCGGTTAGCCTAGTGGCTATGCGCTTCGCAACCATATGCCT